>NW_027667407.1:0-385000 GCF_963924665.1 Micromys minutus | reverse complement strand
TAAAATAAAACAGCATAACTTTGATGGTGGCATGCTAGAAAGTAAGAAAGAGCTGGACAAGAACAGGGTGGGGTGGGGCCTCCAGGTACTAGATGCAGTATTTCCATGCCAGTGTGCTTCACAGAGGAAAACCAACTATGTGCAGAGTAGGGAGGACAGGGACAAACACTAAAAGCAACAGTGAAACATTCAGAACCTCAACCAATTAGAATGGTTGGAGAGCTGACAGACTGAACAGACTGAGCAGTTGACTAAACAGGACACAAACATTAAGAAGCTACAATGTGGCTACAAGATCATTTCACTAAGAATCAGGGTCTTACCACATAGACCTGGCTGGTGTGAAGCTCGCTATGAAGGTCAGGTTCCCTTGAGATCTGCTGGCCTTTGCCTTTCAAGAGCCGGGATAAAAGGAATGTACTACAACAGACTACCCATTTTACTTAATTTTTTTTTTTTTGGAAACAGGTTTCATGTGTTCCAGGTCATATCAAACTCATAAGGAATTCAGGAACCTTCCAAGTAGCTCAGTTAAAGGTACAAATTACCTTTACAGATTAAAAAAAATCTAAATTTCAATAACTATTACCTAACTTCTAATTAATCTCCTATTCCCTTTTGTAAATCTGGCCTCAAACTCATGATTCTCCCATCTCTGCATTCCCAGTGCTGTGAGTAGAGATGTCACCATTAATTAATCTTACTTCCTGTTAAGCACATCAGCCATAAGAGAGCAGACAGACTGGCTTTATGCAGTGCCCAACATGCAGGCAGTAATGCCACTGCAATCTCTGACAGATTAATCCAAGTGTTTTACAACCATTGCTCAGGAGACTGGCATCAGTGACCAACATGCAGGCAGTAACGCCACTGCAGTCTCTGACAGATTAATCCAAGTGTTTTACAACCATTGCTCAGGAGACTGGAATGAGTGCCCAACACGCAGGCAGTAATGCCACTGCAGTCTCTGACAGATTAATCCAAGTGTTTTACAGCCATTGCTCAGGAGATTGGCATACAGATCTCTAAATTCAAGGTCAATCTACAGAGAAAGATCCAGGACAGACAAACTTAGGCAGTGAAGAAGTTAGAAATGAGGAATCTAGTGATAATGTAATAGAACACGGGGGCCATGTTCCAGCTGTGCAAGCAGCAGAAATTGGCAGCTTTGGTCATTTGGCTCTGGCTTTCTATTCAGGAGAAGAAGGAGATGACAGGGACAACTGTCTGGTTAGCTGGAGCTAAGAAGTGATGATTAAGAAGAGACCAGCATTACTGAGGTGAAATCTTCTGGGAAGTTTTCTGACTCTTAGGTTGTACCTCATGCTGCAGCTGTACTTGGTAATGTGTAAGAATCACCCAGCTGGTACTGGTTTTGAAGGCCTGAAGGTGTCATGAAGAACAGCTGAGGCTTGACACTGTGAGAGGCCATGGAAGGCCATTGGTGAAAGTGTAGCCTCAATTGTAGTTGACAATCTAAGATTGAAGAGGTCATGCAAAGGATTTGAGTGAGGCTCGGCACCATGAAGGGAGCCTGTGAGAAGCTATTGGTGAAGCCTAATTGCAACGGAGGACCCCAGTATATTAGAGATGCCAGTACCATGGGATGATCACCAAGAGCAACATCAGAGGTATAGTGGATCAACCTGAGGTTGATGTGCTACAGAGGGCAGAGCTGGAAAAGTAAAGGCAGCCCTTGGAGGAGCCCAGAAGATCCATCCATAGGGAGACACAATGTCTTCATCTAATGTGTATGAAGACAACTCAGTATATTCATAACCATAAAATAAATAAAGCCAATGGTTCCTAAATCATTGATACAGAACCCACAAATACAAGAAAGCCAATTGCATGTCATGTTGATGTGCCCATAATACATATAACCCTACCACCTTCCCCATCACTCTCCTCGACAAGTCTCTCACTGAGCCTAGAGCTTGTTCTTTGGGGGGCTAGATTAACCAGCAAATGTCAGGAATTCTCATTCCTGGCCTAGCACAGCACTGCAGTACCAGGAGGCCATGCCCACTTTTTACACAGGTTGTTATGAAATAGATTGTGCATGTGCAGAGGTTGGAGGGTTATCTGGGCGCCCATGCCAAGGTGTTCCCCTGAGAAATCACTCCATGCAATGGATCTGGTATAAAGGAGGTTTGTTGCGGAAAGGGAGAGAAATGAGGGCCTGGGGAATGGGTACAGGTAGACAGATGGGAGCAGAGTCTTGGGGACAGAGAAGTGGGGACTGAGGATGAAACTGGGAGAATACAGCTAGGAACATGTGTGAACAGAGAGAGAAAGAGAAGGAGAGAACTGGGGTATCAAGCAGTCCTTTCACACACCCTCCAGAGGTAATGGCTCAGTTGAAGATGTAAAGCATTTTTAGGTCCCTCTGAGAAACCCCTGTAGGCTAACTTAAGTGCTAGGATCCAATACACATCCTCATGTTAGTGACATGTGTTCACCCACTGCCTCATCTAAAAAAATATTTAGTTTAAAACTGTATTTGTATATACTTTATTACCAAGAGGCTAATACACTGATCCCCAAATAAAATACACCCATCCAGATATATCAACTGTTAACATTTTATATCACTTACCTACACTCATGCAGGTGTGTATGTGTGTGTGAGTGTGTTTTTCCCCAAATTTTATTTTTATTTCTTTTCTTTCTTATTCTACTATTGTTGTTTCTTGTTTAATTTATGTATAGTTGGCTTAATAGGTTAATTTTGATGTCAACCCCAACTACATGATAAAAGCCAGGTCAAGGGGCTGGAGAGATGTCAGCAGTTAAGAGCACTGACTGCTCACAACCATCTGTAATGGAATCAATGTCCTCTTCTGGTGTGTCTGAGAGATACAATGTACTCACATGCATAAAATAAATAAATCTAGAAAAAAGAAGTGTATTAAAAAACAAATCCAGGTCAATTTGAGCTACAGGTCTCAGGAAAGTCTGAGCCTTTGGGACAAATAAGACCAGTCTGGACTTAACTCCCTCATTAGCTGTGTGGCCTCTTTCAGTTTCCTTTGCACAGGAAGTCTGGGCCTCTGTGACTTGATTATCAGGACTAAGTCAGCACTCACAAGTGAATGGTTGTCACGCATGTAAATATTTCTCAAAAATGCAGTCTGATCTCCCCAACTAGTCATAGGACAGTAATTACAATTTATACAATGTATCCTTTTGGTCTTTGCCTTCCCACATCTCTCCAACTTTCCTTTAACACCTTGACATGTGCACAACAGGAAGTTAATAAATGCGTGTTAGTAACTGAGAAATTCCACGCTGCCACACAGAAACTTGCACATGTGTACAAAGCAGCTGTTGAGAGTATGCAGGCTATTCAGAATACCCATGAAGTAGAAACTGTACAAATGGATGGATAAATGAAATAAATGTGGGATGTCCATACACTGGAGTGTGACTAAGTGATGAAAAGGAAAAGCACACGCACATGCTATATCATACGTGACCACTAAAAACATTGCATGAAGTGAAAGAAGCCAGTTATAAACAGTTCACAATGTATGACTGCATTTCCAGGAAACATCCAAACAAGTTATAACAAACTCCTAATAGAGGTATGGTATGTTCGTTGTTTCTTTTTATTTATTACTTTTTTTTTTTTTTGAGACAGGGATTCTCTGTTTAAACCTGGCTATCCTGAAACTCTGTAGATCAGGCTGGCTTTGAATTCACAGAGGTCTACCTTCCTCGATCTCCGCAGTACTGGGATTTAACAATGTGCACCACCACAATCCAGCTCTAATTATTACACATTTATGTGTTTGTTTTGTGTGTAAGGGGTGTGTGAGTGCCATAGCACACAAGTGGTGATCAGAGGACAGCTTGTAAGAACTGGTTCTCTCCTTCCACCATGAGGGTCCTAGGGATGGAATTCAGGTCTTCCTACAGGCTTCAAGGAAGCAGCATAGGCTTGAGAGATGGCTCAGTGGTTAGAGCACTGACTGTTCTTACAGAAGTCCTGATTTCAATTCCAAGCAGCCACATGGTGGCTCACAACCTTCTGTAATGAGATCTGATACCTCTTCTGGTGTGTCTAAAGACAGTGGCAGTGTATTTATATATAATCAGTCTGAAGAAGAAGAAGCAGCAGGAGGAGGAAGAGAAGCTTTAGCCACTGAGCCACCTTTCTGGGGTCAAATTCAGTTTCTTTAACTACTGAATCATATCACCCTCCTTAATGGTTATTTCTGAACTGATGAAGTGGTTCAGTAATTGCCTTACAAACAAGTTATCAATCTGAGTTTAATCCATATGGCTCATGGTAGAATGGAAGAGCCTCCTCTTGAAAGTTGTCCTCTGGGGCCCAAGGCGATGGTATAGTGGTGAGGAGTACTTTAGCACTTGCAGGCCTGAGGTCTGTTCTCAGCACCCACACTGGTTATCCTGCAACTGCTTGTAAGTCTAACTCCGATGGATACAACTCGTCCTGGATTCTTTGGATAGATGAACTCACAAGTACACATCCCCTACACACACATGTATACATAACTTAGAAGTAAATTTGAAAAGAGAGAGAATTAGGAACCTGTAGAATGTTTGCCTGGCCCAGGTTCAAATCCTCAGTAACACACACACACACACACACACACCCACACATCACACATCCACACACACACACAGAGAGAGAGAGAGAGAGAGAGAGAGAGAGAGAGAGAGAGAGAGAGTAACATACATATACACAGACACGAGACTTATTTTTCTTTGAAACAGGGTCTCACTATGTTGCTCAGGCTGGCCTTCAACTCCTGGGCTCAGATGATAGTTCTATTTCAGGATCTGAGGTAGACAGAACTCCAGGTGCAGGTACCCATCAGATTGCTTAGCTGCTTTGTTGAAACCCTAACTAAGCCATCTTCCTTGCTCCATCAGGGACAGAGGTTTATAGGGACAGAGGCCTCAGTACCTTTATCTCTTCATTTTCTCTGAGGAACCAAAGCCTTCTTGGTGAGAGCATACTGCTGTGCCATTTCTGCCAGCATCCATCTCTTCCCTCCCAGTCTTTAGCAGTTGCAGTGAAGGCTCAAAAGTTGCCAGCTTGTGAGTGAACACAGCATCTCTGTCTTAATGGTGCTGGGCAGCTGAATTGGTTCCAGGTCTCTTCTACCCCATGAGCTGATCTCAGGCTTTCTCCCATGTGATTTGTGTCAAAAGAATTGGCTGTGCTTAAAAGGCTGAGTGTGTGGCATCAGGGCTTTCACTTTCCACACTCCATTCTGTATGAACACTGAGACGAGGAATTAGGGGGTCTTTGACCTGAAAATCTAATCCTAGCTTTATCTCTGAGCATTTAGAGGACCTACCAGCTCACTTCCTTTGAGTAGACTACAGGGGCAGGAAAGTTTAATATGTAATCCTTTATGGTGAGTTATAACCTCTATTAAAAAGAAAGAAAGAAGTTTAATCTCCAGGCTTGGTGACTGGTGGTACACATTTGTTGTCTCAAAATAAAAAGTAGAAAATGGTTTGGGGCCATCACACAGTTGTTGAGAAATTGCTGTTATGCAAACAAATGGATGCATAAGTAACCAAACTGGAACTGGACTCATAGCAGGTATCCCCAGCCTTTAGGAGGTGGGCGGCCAGAAGTAGCAGGAGTCCAAAATCACCCTCAGCCACATAACTAACTTAACAACAGCCTAAGCTACATGAGAGCCTGTCTCAAAGCAAGCTAAAACAAAACACCCCAAAATGAAAAAAAAAAAAAGATAAGTAAACAAATTAAGGTGTGAGGAGATGGAAATGGTACACCAGTCCTAAGGGAGGTCCTCTCAGTGGGACTGACTCTGTGTGTGTGCCGTGCCCATAAATATGTACAAAAAGTATGTACGCATGAAAGGCAAATCCCAATTCTTTTCCTTTTCCTTGTTGGCATCTCCTTGCCTCAGAAGTAGCATAGAGACTGTGAGGCCCTTTCCTAATTCACCTCATTTGGGGCTTCTCCCCTGCTGCCTCAGACCCTGTACTTAGTCCTTGTTTTCTGGAAAGACACCTGGGCCCCAGGACTCACAGCCTGCCTCCATCTCTGGGATGCTGGTTTTCAGTCCCAAGTGATTCACTCAGCTCTGTTTCCCAATGTGTGCCTTGAATTTTGATTTACTGAGGGGGAAGCCTTCCTGGAGGCATGGAAGAATTTCACACAGAGAGGAAGAGTCTGACACATGCTGGGTGACCTGAGCTCCTTTTTCCTCAGGGCATTGTCCTGTGTGTTGGTGAGGGATGATCTCCCCAACTTCTTTACCCAAAAGTTTCTGAAACATTCAAGGGAGTGGGGTACTCAGGACCACAGGCTTCCTCTAGCTCTCAGCAAGGCTGGTATGGATCTGCCACGATGATCAGCCAGTTACAACTCCTGCCTGCCCCACGTCCCTCTAGGATTGTGTTTGTGGTTCCCTGTTACACTTCTGATGTCTGTGTTATGCCAAATCCTCACAGGGAAGAAAGACGGGTGTAGTGGCTGCTAGAAATGCCAGTCTCCCAGTGAGAAAGGGTAAGGCAAGGTCTTTAGGACACCTCGGAGTGACAGCACCTTTGACACCTTTCACTGTTCTCACACCTATTTCTTTCCTCCTGAGCCTTGAAATGGCCTGCTCCAGGCTTAGTCTTAGGAGCATTGTGTGACTTTCAGGCATGCCACACCCTTACAAGGCAGCAAAACTGGAGGAAGTGTTTTTAAAACTATTTCAGAGGGCCTCCCAGATAGCCCTCCAAGACCAAGGGTGTGGCCCTGCTTTACAGGGCCTTTGTCCTTTTTTCATAACCCTGAGGCAGAGGAAGAGGAGTGCTGGGGAAAAGCTAGACTTTGAAAGAAAAGACATCTAAGTGTAATACTTCCACTGTAAGCCCAGCACTTGAGCTGAGGCAGGAAGATCATCATGGCTAGCCTGGGCTACAAAGTGAATACCAGGCCAGTCTGGACTTAGAGTGATATCTTGTCTCAAAACAAAAACAATACAAAAAATTTCAACTACAACTGCTTTTTAATTTTTTCTTCTACTTATTTCTAATTTGTTTATTTTGGTTGGTTTGGTTTTTCAAGACACAGTTTCCCTGAGTAGTCTTGGCTGTCTTAGAATTCACTCTGTAGACCAAACTCTAAGATATATCTGCCTGCCTCTGTATCCCAAGGGTAAGGTAAGAGGTGTGTGCTACCACACTCAGCTAAATATATAATATTTTCCCACTCTCCCTGTCCCTGATACAGTGCTGGGGTTTTCTGCGCAACAAGAATTCAACTCAACAGCATTTGTCCCCACTCCTGCTCCTTCCCCTCACTTTTGGATTGACTGTGCCTTTAACAGATAAATGCATTTCCTTCCTAGTTCCCTTCCCTAAGAAGTCTGTCCCTGTCTAGGTCACAGAGTTCTCCCCTTTCCCAAAATTACCCAGGTGGGACAATTTTACCTCTAAGTCATGCATAGCTGTGTTTTAGTTTAGCATTTGAAAGGGACACTTTCCAATTATAGTTCAAGGGTTTGCTTCCCAAAGATGATCAATAAGTAACTCTAGTAGGCTGGGATGTGGCTCAGTTGGTGGAGGATTTGCACATGCTCAGCGTTCTGGGTTTTTATCCCCCAGCAAGATATAAAGCCAGGTATGGTGGCAAATTCTTGACATCTGAGCACTTCAGAGCACATCCTCTAGAAGAAGGAGAATCTAAAGCTAAAGACCATCCTCATCTATGTTGTGATTTTGAGATTTGCCTGGGACACATGAAATGCTTTCTCAAATGATATTAAGGCAAAATGGGGGGGGAGTGGTCGAGAATTCATATCCTTATTGGTAGGATCTAGTTTTCAGAAATGCATGTGTTAGTTATTAGGTCACTTTCTCTCAAACCCTGGTGCTTTGATTGGGAACCTTGAGCTATCCCACCCAGATGCTTGGAATTAAATTTCTCTCACTCAAGAACAAACCTCATTGTCTCTTACTGAGATCACTAAGTACCTTTCTAAGCAGTGATGTGTGTCTCAGGGAAGGGATGAAGAACGTAGTCCTCAGATATAAAAGAGACCTAGTAGAGGGGCCCTCCTCAGGCTATGCCCTCCTGGGAGCAACCCTCTGTAAGGAAAAGATGACGGGGCACCAATGAAAGGAAAAGTCACAGGGCACCAATGTTGTGAAAGGATAATGATCCGAGTCACGGCACCAATGTTAGGGGAAGGATGAAGAGAGTGGGGGGCATATGGCCCATGGAGGTGCGGCGAGGCCTGGGGGCAAGGGAGATGCCTCTGAGGGGTCCATGTTGGGAATCCCTTCCCTGAGGGACCAGCCACACAACAGTATAGTACGGAATAGAGTTTATTCAGGTCATGGGAGAGTTAAGAGGGTGGTAGAGACAGAGAGAGAGAAGTAGAGAAGTAGAGGCCGGCCATGAGCACGAAGGAGAGAGGGGGGAAGGGAAATGGGAGAGCAAGGCTGCAAGAGCACAAGGGCAGGAGAGGCCAAGAGAGAGAGGAGGGGGTCAAGCAGCCCTTTTATAGTGTCAGGTCACTGGGGTGGAGCATACCTGGCCACTGCTGGGTAATTGAGGGGTGGGGCATACCTGGTTGTTGCTAAGCAACTGATAGGTGGGGTTTACAGAATCCCAACACCCTCCCTGTTGTCACTGAGGTAAAACAGGTTCGTTTTAGTCCAGGTAGAGATACCACATGGACGGGCAGCTGGAAGTCAGAAGCAGTGGTTCTCAGCTTGTCATATTTAGTCAGTTTTATTGACATGATAAATCTAGGGTTTGACAGAGCAAACACAAAGCAAGGCAAAACCAAATCAAAAGAATGCCTCAGGCTGGCTGTGGTGGTAAAGGCCTTTAATTCCTAGGACTCTGGAGTTAGAGGCTGGCAGACCTCTGAGTTCAAGGCCAGCCTCCTCTACAGAGTTCAAGGACAGCCAGGGCTACACTGGGACATCCTGTCTGAAAAAAAAAAAAAAAAAAAACAAAGAAAGAAAACAAAGCAAGACTGTTTTTTCCCCCAGCTCCACACAAGGCTCCAACACCCACAAGCACATGAACCAGCAAACAATAACATTCCAATACTTTTTCTGTATTTTTGAAATTATTAACTTCATTTTTGGACACAGGGTCTCGAAAAGTGCAGCCTGGCCTTAATCTCTCTGTGTATTTGGGGATCACCTTGAAATTACAATTCTCTCGATTCTCTTTTTTTAGTGCTGAGGTACTAAGCATGACTCACCACACCCGACTTCTGCAACACCAGTATTAGATCCAGGGCTAGGAAAGAACTCTACAAAACATCTAGCCTAAGATGATCGATGTTTTAACTTCTAACTGCCTGGAATCAGAAAGATCCAGTTGCCTAGATTGATGAGGGAACTGATCTTCACAGGTAGCCAAAATTTCGCTGAATATACAAAAAAAAAAATCCAAAATCAATTACTGACAAAAATATATTCATATAGTTTTATGCCAAAAAAAATTTCAGTAAGAAACATCCCAACCTGCAGAACTTAACCCTGCAGAACTTAACAACCAGAAGCCCTGTCAGCAAGAGTGAGGGCTAGAGGTCCTGAGGTTTAAGGCCCCTAATGCTGCCTGTAAGGGCAATATTTAGGGAGAGTTTTGAATGCCTTCGGCCTTTCATTCTTTCCTTCATCCAGCCTCTGTTGAGCACCTATTTTGGAACACAGAGCTTTTAATTTTAGGTCTGTGTCTTTAAATTGTCCATACAACTATCAGTGAGAATTCAATATCCATGATTACAGCACAGGCAGAACCTTCCCTCTGCCTTTTTTTTTCTTTCTTTCTCTTCTCTGTTTAAGAGATATAAGTGCCCAGGATAGGAACAGAGTCTTGGGCTGAGCATCTACTTCATTTGTCATGAAGCCATTTAGAGGATTGAAAGTCACTTTTCCAACTGGGAAGGTGGCACATAAGTTTAATCCTGGTACTTAGAAGGCAGAGGCAGGAGGATCTCTTAGTTTGAAGCCAGCCTGGTCTACAGAGCAAGTTCCAGAACAGCCAGTGTTACACAGAGACACATGCATGTATGTACCCTAAATAAATAAGGTTATCTGTATGTACCCTAAATAAAACAGGTTATCTGTGAAGACTGTCAAGGTCATTATGAGAGGAACAGAATTAGCAAACCACATGACTTTCTTATGAGGACACCTTAATAGTCCCATTTCAACTTAATCACCTGTTAAAGAATATTTTCGCTGGGTGGTGGGAAAGACAAAGCATTTCCACATAGTTGATTTCTGCAAGTTCTTTCATGGACAGATGCCTGTTGACACTGAGAGGCTGAGGCAAGAGGATTAAGAATTCCAATTCTGCTGGGCAAGCCTGGTATATGCCTTTGATACAAGCATATAGGAGGCAGAGACAGGAAGATTGATCTCTGAGTTTGGGGCCAATCTAGTCTACAGAGCAAGTTCCAGGACAGCCAAGGCTATACAGAGAAACCCTGTATTAAGCAACAACAAAGAGAAGACCCAGTCCTTTCATTTCTGGGCATAAACCCCAAAGATGCTACAACTTGCAATAAGGACACATGCTCCAAAATGTTCATAGCAGCCTCATTTATAATAACCAAAAACTTGAACGAACACAGATGTCCTGTTGTATATAAATGGATACAAAATTTGTACTATATTTACACAATGGAGTACTACTCAGCTATTAGAAACACTGACTATATGAAATTCCTAGAAAAATGGATGTATCTAGAGAATATCATCCTGAGTGAGGTAAACCAATCATAAAAGAACAGACATAATATGGAGTCACTGATAATTGGATACTAACTCCAGAGATCTCTGAATACCCAAGAAACAACTCACAGATCATATGAAGCTTAGAGAGAGAGAGAGAGAGAGAGAGAGAGAGAGAGAGAAGCCAAAAAGTGGAAGCCTCAGCCCTTCTTAGAATCAAAACAATAAGTGTGTAGCACCTTCTCAAAGTAGGGAACACCTACACGTTAAATCATTAGTAACTAAAGAGCTAAGAAGATAGCCTTGTGGCAATTTTTGGTATCTAAAAATCCTATGTTTAATCTTAACACAAAAAGAAAACTTTGTCTATTTCCATGTCACATTTAGTTTCACCTGTACCTTATTCTCATTGAAACTAGGAAAATTTCAATGCATGCTATCAAACCTTTAAAAGAATCAAGTGCTGACAAAAGTATATTCTTATAGCTTTATGCCAAAATGCTTTTAAAAATCTAAACATGTAACTCTTTTTTTTTTTTTACACAAAGTTGTAAGAAAAAAAAAAAACACAAAAGGGCCTGGCATGGTGGTAGTGCCTGTTTGTAATCCCAGTGCTGGGGAGGTGGAGGCAGTCCTTAGATCACTAGGTAAAACACAGTGAGTTCCAAGCCAGCGGGAGTCCCTGTGCAAAAGAGAAGGTAGACAATACCAAAGAAATGGCAACCGAGGTTGTCATCTGACCTCTAAATGTATTTGCACACCCATGTACCTGCACATATATGTGAACACTCACACTCATGGACACACACAGAAACAGTGTTTGGGGGAGTTGATATAAAGGAAGACAAAGAGGGTCAGTAGCTTGAACACAGGGGAGGAGAAGTCAGGGAATCAGGGGAGCCTTGGGATCAACATCCTTCTGTGAAGCAAGCAATTTGCCTGCTACATCCTTTGAAACCTTCTAGGGTCGTGTTTGTTTGTTTGTTTGTTTTTAAGATTTACTTATTTTATGTATATGATGCTCTATCAGCATGTACACCTGCTTGCCAGTAGAGGGCATCAGATTACATTACAGGTGGTTGTGAGCCACGGTGTGGGTGCTGGAGATTGAACTCAGGACCTCTGGAAGAGCAGCCAGTGCTCCAACAATTGAGCCATCTCTCTGCCCCCAGACACCTTCACCTTCTAGTTTAAACACCACAGAAAAGGTGGGCGGCTGTAGGAAAGCACATGGGACATGGGCAGATCCGACTGGGGAGATGATGCTGGTCTGTGGGAGGTGATGTGGTTTGGAAAGGAATGGAGAGTGAGGAAAAGAAAAGTGGGAAGGGCTAGGATAAAGCTAAAGAGCGAGACAAGAAGCTAACCCAAGACAGCAGTCAGGGCTCCTGACACTAGGTATTGCTTAGTGCCCTTAACTAGTCAGCAAGCTTGTACAAGGGGTGTGCACTGCCTGTTTTTGGTTCACAGGGGAGATGAAGTTCATGCTTTGCTCTTTCTGTGTTGAACCAAGGCCAATGGACTTCAACTATAGGTAGAAGCCCTAAAGTCAACCTAGAAGCATGAAGCCTGCCTCCATGTTGAGGGGTTAGTGTGCCGCCCCTGCCCTGCACCTGCTCAACTCCCTGAGCACTTAACACCTCATTCTCTTCCCCTTGTCCCCATATGTTCCTCTGCCCTCAGTCCCCTTGGCCCCTGCAGATTTGAAGACAAGGACAAATATAGAGTCTCTGGTGGTATCATGGCTGCCGCCGACCTGACTCCACCCAGATCTCTAGATACAAACTCTACTAGTGAGAGAAGAGAACAGAAGATGAGGCAGATGGTGACTGCCCACCAGGGGGCCGTGAAGCTCAGTCTTGGGACGTCAGGTCTTGCAGCTGAAGAAGAAAGTGAAGCAGTGTGAGCTAACCCAGTTAGGTGAATAGTCCTGGGCTTGGGAGGGTCATGAGCAAGCTGAGTGGAGGAAGAGTGACCCCATGGCCTTCCAGCGACCTTGGAAGGCTGTACAAGTTGAAGCTGGTAGCTTTCAACAAACAGGAGGATGGCTATGCTGCTGTGTGGAAGGGCAAGACTGAGAAGGTGCCCACACTAGAGTCCCCTTTTCCTTTTCCATTGCCAGCCAGCAGACAGTGTGCATGCCACAGCCACCCAGCTTACCCTTAGACATACCCCTCATTCTGAAGCTGAGCAGAGCAAATGGAGAGAGTTTGTAAACAGAAACTTCATGTGTGATACATGACTGCATGCTCTAAATGTCATTGCAAAGAAAACAATGTTTAGGTGGTCCTAGGAATGTATCATGAGATGACTGGACTCCAGCAAGTCCAACAGGGAATATCAGAGAACTGTGAATAACTAGTTGGCTCAGACACTGCTGAGAGGCAAATGCCATTTTGCCCAAGGGCTACAAAGCTTCTCAGGGAAGGCAGGGGTGTGCAATAGCTTCCATCCAGAACCCTCAGCGCCAGTTAGCAGCATGATACCTCTATCAGGCTGGCCTTTGATAGGGCTGCTCCCTGGGATCCACACCCACTGGAAGCCTCCAAGTGTGAAGCTACTTGTGAAGAGGGCTGTGACAGAAGCCAGGTGTTCTAAAGATATCATAGGAAAGTAGAATAAACCCTAATTGCAATACCTGGCAATCATAGAATATACAAGGATGTGGTTTGGAAAGGAATGGAGAGTGAGGAAAAGAATGGAGGCACACTCCTGTGTTTACAGCACTTGACCTAGGACCTCAAACACAGAGCAAACATTTTCCCACGACTGGCCATAAACTGGAAATGCAAAGGCAGGAGGGTCTAGCAATTCAGATCAGCAGGGCTACTCATCAAGCCCCTGTGTAAAGTAAGGCCATAATGAAAAACACACAGAGATGGAGACTGCTGGGAGGAGACCGGAACCACAGGCCACCCAAGAACCAGATCTGGAGGAGGCAGGAAGGAGCTGTCATGGAGCCTGTCAAGTCAGTAATCTCCAGGACTTGAGGCCTCCAGAGCCAAAAATTTCTATTCCTGCTGTTTTAAGACAGCTATGTGTAGTCACATAAAACAACACAGCTCTGCCTCTAAGAGCCCAAGAGGAGACATGTGCTGTAGATATTTCTAGAATTTCCACAGACCATCTGTCAAACAGGCTTGACATGGAAGGTACCAACATCCTACTTTCTTATTAAATTTGGAGAGACAGCTAGTCTAACTCTGGTAGGAAGGCCTCCTGGAAGCCAGGAACGCACTCACACAGGACCCCTTTTACTATGAAAACAGAGTCTCCCTATGGAGCCTAGAGTGACCTTACAGTCCTAATCCTCCTGCCTCACAGTGACTGGGGATATCAATCTGCCTTCAAGAGCAATTGATTCATAGCCTAGGAGGAAAGATCAGATTCAGGCCCTGTGGCTGGAATCATCTAAGGCACCAGGGTGATAGAATTACCAGGATCATAGTGGGCTTCTTCAGCCTCACTGTACAGTCTGAGTCAGCTCTGCTGTAGGACAGCCCTCTGCCCCAGTGACATCACACCAGGGGACTCCATCTCACATAGGCTGATATAGGAAAGAAGTAGACACTGAAAAAGCACTGGCCTCACTCCCACTGAATCCCCTGTGGGAAATGCCTGGAACAACAGCATTTTAGATTTTAGATCTTTCTGGATTTTATAACATTTATAAATACAAAAAAGGAGATAGGCATATAATGTTTACCTGTGATCTCAGGTGTGGGAAACTGAGTCAGGGAGATTGAAGACTGCAAGCTCCAGGCCAACCTGGATATAAAGAAAAAAAATTATGGTGAAGATTTCATTCAAGTAAAAACCAAGTGCTTCCACCTGAGCTCTGCCATCCACTGGTCAGCCCTCTCACCCTCAGAGCTCCAGGGAGACCTTGAAACATTTACCACTCTCTTTAGATATCAATCCATCTCATGATTCTAAGTGAGGAATCTCCCAAAAGTTGCATCATGTGAGAGACATAGGAATATCCAAGTTTGGGAGAGATTAAGAGTTTACATTTAGAGATGATCTAGTGCTGTGGTAGAGACCTTGCCCAGCATGTGAGAGCCTCAGGTTTGACCCCAACAGTAAAAATAAAACCCCAAATGATGAAGCCAACAAAAATTCATCAAGCCAACACTCCTGAACAATCTCCCCAAAAGTTCTCAGTGACCTGGTTTTACATTTTTGATTTAGCATGGCTTCTGTGACCTGTAAGAAGAGCTCTAACATGGGAACCAGGACAGAATAGCCTGCCCTTGTGGATACCTTTGGTGACAGTCGCCACCCAACCTCCTTGATACCCACCTACATGGGGGCTCAGCACTCATGTCACCAAGAAAGCCCAGGCCCTAGCGCCAGCATGAGCAGGTGGTGTAGAAATCATGTCTCTTGTGGACATCAGTCGTTGCCCTTGAAGTGACTCTGGCCTCAGGGGATGTCACCCCAGAATGTTTGGGTGTCAATGGCTCTTCACAGGCCAAGGCTGGGATACTGTTAGAGTTTCACAATGCAAAGCATTGCCTACTATAGAACCAAATGTTCTACAGCTGTGAGAGGCAGGTGCTATGCTCGTCACGCCCCTTCCCCAGCAGTATTTAGTTGGCTCAGAATGGGGCTTCATGTCTGAGGCACTCCCGTGGAGAATGGCGGATTCATCACAGTGAGGTGCAGGGTGAGATCTGAGCACAACTGGATGGAATTTAGGGGTACCAGAGCCTTGGCAAAGAACAGATTCGGGGCTGACAAGCAGCTGAGCCAGAGAACTGGCAACCAAATAGTGACTGCCTGAATCCCTCCCAAACTGGAAGGCTTCTGTGCATGCTCCTGAGCTAGGGTCCCAGGTGCCCTTCAGAATTTGGTTTGTGCATAGATTTTGGTGCTGGCAGCTGGTGGCTTAGCCTTAAACTTTCTAGCTTTCCCATCTGGGGCACACTCACACTCCTGTGTTTTATGTTAGACATGTTCTAATATAGTTTTGGGACAGGGTGTCTTGTAGCCCAAACTCGATGTGTAGCTTTTGCTACACTGAATGTAGTCAAAAAATAACCTTGAATTCAAGATGCTCCAACCCCTCCCTCCCGAGTCCTGGCATTACCACCTCCAGCTGAGACCATTTTACTGCAGCATAGGATATGTGTGTTAGAGTGAGCTTTGGAAGTATTGGAGCTCTGATTGTTCCTTAAAATTTTGGTTTCCTTATTTCTTGAAAGACATTGTGTGACACTGAGAAGTAGTGGGGTTACAAAATAGTCAGAGTAACACCTGGGAGATAAACCCTATTTGCACCCAATTGTGCTCAGTGAAGGTGGAAGACTTAACCCTGCTGCTTAGCACTTGATTGTAATTGGGAGGGTCCAGAGTTCAAGGACAGCCCTAGTCACATACCTAAGATTCTATCTCAACAACAACTTTGTAGCCCATGTCTTTCAACTCCCTGTGTAGACAAGGCTGGCCTCGAACTCACAAAGATTCTCCTGCCTCTGCCTCTGCCTCTACCTCTGCCTCTGTCTCTGGAATTAAAGGCATATGCCACCACACCCAGCCACTAGTTAATTTTGAAATGAGAATGCTGGTACATACCATTAATCCAAGTGCTCAAGATGCAGTGGCAGGCAGATCACTGGTTTCCAGGCCAACATAGTCTACAGAGAGTGTCAGAACAGCCAGGGCTAAACAGAGAAAATGTGTCTCAAAATATAAACAACAGAATATATATATATATATATATATATATATATATATATATATATATATATATATATATATATATATATATATATTGCAAAATGAAGGAATGAGTTAACAGTGGATTAGAGGAAGAGATCCAAGGGACAGTAGGTAGTGCAGAGTCTAGTATAGGAGCTGTGGCAACAATTGCCCTTTTAGTTAATATGCTGGTGCACAAAAATACATGCAGGTATCTGTATACATAAAGTAAATTATTTTCTCATTTATTCTTTCTTTTTTACTGGAGACACTGTTTCTTTTGTGTAGTTGACCTGGAACTACCTCTTTAGATTAGGCTGGTTTTGAATTCGCAGACAAATGTCTGCCTCTGCCTTCTAAGGGCTGCAAGATGGCTCAGTGGTTTAGAACACCAATTGCTTTCCCAGATGTCTTGAGTTCAATTTCCAGCAACCACATGGTGGGTCATAACCATCTCTAATCTGATCTGATGCCCTATTCTGGTGTGTCTGAAAACAGGAACAGTATACCCAAATAATTTTTTTCATTTTTTTTTTAAGTCTTCTTTGACACATGAACAATGTGTGATCCAAAATATGGCTAAGTCAGTAAAGTCTTGTTGCCACAAGGTTCAACAGTTGTGAATGGCAAAGTTGAATAGATGCTGGTCAGAGTGAAAGAAAGCTGACCCTTTGCAGAGAAGGCTATTTCCTAGTCCCCTACCCCAACCCTGCAAACTCATCCCTACTACTGGAGCTAAAATAACAAATCCAGAATGTTCCAGGTCTCTGTCCATCATCCACCTAGACCTGTGCTACATGTGACCTTGTCAAGTCCTCTGTCCCATTCCTAAGGCCCCACACCTATCTGGATGCTAGTACACCAGCCTCAAAAGAAAGGAAACTTGTCCTGAGGGTAAGCTCTGGTCCCTCTCTGTCCTAAGGGTCTCTGAGTGACACAGGCATCTGAAGAGTGAGGGAAGACCATAGCCAGTGTTCTGACTTCCATGAAGGTGTGAGAAAGGTGGGATTCATCCTGTGGAGCCTGTCCTGAGAGCAGCTCTCACCTAGGGCCCAGCTCCCACAGTCAGAAGGAGGTAGGGGGCTGTGGTCTTTACACGGCTCTCTAGCTAATGAACAGTACTTCTCTCTCTTTTCTCCTGCAGGAAGCCTGCAGCTGCTGGCGCAGGTGCAATCCCCAAGAACAAGGGCAGGGAAGTGCCAGGTGAGGACTACCAGGGTCCTTTGAGGAACTCTCTGTCTGTTATGTCTTTATAATTATCTCTGTTTAATTTTGTTATTCCTTTCTTATTCATCTCACCAGAGGGGTGGGCAGGGCCATAGCATGAGGGTAGGAGATAGAAGACAAACCGTGGAAGTCCGGTAATCCTTCTATGTAGGGTACCAGACATGGAGCTGTGTCATTGAGCTTGGCCACAAGGTTTTTACATTCTGAATTTTGCTGGCTCTGATTTCTAAGAAATTCTCATAGAGCCCAGTAGGTCAGGAAACACCTGAACCTCCTACCTCAGAGTATTGCCATCTAGTCTGTAAAAGGGTTGAGTTATTAGGGGTATTGTGGCTGGGGCAGGCCAGCAATACATGTCTGAAGCTTTCTCTCCTAAGTGCCATGCCTTTTGGGATTGGCACTTTCCATTACTGAGGTGTCATTGGACTGCAGTTGTCCTCTGGAGAGTTGGATTCTCTGTTGCCATGGCAACAGGCCCTGAGAGTGGAGGTCTGGACGCCAGGCCTGCCTTCCTCTTCAGAAGCTGCATTCCTTTGAATGATGTGCTACTGGTAACTGTGGCACAGGGTCATATAACCAGTTCTACCTTGAAACCACCTGAGCTACCCAGAGTGGGAACTGGGAAGCAAATTCAGGTATTCTGCAAGGGCATCTAGTATTCCACAACCCCTTGCTTTCTTTAATTATAATCTGGGCAGGGGCTCGAATGGCATCCACTGGAGTGTCCAACCACTGGAGTGCTTTCTCTTCTTGTACCATAGAGGGCCTGAGGATCAAACTCAAGCCTTCAGGGTTGACAGTGATCCCAGGACCTGGCTGAATTAGGGTAGCGGATGGGGGTTTAGTCCTAGAAATGGAGTCCGGGACTTCAAATATGCTAAGCAAGTTCCTAATTACTGAGCTACATTCCCAGAAGTTATTGTTTTGTTTATTAAGATGGCAGGGATGGAACTTGAACCCTCACCATGTCTAAGTAGCACCTACCACTTAGTGACCCCAGCATGCTAGTCTTCTTTATAACCTCTGTGTCTGAATGCTGCCTGGTTTTGTTAATTTAGCCATGTTGTCATGGTGACTCAATCTTCATGGAGAATTCCACTGTTAGATGGCTGCAGACAGGGTCCAAAGGAGAACAGGAACTGGTGTGGAGGTCTCATGGTGCTTATGTGAAGCACATAGACTGTTTGTCCAAGATGGCAGAATGCTTAGTGGGTGTCCCCACTGTTGGAAGGAAACAGGACCCAAGATCCCTGTATTTCATCAGACCTGAAGTTTCCTAGATGACATGCTAGTTTCCTAGCACATACCTGCCATCCCAGCACGTGGAAACTTAGTCAGGAGAACCTCCTGAGACCAGGAATGTGAGGCCAGTACTTTCAGGCATTACCTGCATGTCCAGTTGCAGCCACAAGCCGAGCATTCAGACATGCTCAGCCCTGCATGTAAGGCCACATAACACACCAGAAACCCAGTGAGTTCCAGATTGCTCTGACAGAACAACTTCTGGTAAGTAATATGGAATAGGACTCCGGGTGCCCAGAGGCTGCTGTCCTTCTGAGCAGTGTCTTGGTGGGGTCCTACGCTGATGAGAGAGCAGAGTAGAGCAACTGCAAGACATACAGGAAGCAAAGAAGAACAGGCAACCCGTGTAGAGATCTTGGTGTTTGAAGAAAAGCTAGGAAGTGGGGTGCAGGGTAAGGGGAGCAGCAGGCTGTGTCTATAGAGCTGAGGAAGCCCAAGGACAGAGTTCCCTGAGCCCAGGGGACTTCCAGGGTGTCAGCAGCAAGGGGTTGGAGAGTATCTCAGGGGAGAGAATTCTGTCCTTCTTGGGACAGTCTCCATCAGAGATTGAAGAGCAGGGCCTAGAAAGGCTAGGAGAATTAGGATGAGGGAGGACTGGAGAGTTGTGGAATACATCTATGGAGAAAGTGGGGCCCACGATGTGGAATGGGTGATTCCAGGCAGAATTGGTTCTTGTTGGTCCTATATTGGTCCAGGCTGGAGGCCTTAGCACAGCAACCACCAAAGGGAGCCAAAGTGTCTGAGGAGGTCTGCATCTGATTGAGTCTCATGAGGGTTCCAGCCATGGTAAGGGCAGGAACTGGGAGAGGAAAGTTTGTGAGCATAAACATCCTCACTTCTGAAGGGAAGAGGCAGCCATGGCTCACACAGTGACTGACTGTGCATGAACTGGAGCCATGTGCACTGGCTTCCCTGTTTCTGGGATGCTGAAGGCTCTTCCTGCCTTCCATTTTTGTTTTTAACCTGGTAGCTTCATTTATTGAGAAGCTTTGGTGGCTGAGGTGCAGAGGAACAAATTACAGCTGAGAGGAGAGATCTAGAGTGTTCTGTGGTCAACGGTCTCTGAGATCTGATCTGGACACTCAGGCCAGTGTTCCTATTTATCTTACTTAGGTGCAGGCTCCAGAGGGTCAGAATCCTGCATGTGACCTGTGTTTTCCAAGAATTTTGCTGTATGCAAGCTCTGGGCAAATTCACTTGGCACTTTACATCCATCTA
This sequence comes from Micromys minutus, assembly GCF_963924665.1. Classification (NCBI taxonomy): domain Eukaryota; kingdom Metazoa; phylum Chordata; class Mammalia; order Rodentia; family Muridae; genus Micromys; species Micromys minutus. The sequence continues at coordinate 364,846 of NW_027667407.1, read as the reverse complement.
CTGTGCTCTAGATGCCTTGGCTGGATCTTGGGAGAGATCCCCAAATCCCTACCAAGACAGCAGTGACATCATGGCATTATCCTGTAGGGTTCCAGGAATGGATCTTTTTCTTTTTTCCTGTTGATATAATGAATAAGGAGATAGGAAAAACAAGGCCAAACCTTGTTGAAGAGTTGAAGCAGACTCCCTCAGAGAGGGGCAGATCCTAGAAGATGTGGGATATTTTGTTGCTTAGGTTTGTTTCATGGTGCATGAGAGATGCCAATGCACACACATGTAGCAGATCTGGGGCTGGAGAGGTCATTGATCCCCTAGAACTGGTGGCACAGATGTCAGTGGGCCTTAGAAAGGCCCTAGAACTGACACTACAGACAGTTTTGGGCCTCCATGTGGGTGCTGGGAACTAAAATCTGTTCCTCTGCAGGAACAACAAGCACACAACCAATGAGCCATTTATCCTTCACATTTTTTTTTAAATTACACTTATTTACTTGGAGGGGATGTGGCTGCCTTGGTACAGAAGACTGAGGTCAGAACAGCATCTTGGTCTTACACAAGAAACTGGTATCAGGCTTATCCCTCTGTCCCCGGCTTAAACTTTATAGAATATTTCGGTATTGAATCCTACTTATTACTTGATGCTTGTTCCTAGTCCAAAAAGCTGCATACAAGAAGCGTTCTATTAATGTCATATAAACACTAAGTGTCCTGTGAAGTGTACTACCACATGCAGTAGGTGCCCTGTGCATATCTGGAAGGCTGAAAGAGCCAGTCTGCAGGGAAGAGAAGGCTGAGCACTGTCCTATCACTGAGTATAAAGGACTAGACCTCTCTTTATTGTAGGCTCCTGGTCACACTCCAGGTCTTCCTAGTGCAGGATTCATGTTCTATGGGAAACCACTGTGTGTCTTGCAGGAGGAAGAGTGGTGGAGTCCCAGTACCTCAAACATGACAAGCAAACTAAAAAGGTAAAGAAGTCCTTTACTCCTAGAGACCCTGTGAGTGGTTGAGGAGGAGGGCATGTTGTGCACCCACAGTGTGATCCTGTAGGACACATTTGGGGATTTATCAGGTGCCTCTGCCACACCCATGCTTGGACAGGGTGATGAGTCTGGTGAGTGTAGCCTTAGCATATGTCAGTCTCCATGGTCTACATCCCCTGTACCTCTTCACTGCCCTTCTTGTTTTTGGGACCCCTATTTTGTTTGTTCTTCAGGAACACCCCCTGGATAACCCAGGTAGCTCCTAAGGTATGGGAACTGACAGCAGGCATGTGGTATGGATCACAGGCAAAACTGTCTTGGGACATTTTTCAGTCCTACCCAGAATGCTGAGAAAGGCCTCACTTCCATGGAGTTCACTTCTGGAATTTCCTGAGTGATATTTTTATCAGTAGATAACAGGGCATTCAGGTTCCAGATTATCTGTCAAGTTCAGTTTATAATCAGAATGTTCTGTGTTCAGTCTCTGCCTGAACTGTACTCCAAGAAGAGTGTTGGGGGTCAAAATTTCCTGGAGCAGCTTCTAAGGAGACCACACCTGAGGGAAGGGATTCCCAAATGACCCTACAGGCAGCTTCCCAAAAGTTCCTGGTCCATTTAGGCTGCTGTTGAAGATGCCTTGAAGGCATAGGCACAGCACCCTCATGTGTTCACATATGTTTTGGTTCAAACACACTGATGCTGAGTCTTCTCCTGCCCCAGCAGGAGGCTGCTGCATCTGACTGGAGTCTTGAGTATCTGTGTTGTCATGATAACACCTGCAGTTTTCTCCTGGGGTAGAATGAATCTCAGAAGGGCTAGGCAAGTGTGTAGGTCTCTCACTGGCTGATGATTCTTGGAGGGCCTCATCTCCATGTCTTGAGTGAAGGTATAGGGCAGGAGAAAGCCTGGATCTGAAATTCTGTGTTTTCAGATCTCTGGTTTTGGAAGAGAGGTACTCAGCCTGTGTGCATGTGCACATTTATTTGTGTGAATGCACATGTGCGCCTGGGATGAACACCAGCAGTGCTCCTCACCCACTTTACACCTAGTCTGCAAGCAAGCTCTGTGGCTCATTAATTAGTCCAGCAACCCTGCTAATTGAGCACCACCAGAACAGGGATTCACATTTGCTTGAGTGCATGCGTGTGCATGTACATATGTGTTCCCTACTCATATGTGCTTCCTCTGCATATTACCTCAGAGGGATGGTCACAGATAACAGCAATTTTGGAGTAAGATGACACCATGTTCTGGAGCTGCTGCGGAGGCAGCGAGCAGGAGTCAGCAAGAGCATGGCCAAGGCAGACACCTGCCTGGCTTTCAGGCAGGCACAAGGTAGAAATTATGTTCTATTCTTCATTGTTGATTCTTTTTGTGCCCTTTTGCCTGACTGGCACCTGCCTGGAGACTGCTGGCTCCGATGCTGGCCTAGACAGCCAGTGCCATGGCTGATGGATGCCCAGAATGATCCTCAAACTGGGAAAACATCTTTTCTCCAGTCTGAATATACTTGGGTGTTTTCTGCAAGGAGTGGGTTTTAGTTTTCTTTCATCCAGCTTCCTTGTTTTCTTCAGAGGATCACCTGCCCTAGTGATAAAAGAAAAGGGTGTTAACCACAGCACCACCCCCACCATGCTTCTTCTTGATCTATGGTAACAGTCAACATAGAACCATTTCTTTAGGTAGTCCTGTTGCTGTTTCTAAGCTTTGAGAATTTATGCCAGCCTAGTAGTATGTGTAGTCATCCTGGTAACAATACAGGAATTTGGTCCCCAGGCCTCAGCACACAGAAGCACAGACCTCAAGATATGCCTAGGCATTGAAGGAGGTTCAGCAGACATGCTATTAGTTTCCTGTTTCTGATGCATGTGATTGTCCCCCCACTTAAGAAAATATGTCCATTATATAGAAAACTCTTAACCAACTCCAGACCTCTGAGAAAGAACATCAAGGAAAGATGGCTTGACCTCTTAACCTCTGTTCCCATAACAGGATTCTTCATCAGCCAAAGGAGAAAAACCACCTGAGGGAATGAAAGCCAGCAGAATACCTAGGAGAAGAGGTGGGGCCTGGTGTGGATCGGGACAAATGGATGGGTGGAGAAACTGTAGGATCAGGATAGAGGCTGCCAGGCATCCCCCAGAGCAGTGAGGACAACCACACATAGTCATGTTCTTAGGCCAGTCTGATGCAAACTGTCTCTCATTTTGAAGGTAGTGTCGGGGAACTGGAAATTGGAAACTGGCCATCATGGGGTCTCTGTCAGAAAGGATATGGTTCAAGGGTTAATTAAGGGAGCATGGGGCAGAGTGTCTGAGGGAACAGACATATGTCCACAGAACTACCTGCAGATCCAGAGAGCAGGGAGCCAAAGGCCAGGAGCTCCTGCTTGCTGATCCCTTTTAGGGGATCTGCAGAAATTACAGCACAGTGGCACTTGGGAAATGGAGGCAAGATCACTTCAGGGTCTTTGGCCACATGAGAAGATTGAGGCTAGCCATATGCTGTGGCACCAGAAACAACTACCAGCAATGGCAAAATGAAAGATAAAAAATTGGTTTCTCAGCTTTGATACTGCTGACTTGGATGGGTACATACAGTTCACCAAAGTATCAACCAACAGCTGTGGCTCCACCAAAAGTCACAAAGAAGTGGCCCAGCTCTAAAGTCAAATGTGGGCATACATTGCAATGGCTTAGGTCCTGTTTCAACTCAGATGCAGAGCTCTCAGGATCCATAAAAGTCCTGCACACACACACCTGAAAGAATTAGTTCTGGGAGCCTCAATAGGTACTAAGGGGTGAAGGCCACTGCCTCCCTGCCCAGTGGCACTGACCTTGTCATTTTTTTTGGGGGGGAGAAGAAAGGCAGGTGATGAATACAGGCACTGTTCAGTGCACCATGCAGAAAGGGCATGGCGACATTCCACCAGACCAAGACCTCTCTACTGGACCCCTGCAGGATCTGCAGCAGATCCTGGGCATGATGAATTCACAGGAGCTGCGGCTGACCCTGCTCTCTATAAAGGTGAGCATAGTTCAGCCTCATGTGCACCTCTGTGTCTTCTGTCATCTCTCCACCCCTCCTGACTCAGTCTTGTGCCCACAGATGCAGAAAAACATGGCTCTGCTGCAGGAGAATGTGGAGAAGTACTTCGCAGCCATGTGCCGTGTGAAAGAGAGGCTGCAGCGCCAGCTGCTTCTCCGACAGAAACACAAAGAGCTGTGTGCTTCCCTTTATGCCCAGGTGGATCTGAGCATGCTCCTGAAGCGCCCAGGGCATACGAGGGAGGGAGATCTGTGCAGAATGTGGTCACCATTTGCACTCTGACCACTCTGCTCAGGATCCTGGTGTTATCGTGGTGCTGTACTAGGAAGATTGGGAGGAAAGGCTCTGTATGGCTTACACTTCCATATCACAGTTTATCACTGAAGGTGGTCAGAACAGGCACTCACACAGGGCAGAGCTCTGACGTAGAGGCCATGAGGGAGTCCTGCTTACTGGCTTGTGCCCGGGCCTTGCTCAACCTGCTTTCTTGTAGAAACCAGGACCACCAGCCCAGGGATGGCACCACCCACAATGGAAAAGATTCTTGTAGCTGGATCTTGTGGAGGCATTACCTCAACTGAGGTTCCTTCCTTTTTGATGTCAACTTGACACACAAAACCAGCTAGTACATATTATGCAAGGACACCTGTATGCCACATGCTGTGCAGGGTAGTCTTTGGCAGCTGCCAGCTCAAGGGGTAGGAAAATCAGCTTCTATCCCACCCCAGTGCTTAACACAGTAACCCTTTCCCATCCAGGGCAGGTCAGAGTGGATCCTGTTGCCTGAACAGGCTGGTCCATGAGAATGGAGACATGCAATGCCAGAGCAGTGCTTAGCATACGCAAGGCTTACTCCATCTCACACATAGCTCCTTGTTGTGTGGGTGAACACAGCATGGCTTACTGTGTCTCCTCCCACCTGCAGATTGAGGTGCTGAGGAATCTTCCGCCTGTGAAAAAGCACTTCAAGGGGGAATGCAAGATACCTGGCAAAGCCGTGGACACCAGTCGACACGAGCTGCCCGTGCAGGCTGTCCACGTGGAAGGAAGTGGTAAGGAGCTCCTAGGTAGGCATCTCCATGGCAGGAAGGAACCCTGAAACCCACAGGAGGCATTATGGGTGCCTCAGCTCTGGCTTGGTATCAGAACCCATGTCCTCACCAGTGTGGGTAGTACATGGGCAACTGAGTAAGAGATTCTGTGCCTGGGCTGCTGAGCTCACAACTAGAAGGCACTGGGGGGAATGGTGCTGCACTGGTCCTGAGCTGGGCCCTGTCAGTGAGGTGGGAGTGTCGGTGAGGAGGTCAGTGGCAGAGCCCTGCTGCATGCACTTCGGTGATTCTCTGGAGATGGTTTAGCTGCATAGGGTTTGCTTACTGCTGTCTTACCCTCATGTCTAGAGTTGTGTTCAGGACTTCAAGGACAACTGAAGCCACTGACCCTCAAGTTTCTTCTAGAAGTAGCAGAGTGGGACTGGGCACAGTTATATGTCTGAAAGCCCAGCTCTTGGGGACTGAGGCAGTAGGGAATACTTAAAGCTCAGTAGTTAGAGTCCAGCCCAGGCTATACAACAAACCATAAAAGGTACAGTGGCCCACAGCTAGCCTTTCAACAATTGGGGGCTGTGAGATCCAGGATAGCATGAGCTAGGAAGTGAGAGCTAGTGTCCTAAACCGGGCACAGTGTTGAGCTGGAACCTGCAGACATGTTAGATAAACTAAACTCCTCATAGCTGATGTCCTGGACCCAACACTGACCTGTGCACTGACTGACAAGGGGAAGACAGAACAGTAGGCTGCATATACTGCAGACAGACACATGCAAGTAGTAGGGATTTGAACCCTAATGCCTTTGCTTGGTTGCATGCGTGGTGCATGTCTGGACCTGGGAAACTGAAGGCTGTGAGAGCATCAGCACCTCCCACCACTGCTGCAGGTACCAGAAGCTTGGTACTTTTAATGTGCTGTCAAGAATGACAGGGCGCAATGGAAGAACAGGATGAGAGAGAGCAGGAGGGCAGCTGGCAGGCTGGATCCTCAGCTCACTTGGCTCACAGGAAGCCAACCTTGGCAGCTGTGTGTGCAGGCCATTCCTCTGCACTCTAGACCTGGGCATTCTCTTTTCCGCCTGTGCCCTTGGCTCTCACACTTGCAAGGGACAAGTGAGATTTCTGCTGAAGTGCCTCTCTCCCTTTCCACTTTATCTCTAGAAGTGAGAGAAGAGCCAACGCCAACATCACCCTCAACCCCAACCCCATCCCAACCTGACATATACAAATAATGCTTTGGGAGCAGAGACCTGCTATAATGACTTTTGTCTCCACAGATGACTTGGAGCCAGCCCTAAGGACAACCCAGCAGCTCCTGTGTGATCTGAGCATCTGCTCCCCAGGAGTCAGCTCCCAAGATCCCGGAGCCAGCACTAAGAAGACTGGAGCCAGCGCAGTAGAGCCTGGGGCCTGCACGGGGGAGCATCGGGCCACTGCTCAGGTGCCTGGAGCCAGCCCACAGGAGCCTGAGTCCAGCATGGGGGAACCTGGGGCCAGCTCACTGGAGCCTGGAGCCAGGGCATGGGAGCCTGGAGACAGCTCAATCCTGGATAGTCTGCTGAAGGAAATGAAGGCACAGCTCACTAAGAGAGACCTGGAGCTCAGCAGGTGTGGGACTCATCTCCTTCTCTAAACTCCCTCCCCCTATTTCTTTTATTATGATCCTCCAACTTTTTTTTCTTTTGAGACACTGGGGATGGAACCCCACCCAGTTGGGATCTCAGATGAAAGCTCCTTCTGTCTGCCATTGAAATTATAGAAATTCTCCTGCTTCAGCTGCAGACATCTATAACACCAGGAATACACCACCATAACCACACCAGGAATACACCACCATAACCACACCAGGAATATACCACCATAACCACACCAGGAATACACCACCATAACCACACCAGGAATACAACACCATAACCAACTATTGCAGGTTGGAATTTTGTTGCATGCATGCACCTGTGTGTGTGTGTGTGTGTGGAAGAGAGAGAGATCCAGAGAGAGAGGAAAGACAGAGAAGAGAGTATGTGTGTGTATGCTGTTTGGGCACATACATGATACCAGGACATTAGCGTAGAGGGCAAAGGAGTTTTGAGTCTGTTCTAGCATTGTGGAGAGACTGGATCCCGAACTCTTGCTTGCTAGGCATGACAGCAAAAGTCTGCCATTTCAGCTACTTAGAAGGCTATGTAAGATCAATTCAGGGTCAGCCTGGGGAATGAGGATTCTTTCTGAAGTAGTAAAAACAGAGTGGACTGTGGGGATGGAGAAATCTCAGAGTCAAGATTTCAAACTTAGTAGGCATTAGATCCTGGTCTGTCTCCGGCAAAATGAACACACACAGCACATGTGGACATATACTCATGTCCACCAACTTTACAGCCAATTCAAACATTGTACCCAGCCTCACAGCATTTGCTTGATGCCAAACACACTTATACTTGTAAGATGGCTCATCAAATAAGCCCAGAAATCCTGACTTCAGTCCCAGGACTGACATGAAAAAAGAGAACAACTCCTGTAAGCATCCTTTTACCTCCTCAGGCAAGATGTATTTTTTTGCACCACACACAAATTCACATAGTTTTTTAAAATTGTTTTTCTAGGGCCCCATTACAGTTTTGGCTACAAGCAAACTTGTCCTTTATCTTTCTCTGTCCACAGACTTGTCCAAGAAGTGGAGGAATTCTCTTCAGAGGCCAGTAAGGAGGCAGAACTGACTAACTAGAATGTCTGTGAAGAGGCACGGGGCTTTCTCACCAGCTGCCAGTGATACTTCAGTCCAGATGCTGGCAGGGACCACAGTCCCTCCCAGGACAGCAGACCCAACCCCTGATTTCCTCAGGCAGCCTGTCTGACCACCAGTGAATACCAGGCTACCACCTTTCCCTTCTGTAAATAAATAAATGCAACTGTCTATTTTCGCAGAATGAGAGCCTGAGAGCCAACTCACTGGACTGAACCCACAGGATTGTTCTCTCTAACTATCCCCATGTTTGTCTTGAAGCTTCTATCCTCCCTACAAATAATCTTCCAGACTGGCTGACTCCACTTTGTTCTTTTGAGGGGATTTCTCTTCTAAGCCTCATACTAACCTTGGCAGTACGTTCTGAAGGGCCCTAAGGGGCTTTCACCAGCTTTATACCCACCTGACTCAAGTCAAGACTAGCCCAAGTATCATCTTCCCTCCTCAGGTCAAGGATAGGCCAAGATCCATTCTCTGCCCACAGTTCCCAGGAGGAGCAGGAACATTCTTGAAAAACTGCAGAATGTACTGATAGTCACTGTTAGGGGAAGGAGGAAGAGAGTCGGGGGCATATGGCCCATGGAGGTGCGGCAATGCCTCTGATTACAAGGATTACAAGGAGCTGCAGTGAGCCTATGAAGTAAAGTCCAGATGAGCTGGGCATGGAGGGGCATTCCTACACACACACACACACACACACACACACACACACACACACACACACACAGAGTGTTTCTCTGTGGAGTCCTGGCTGCACTGGAACTTGCTCTGTAGATCCCACTGGCCTTAAACTCAGATCCAATTGAGAGCTGAGATTAAGGGCATGAGTCAACATCTCTTGCCTAGGTAGGGCACACCCTTGATCCTAGCACCCAGTAAACAGAACAAGGTGGGTCTCTGTGAGTTCAAGGCTGGCATTTCAGGTACAGATACCCATCCTTATTGCCTTCATAAATCTCAAAACAAACAAAACAACAATAACAATATGTGTTGGAACTGGGGTTATAACTGAGCGGCAGACGGCTTGCCTGGCATTCAGAAGGTCTTAGGTTTAGTCTCCAGTACTGAAACAGAAAGACCTGGGGGAAATGGCAAAGCAGTTAAGAGCACTTACAGCAACTACTTATAAGCCCTGTTCCAGGGGGATGACACCCTTTGACTTCTGAAGGCACCCATATGCACATACATAAATTCGAAGGCACACATACATACAAATAGATAAAATTGTTCTTAAAACAGAAACAAAAATATATTGTACATATTGAATTATACCCCAGTCTTTGGAGCTGTTGGGGTAGCAACCAAAGCTTTAAAAGCTCTTTGTTCGTGCACTAAAGCACTGGCAAATAACATTGAGAATTAGGCTTGCCTGGCTAATTTCACCTACCACCTTAGTTAGAAACGCTTTTTATCTTGGTATATGAACTTTGTACAATTGTATAAGACTCATGTAAGAAGAATACTAAGTTATTGAACTAAATATTTATGTAGAATGAACAAAAAAATATTCAAATAAAAATAATGACCACAAAACTTATAATAAACTTTTTAATACATAGCTTTAGTACTCCCCTGAGTGTAAATTTGTGGCCTTATTTCCCATAGATAACAGAAAGAAGAAACCACCTTTTAATATGGCTTATCAAAATTTTTTTAAATATTTTTTTCTTGTGGGAAGCAGACACATGCCTCCATCCCTAACCCAGAAGTTACCTCCAGTAGAGAGACATTTGCAGATGAGAAGTTAGTTTTCTCCAAGGGCATCTCACTAGGGAAACAAATCATTCTTAAGGGCAGGCCACATGCCCAGCGGTAGAAGACCAACAAGAAACAGACTCAATGGCATCTTTGGGGGGTCCTTGTCTTATAATGTGTAGTCAGAGTATGTTGGTCATTCCTACTTTACCTGTCTTTTGTGAATACATTATTGCTTTCAGTTTTGGGTCTTTACAGGGTTTCTATGTGTATTAATATATGTGTGTCTGCATAGAGATGTGTTTTTGTGCTTTTTCCTTGGCTATTTTTCCTGCTTGGTTGTTTTGTCAGACTGATTTGATTTTGAGTTGTCTTATTTTATTTTAATTCCTTAGATGCCTGTTTTCTAAGGAGAAACTAAAAAGTCTGGATAAGAGAGGTGACAAGGAGAGACAAGAAGGAGTAGGGGTAGGGGAACCAAAATCAGAATATATTGTGTGAAAAAAAATCTTTTTTCAATAAAGAAAATTTTTTGTGATTGATAGTTTTGAATTATTTTAGATTTGTGACTTATAAACAACATTAACAGGTATCTGTATAAAGTTATTGTGGAATTTGAGAATTCTTCTTTGGAGATCCTTACATGTAAGACATTGTAAGTGATTATTTTTTTCAGTGATTGGTATCAGATCTTTAACTGGTAGCATTCTTCAGATGTTTTCTAATTGACATAGCTTAAAAAAAAGCACCATTTCATGCTAGGCATCTATTTTGGTACCCACCAGCCATTCATTTGTCTGACTCTCATCACTCAAAGATGAGTTCTCAGTAACCCTGACTCATTGAACCACCCAAAGAGTACAAGGTACAACTATCTACTTGTTAGAATATAACTGCTTTTTTTTTTTTTTTTTTTTTTTTTTTTTTTTTGGATAACCACAGCTTGTTTTGAGTTGCCTTGACATTTAAGCTTGGCAGCACAGAACAGCCTTTGTTTGCTTGCAATAGATATTGAAGATCTTATGGGTTTCACTTTTTGAAAACTCTTCCCATATTCTTCCTCCATGGAAATCTCAAACTTGGCTCTGACATTGTTTATCCTGTTACCAGCTAATAAATCTGCTAATTATAATTGAGTAGAGTATATTATTTTATTCCCAGTAACTTCACACAAGCCCTATAACAGTAAGGATGCATTACTCTATACTACTTGGCCTCTCTCAGGTTCCCCAAAGCTTAAACTTCCTCAATTTCAGGGTAAATCCTCCTTTTCACCAGATCCAGATTTCTAGTCACAAACTGCAGAGAGGTTCAGTGGATTGCTACCCAACAGAAACACCCTTTTCTGGGTGGATGGGACAGAGGGCATTGCCTACTCTACTTGACTGATGTGCTCTCCTCACCTGTGAGGGCAGAGTGTGTCCAGACCCGCACACTGCTATGGAGACCGCCACTGGTTTCTGAATAGTTGATTTGCATGCAGCCTCAAACTCAGCATCACTGCCCTCTATGGAAGGTTAGTTGAATTCCACCAGCAAGCCTGGTTTCAAACTCCCACTTTCCAAGTAGCAATCGTACCCCAGGCTTTTTCAGGCTGCTCACTGGGTATGACTACAGAAAAGGTGAAACTGCCTTAGGTAAAACAAAAGCTTCTTTGTCCCTAAAGAAGGTTGGATGAGGAATAAAAACATTCCAGGTGTCTTTGTGAACAACAATGCTGGCTGTCCAGAGTAAGATAATGAAGAAACAGTTAAAAATAGGAAGTTGAAAATAAATGTAACTGCGGGAGACTGGAGGGATGGCTCAGTGGGTGAGGTGCTTGCTGTGAAAAATAAGAGAGTATGTCTGCAACCCCAGCACTAGAGAGATATGGGGGGAGGAGAAAGACAGAGACTAGCTGACATCAGCAGCGTGATGGTCAACCAGTCTAGCTAACTTGAGAAAGCTCCAGATTTCGTACTAGACCTGTCTTTAAAAGCAAAATCAAAAACACTGGAGGGATGCAAGAGCAGTGGCTACTCTTCCAGCTCTGGGTTCAGTTCCCAGCACCCGCATGGGAGCTCACAGCTGTCCTGTAACTCTACTGCAGAAGATCTAACACCTTCACACAGACATACTTGCAGATAAAACACCAACACACATAATATAAATAAATATATGATAAAAGGACCCTAAAAACCAGCCATCACAACAAAACCAAGCAATGACAATGAAAGGAATTGGAGATGCAGAAGATATGTGGCTTCAGCCTCTGGCCTCCAGACCAACACATGTAACACACAGACACAAGGAAGATTTGGATAACAGTGGATAAAGTAAGGTATATATGTAAAGTGTTAGAAATGAGTACTGTCTGAAGACTGTATTTGGTCTAAATGATTATGTATTAAGGGGGAAAAATCACATAGCTTCACCTTGTGCTGCATCATGTCTATTTTAAGAGTTCCATTGCTGTGACAGACACCCTGACTAAGAAAACTCTTATAAAGGACAACATTTAATTGGAGCTGGCTTACAGTTTTAGAGGTTCAGTCCATTATCATCATGGTGGGACACATGGTAGTGTGCAGGCAACATGGTGTTGGAGAACAGCTGAGAGTTCTACATCTTGATCCAAAGGCAGCCAGGATGAGGCTGGACTTGTTTCACACTGGGCAGAGCTTGAGCATTTAAGACCTCAACGCTCCACCCCCACAGTGGTATACTTCCTTGAACAAGCTCACACCTTCTAATAGTGCCCTTTCCTATGGGTCAAGCATTCAAACATATGAGTCTGTGGGGACCAAACCTATTCAAATCAACATGGTGGCCAGTGTAAGAATGCAATTACCAAGACTGAAAGAGAATATGTATAATTGAAAGAACTCTACTCTCAATGGCAAATCTCCAAACTATAAATGAAAATAGCATTATTTTCTGAAATCAATAAGATAAAATGGTATTAAAATGGGATGAATGTATAACCAGCATCATCTGCAAATTAAATATGTACAACTTAGTGATTTGCTAATTTTTTCTAACATTTTGAGAAGATATAAATGCCTTCTTTTTAATAGCAGGCCTGCAATTAAAGTATGTAATTTCAAAGAACTTAATATTGTTTATTCATTGGAGAGTGGAGACAAGTCTCTCCTTCAGAGTCATTTGATGTAAAAATCAATGTCAATGTCTGTATCTCTAACTATTAAGAGCATGGTTTTTAGCTTGTGTCACCCTTTGCTTATGGGAGAACAATTTAATATTACTTTTAGGTAAAGGACAGACAGGAAAAGATTGATCTTCAAAAACAATTCATGGAAACAAATTGCACATTATAAATCATTCATAGGCAGTGCACTGTAAAAACAGAGACTTGGAAAAAGCCCTCTCTCATTCCAGTATGAACACAGAGCACATCTTACATTTACAGCGAAACCTGGAAAAGTATTTTTAATTGCCGGGTACTAAGTTAGATGTGATGGTGAATGTCAGTACCCCAGTCTGTACTCAGGAGATAGAGACAGGAGGATCATCACAAGTCTGAGATCAACCTTGCCTGTTGAACACAACAACAAAGTTGACTGGCTTACACAACAACAAAGTATTCCCCTACTTCTGAAAGCAGAAAGCTCAAGACTGACATGTGAACAGGGCTAGCAAGGCTTCCTTATCTCCATTATACTGTGTCTTTATGTGGCCGCCTTCTGTGCCTGTGAACTCCTGGGGTTTATCTTCAGGACCAAATACTCTCTTCTGTTTTAAGATAAATTAAACTATGGCCCCCTTAAAGACTCCACCCTACCTTAATCTCCTTTAAAATGGTATCTCCAAATATAGCCAAAATCTGAGGTATCCAGGCTGAGAGGTTCTGGCATAGAGATTTAAGGGATGCAGATGTGTCCATAACAAAATGAAATGGCTGCTTCTGAGGTTACCTGGGAGGTCTGGGCAAATGCTTCTTAGAGAATGTTTGCTCATTCCTGAATCTGTGGTGTAGGTATGTCAAAACACAAATCAGGTGGCAAGGGCCCCTAGAACCCACCAGGGGTCATAAAGGTAAATAGTAAAATTCAGGATCTGGTGCTAATTCAGGATTTTAAGAGTCTCCCAATATGTAGGATTTCAGAGTCACACTGATTCATTTTTCTAAACAGTAAATCAGTATTTCAGGGTTGCAAGTTACTCTCCACAACATCAGAGAAGACTAAAGTTTCTTTAAATTACATAACAAGGACCTTACAAGACCCCTAGCTTTAACCCTATATTACTAAATTCGAAACACTTAGCGACTTCTGTGTCTATCCTAGTCAAATTGAGCAGAAAATTGAGTAATTACTTGTTTGCTTACATTGTACAAACAATTGTCTTAATAGTAAACTTTGTTTAGCTCTTGTGAATTTGATTCCTGTCTGACTTCAATAGCATGTCTGTTTAGGTTCAGAACATTTAAAGAGACTATTTTGATGCAGTGTTATAGATTTAGCTCTTTTGCTGTCAAAAGCACTGACATATTTTTAAGACACATGGTAAAAAATATTCTATTAAACTTATAGCTTTAAAATTATGTTGGAGGACTGAGGAAATGGCTCCGTAGTTACAAACCCTGGCTGCTTTTCCAGGAGACCCAGGTTCAATTCCCAGCACCCATATGGCAACTCATAAATGTCAGTAACTCAAGATCCAAGGAATCCAATATCCTCACACTGACAAAACATGCAGATAAAGCACTAATGCACATTAAATTAAAAAATCATTTAAAAATGTATGTAAGTGGCCAATAAGATGGCTCATCAGGTAAAGGTGCCTGCAGCCAAGTTCAATGATGTGAGTTCAAGGCTCAAAACCCACAGGACAGAAAAGACCTAGGCCCCACAGACTGTCTTCTGACCTGTACATGTGTCTTATGTGGCACTCGTGGGCACACCTGAGCAAGCACAGTGTATACACACAAAGTAAAGAATGTAGATCTGTGTCCAGAGCCAGAGCTGGACACTGCCATTGGGACACACAGTCTGCTCAGAGAGCTGAGCACCCAAAGGAGACTCAGGAGCACTCTCTCCTGATACCACAGAGAGAGACCTCCGGGAAATCTCAGGGCACAGGTATTGAAGTACTGCCTGGGTCTGGAATCCTTTGGGACTCCATCTGTGCCCAGAGGTAAAGCTCAAAATTAACCGCATGCTCATAGAGAGCTGAGCACCCAGGACCAATATCCCTCTGGAGCCTATGAATCCTAAGATGAACAGGAGAGTAAGCTACAATCAGAGACAAGATCAACTAATATCAAAGACAACAAAATGGCAAGAAGCAAGCACAAGAACCTAAGAAACAGAAACCAAGACAACCTGGCAACATCAGAACCAAGATCTCCTACCACAGCAAGTACTGAATAACCCAACACACCAGAAAATCAAGTTTTAGACTTAAAACCATTTGTCCTGTTGATGCTGGAGGACCTCGAGTACCACATGAATAACTCCCTTAAAGAAATACAAGTAGAAGCCCTTAGAGAAACATCAGAAAACACAAGTAAACAAGTGAAGGAATTGAACAAAAGCATCCAGAATCTAAAAAGAGAAATAAAAACATTAAAGAGAAACAAAAGGTAAGCAACCCTTGAGATAGAAAACCTAGGAAAGAGGTCGGGAGTCATAGAAACAAGCATCGCCAACAGAATAAAAGAGATGGATGAGAGAATCTCAGAAGATACCATAGAACTCATTGACACAACAGACAGAGAAAATACAAAAACCATAAAGCTCCCAAACCAAAACATCCAGGAAATCTAGGAAACAAGGAGAAGACCAATCCTAAGGATAATAGGTGTATAAGAGAGTGAAGACTCCGAACTAAAAGGCCCAGTAAATATCTTCAGCAAAATTATAGAAAAAAACTTGAATAACCAAAAGAAAGAGATAACCAGGAACATACAAGAACCCTACAGAACACCAAATAGATTGGAACAGAAAACAAATTCCTTCCAATGCATAACAGTCAAAACACCAAATGTTCAAAACAAAGAAAGTACACTAGAAGCACAAAGTAAGGGAAAAAGAACAAGTAACATATACAGGCAGACCAATCAGAATTACACCAGAATTTTCAACAGAGACTATGAAAGCTAGAAGATCCTGAACAGATGCCATGCAGACCTTAAGAGAACACAAATGCCAGCCAAGGCTACTGTATTCATCAAAATTCTCAAGTACCATAAATGGAGAAACCAAGATATTTCAAGACAAAACTAAATTTACACAAGATCTGAACACAAATCCAACCCTACAAAGAATAATAGATGGAAAACCCAACACAAGGAGGGAAACTACATTCTAGAAAAAGCAAGAAAATAATCTTTTTGCAACTAAACCAAAAGAAGACAATCACACAAAAATAATTCTACCCACAACAACAAATTAGAAGTAAACAACAATCACTATTCCTTAATATCTCTTAACATCAATGGACTCAATTCCCCAATAGAAAGACATAGACTATCAGACTGGATACAAAAATAGGACCCAGCATTTTGTTGCATACAGGAAGCTCATCTTATCAACAAAGGAAGGGACTACCTCAGAATAAAATGTTGGGAACAAACCTTTCAAGCAAAAGGTCCAAAGAAACTAGTTGGAATAGCCAACCTAATCAGGAATAAAATAGATTTTCAATGAAAAGTCATCCAAAAAGGCAAGGAAGGACACATTTAACTCATCAAAGGAAAAATCTATCCATATAAATTCTCAATCCTGAAAATCTGTGCTTCAAATACAAGGGCACCCACATTCAGAAAAGAAGCTCTACTAAACCTCAGAGCATATATTGCACACACACAGAATAATAGTGAGAGACTTCAACACCCCACTCTCATCAATGGACAGATCACAGAAGCAGAAACTTAACAGAGACACAGTGAAACTAATAGCAGTTATGAACCAAATGATTTTAATAGAACAAAAAAATATATAGAGCAAAACAATATACCTTCTTCTCAGCACCTCAGGGCACCTTCTTCAAAATTGACCATATAGCTGGTCACAGAATAGTCATTAACAGATATAAGAACATGAAAATAATACCATGCATCTTACCAGATCACTATGCACTAAGGCTGGTCTTCAATAATAGTAACAACAACAACAACAGCAACAATATAAAGCCCACATACACATTAAAGCTAAACAATGCTCTACTCTATGATAGCTTGGTCAAAGAAGAAATAAAGAAAGAAATCTAAGCCTTTTTAAAATTTAATGAAAATGAAGCCACAACATACACAAACTTGTGGGATACAATGAAAACAGTGCTAAGAGGAAAGCTCATAGCACTGAGTGATTCCAGAAAGAAACTAACAACTTGACTGAACACCTGAAAGCTCTAAAATGAAAAGAAGTAGATACACCCAAGAGGAGTGGACATCAAGAAATAAACAAACTCAGAACTGAAAACAACCAACTAGAAATAAAATGAACTATACAAACAAGCAACGAAATCAAAAGCTGGTTCTTTGAGAAAAGCAACAATATTGATAATATTAATAATAGTCCATTAGCTAGACTAACTAGAGGGTGGAAAGAGAGTATCCAAATTAACAAAATCAGAAATAACACGGGAGACATTATAACAGAAACTGAGGAAAATCAAGAAATCATCATATCCTCCTATAATAACCTTTATTCAACCAAACTAAAAAATCTAGATGCAATGGACAATTTTCTAAAGAGATACCAGTTATCAAAGTTAAATCAGGATCAAGTAAATCATCTAAATAGCCGCATAACCCCTAAAGAAATAGAAGTAGTCATCAAAAGCCTCTGAATTCTATCAGACCATCAGAGAAGGCCTAAAACCAAAGCTCTCCAAAGTAGTCTACAATATAGAAACTGAAGAAACACTACCCAATTCATTCTTTAAAGCCACAATTACACTCATACCTAAACCAGACAAAGGTCTTGCAAAGAAAGAGAACTTCAGGCTAATTTCCCTCATGAACACTGATGCAAAAATACTGAATAAAATTCTTGCAAACCGAGTTTAAGAACACATCAAAATGATCATTCACCATAATCAAGTAGGCTTCATCCCTGGGATGCAGGGATGGTTTAACATATGGAAATCAATCAACGTGATCCAACATATAAATAAATTCAAATTATAGATAAAAAAGCACATGGTCATCTCAATAGATGCTGAGAAATCATTCAACAAAATTCAACACATCTTCAAGTAAAAAGTCTTGGAAATAGCAGGAATCCAAGGCCTATACCTTGACATAATAAAAGCAATATACAGCAAACCAATAGCCTACATCAAACTAAAGAGTGAGAAACTAAAATCAGGGACTAGACAAGGCTGCTCACTCTCCCCCTACCTATTAAAATAGTACTGGAAGTCCTGGATGGAGCAATAGAGAGCAAAAGAAAGTCAAAGGGATACAAATTGGAAAGAAAGAAGTAAAAAATATCACTATTTGCAGATGACATGATTGTGTACTAAAGTGACCCCAAAAATTTCACCAGAGAACTTCTACAACTGATAAACAACTTCAGCAAAGCAGTTGGATATAAAATTAACTCAAACAAATCAGTAGCCTTCCTCTACTCATAGGATAAACAGGTTGAGAAAGAAATTAGAGAATTGACACCTTTCACAATAGTCACAAATAATATAAAGTACCCTGGTGTAACCCTAACCAACCAAGTGAAGTATCTCTTTGACAAGAACTTCAAGTCTCTGAAGAAGGAAATTGAAGAAGATCTCAGAAGGTGGAAAGATCTCCCATAGTCATGGATTGGAAAGATCAACATAGTAACAATGGTCATCTTGCCTAAAGCAATCTACAGGTTCAATGTAATCTCCATCAAATACCAACTCAATTCTTCATAGAGTTAGAAAGAGCAATTTGCAAATGCATTTGAAATAACAAAAAGCCCAGGAAAGCAAAAACAATTCTCAAAAATAAAAAAACTTCAGGGGGAATCACTATCCCTGACCTAAAGCTACATTACAGATCACTCATGATCAAAACTGTATGGTATTGGTAGAGCAACAGGCAGGTAGATCAACGGAATAGAACTAAAGACCCAGAAATGAACCCACATATTTATGGTCACTTGATTTTTGATAAAGGAGCTAAAAACTTTCAATGTAAAAAGGATAGCATCTTCAAAAATTGCTGGTTCACCTGGCAGTCACCAGGCAGAAGAATGCAAATCAATCTTGTCTTATCTCCTTGTACAAAGCTTATGTCTAAGTGAATCAAAGACCTCCATGTAAAACCAGGTATACTGAACCTAATAGAAGAGAAAGTGGGGCAAATCTTAGAACACAGAGACACAGCAAAAATTTTCTGGTCCAGAACAGCAGTGGTTTATGCTCTAAGATGAAGAATTGAGAAATGAGACCTCATAAAATTGCAAAGCTCCTGTAAGGAAAGAACACCACCAACAGATTGACAAAAGATCTTTACCAATCCTACATCTGACAGAAGGCTAGTATTCAAAATATACAAAAGAACAAAAACAAAAACAAAAACAAAAACAAAAACTCAAGAAGTTAGACTTCAGAGAATCAAAATAATCCTATTAAAAATGAGGTACAGAGCTAAACAAATAAGTATCAAGTGAGGGATACTGAATGGCTGAAAAGCACCTAAAGAAGTGTTCAACATCCTCATCATTAGAGAAATGCAAAGAAAAGCAGCCCTGAGATTCTGCCTCACACCAGTGAGAATGGCTAAGATCAAAAACTCTGGTGACAGTATAAGGTGGAGAGGATGTGGAGGAAGAGAAACACTCCTGTATTGTTGGTGAGTTTGCAAGAAAATTGGACATAGTACTACCTGAGGACCCACCTATCCAACTTCTCAGCATATACCCAAAAGATGCTCCAGCATATAACAAGGACACATGTTAAACCATGTTCATTGTAACCTTCTTTATAATAGCCAGAAGGCCAAAAAAAAAAAAAAAAAAAAAAAAAAAAAAAAAAAAAAAAAAAACTGGGATCCAGGAGGACTGTATTGAAGCCTCTCACCATCCACTGGGCTTTACCCGGGTGCCATAGCACCAACAGGTGAGATTACGGAAGTGAGTTTGAATACATAGACAAAATTTAAATTTTTACACCTATTTTTAAAAATTTGGCGTGATTTTTCTTTCTTTCTTTTTTTTCTCTTTTTATTTCTCCAGACAGTATTTCATATAGCTCAGGTTGGTTTTAAACTCACAATGTAGCCAAAGATTGGATGTGATGGCACATGTGTTTCCCTATTACCTATGAGGCAGGAAGAAACAACTGATTCTCTGTAAGTTCAAGACCAACTTGGTATGGTCTATGCCTCTAGGCTTCCAGGCAGGGCTACATAGTGAGACTCTGTCTAATGTGTAGTGTTTATGAAGTGTGAATTGTACTATAGAAGCTATGGAAGCTTCACTGTCTTCCTACAGCGCAGTATGAGAATTGGAAGGATGGCATTCAACTCCTTTGTGGGAGTTTAGGTTAATTTTCAAGCATAGGGATCTTTTGAGATAGATATTGAATGATAGGTGGGATTTTTTTTTTTTTTAGATAGATTTTTTCCCCCGTAAGGCCCTTGAGCACTATGGCCAGCTAGTAATCTTTACTGCAGAAGCTAAGCTTTTAAGGGCAGGAGTCTAAAGAGAATAGGACCTGAGGAGATGCCTACTTGTCATACTAGTTACAGTGGTTATTAAAATTTCCCTTTTTATTAATTGAGAATTTCATACATTCATATACGTGTTTTTATCAAATAAACCCAGAGTAAGTTCACTATTACCTGTATGTCAGATCTTGGTCGCATCTCTGAAGAAAACTGATTGTCCCTCCTCCAGTTGCTATCGCTTGCTAGTAGCTTGTTACCTAGGTGTGGGACCTCATGAGTGTAACCCTGTGCCCGTTCTGAGAGTTTGGGCTGCTTTGATCTTGTGCAGATCTCAACAGTTATTCATCTGAAACTTAGAACCCTATTGTACTAGGGCTTTTAAATGTTAGATATTATCTAGTTTAACTTTTCATCCAAATTCTCTCTAATAATTGGATGAACCGTTGGTGTCTTGTTTGTGCCAGGGTCTCATTTAGTCCAGGCAAACCTCGAACTAGATATGTAGCAGAAGCTGACCGCTAACTCCAGATCCTTCTATCTTTACCCTTAACATGTTCCGGTTATACACATTGCATCACCACGGCCATCCCCAGTGCCTTTTTCAGTGTCTTCTTTGACAGAGAAGTCACAGAGACATGGAGTACCCCTACCTGATAGTTGCTTTCTTTTGGACGACTCAGTCTTTTTAGTTACTATTGTGTGTGTGTGTGTGTGTGTCACAGTGTGTGGGGGTGGCTCAGAGGACAACTTACAGGAATTAGTCCTCTCCTACCACATGTGTCCCCCTGGCCTTCACAGGTACCTGCATGCATGCAGGGCACATAAACCCACCCAGATATACACACTTACAAATAAATTAATCACAAATGGTTGAGGAAAAAAATGAGTTCCTTATGCTATTCTTGCTGAACTATGGTGTTTTCACTGTAAATTTACAAAAAGAAAACTTAAGCAGGCAATGGTAATCTCAGCACTCTGGAGGTAGAGAGGCAGTTAGATGTCTGAGTTCAAAGCCAGCCTGGTCTAAAGATAAGTTCCAGGACAGCCAGGGCTACACAGGAAAAAAAAAAAAAACAAAAAACAAACAAAAGATCTCCAGAAACTTAAAAATGATGTCATGTCTCAGGGTCTCTCAAATATCTTTGCGTATGAGTAAAGTGTATGTTTGTACAGGTATCCTTGCTCATGCATGTCTAGTGAAGGTCAGAGGTATTTTCCTCTATTGCTCTCTCTTGTCTTTTGAGATAGGATCTCTTGCTGAACCATTTCAGCTAGGCTGACAGTCCAGAGACCTCAGGATCCATTTGTGTCTGCTGTCTCAGTACGGGGCTGCACAGATACACTCTATCATATCCAGTTTTTCTATGGGCACTGGTGGTCTGAACTCAGGTTTTCAAGCCTGCACAGCAAGCAGTTTACCCTCTGGGACACCTTCCCAGCCCAGCCTATATTTATTCATGTCTTCTCTACTTATCTGTTGTGTGTGACTTGTGTGTGCCTGTGCATCACGATGAACATGTGCTGGTCAGAACACAACTTGTAGGCATCAGTTCTTCCTCTCCATGGGTTCCGAGGGCCAAAGACAGGATGCTTCTTGGCCTTAAGTGCCCAACCAGGCCATCTTGTCAGCTCCTGTTTTATCTTCCTTTAAGACAAGGCTCATGGAGTGCTGGCTTTCCTGGAACTCACTAAATAACCAAGGATGACCTTGAACTTTGGGTCTCCCTGAGACCTCCCCTCGGCCAGGATTCCAGATGTACACCATCCTCCTTGGTTTGATTTATGCTGTGTTGGAAAGCAAACTCATGGCTTTGTACATGCTAGACAAGTACTCTGCCAAGTGAGTTATAGTCTCAGACCAAATACCTTGTAAAACTTGAAAACACTGTAGCTATAGAGATGTTGCAAGGACAGCATAAAGGAGCCATTTATTTCTGGAATCATTGGTAATAAGTTGTCGAGCCTGCAGTCCCTGAATTCTTTACCATATATTTCCAGTAAGAGTCATCATAACATGACAAAGCTATCAAAGTCACAGAAGTGGAAATGTCGCATTATTACTTTCTAATCCTCAGCCATATTCAAATGTTGCCAGTTGTTCCAGTAATGCCCTTGATAGAAAAGGATTTAGTTCAAAAATTGTTATGAATAGCTACACCCTTCCTTAGTCTCCAAGTCTAAAGTAGTTCTTGAACCTTTGGTTTTTATGTCTTTTTAAAGCTTTTTTTGTTTTGATACTTGAAAATTACAGGGCACTTATTTCTGTTTGCTTTTCTCTAACATTATGATAACATTTGAACTGGTTTTGGGTTTTTATTGTTTGTTTGGTTGCTTGGGTTTTATTTTCCCCCGCAGAAGCATAACAGGCATGCATTCTCACTGATTCTGGTCAGGCAGTATATGATTTTGATTTGTCTTATTACTGTTATTGTTAATATATCACTAATCTATCAAATCTTTCCCTGTAAAGTTAATTTTTTCTTCCCTTTTTGCATAATTGAAATTATGTAGTTCTAATTCTTTTCTACTTTTCTCTTTTACATGATTTTGTTTAATTCTCTTCTAGTTTACTATTTCTTCCCTCTACTTTCTTCTTCATTCTATTCTTAATAATTAAATTGCTCCCTGCTTCCTTTCCCCTCTCCAACTCCCACCATGTCCCATCCCTTTCTCCCTTAAGTAGGTGTCCTCTTTTTAATTGCTGTTACATATACACTCACATACTCGACTGCATGTGTATCCTGCTTTCTTTTGAAAACAGTCTCATTGAGTGTATGCCTACCTTGAACTCATTCTGTAATGCAGTAAAGACTAGCTGTGAGCTCCTAATTCTTGTGCTTCATTCTCCTGAATGCTCGGCTTACAGGCCTGACCCACCACGGCTAACTACCATACCATTTCTTTAGCCATTTCTGAAATAATATTTTTTAGACTTCACTATCAATTCAGTTTTTTCAAATGCGCACCTCCACAGCTTAGTAAGTGTCAATAGTTGTACTTTTGTATCCTTTTTTAAAAAAGATTTATTTATATATCTTATGTGAGTACACTGTCACTGTCTTCAGACACACCAGAAGAGGGCATCAGATCTCATTACAGATGGTTGTGAGCCCCATGTGGTTGCTGGTATTTGAACTCAGGACCTCTGGAAGGATAGTCAGTGCACGTAACTGCTGAGCCATTTCTCCAGCCCTTTTTTTATTCTTTTTATTTATCTATTTTTATTATTTTTAATTGTTTATATATCTGTCTTGTCTGTCTCACTGCCTGCCCATCTGCCTGCTTGCCTGACTCTGTTTTTGTAAATATGTACATATGGCTCCAGATGCTTATAGAGGCCAGATGTGTCAGATTCTCCTGGAGCTGGTTGTGAATCACCCAAAATTGGGTACTTAGGAGTTGAACTCAGGTCCTCTGGAAGAGTAGTACATGCTCTTAAACACTTAGTCATTCCTCCAGCCCCTTCTCTTACATTCTCAACCTGGAAAACATGAGAATTAAACTGTATTATTTGCTGACAGTGGCAGGTAGAAAGTGATTCCAATATATGTGTTTTTAACACCATTCTTATTTGTAAGAACAAATCTGGTCTTTATATATTCACCTCAAAAGTACCCTTTTATAGTCTGGACTTCTGGTACCAGAGTCCAAAGTGCTTTAGACACAGTACATGTGGTTGCAACAGCCAGTGCTCTTTAACTGCTGAGCCATCTCTCCAGCCCCCATTGAATTACTTTTAACCCACTTTTTTCAGTCAATTATATCTTGAACTTAAAAAAAAATTCTGTCCTGTTTTAGACACAGAGTATCCCTATGTAACTCAGTCTGGTCTTGATTTATTTTTAAGGCAGGGTCTTAGTATTTTATTTTACCATTGCTGTCCTGGAACTCACTATTTCTATGTAGACATTGCTGGCCTCAAACTCAGAGAACCCTCTGCCTCTGTCTCCAGAGTGCTGGGATTAAAGGTGTGTTCTATCATACCCAGCTTAGATAGAACTTTTGAAAGTGCTATAGGAAAACTGCCAGGCCTGACTCATGAACATCTATGAATGGATGAATCTTTATTAATACTCCATATTAGCAAGGGTTCTGTGTCATATTTAGTCATACTTAAAGGCTACATGTACATTGAACCCGACAATGTGGCTTTTGTATGTTCAGATAGGGACTTCTTTTCATTTATTTATCCACTTTATATCCTAATATTAGCCGCCCCTCCCCTTCCATTTTTACCCTCACACAGCTCCTTTGACCATCCCTCCTTTTCTCTGAGAGGATAGATCATGCCCTGGGTTTCACCCAAACCTGGCACATAAATTCCCTGCTGGGCTAGGTGCATCCTCTTCCACTGAGGCCAGACATGGCAGCCCAAATAGGGGAAGGGGATCACAGGGATGGCACTGCGCCCTCCCCCTCGGTTGTTTGGGAGACCACATGAAGACCAATCTGCACATCTGCTATGTGTGTATAGGGGCCTAGGTCAAGCCCATGCTTGTTCTTCAGTCAGTGGTTCAGTCTCTGGGAGTCCCAAGGTTCTAGGTTAGTTGACGCTGTTGATCTTCTGGAGTCCTCAGATAAGAATTTGTTATTTGTCATAAAAAATTAAAATACTGCTTATTCAAATTCTCTTTCCATCCCAACTCCTTTTTTCTTTAAAGATTTATTTTTTTTTATTTTATGTGTATAGGTAATTTGCCCTATGTATGTCTATGTATCATGTGTTGCTGCTGGTCACAGAAGCCAAGAAGAAGCCATAAAATCCCATGGTACTGTAGGTATAGATGGTTGTGAGATGCCATGTGGGTGCTGGAATCGAACATGGATCCTCTGGAAGAGCAGCCAGTGCTCTTAACCACTGAACCTCTCTATATCTCCAGTCCTAATTCTTAATCCTTCTGTTTTAGCCACCCAATTTTTAGATACTGACATGTGCTTTCATGTCTGGCAAGACTTTCATAAGAAAATGCATACCAGAATCATTTTTGTCCCTGTAGCTGATTAGTGTTTGTTTCTCAGTATAGCCTTGGCATTTTTGGAACTCACTCTATAGACCAGGGTGGCCTTGACGTCAGAGAGTCCCTTGCATCTTCTGCCTTTGCCTCTGCCTCCAGAGCACTGGGAAAAAGCCTGGCAGAGACTTGTATTTATTTTCCATAATTTAGAATTATTCAAGTTTGGAAGTACAAATACTCAAGTGTAAATCTTTGAAAGGTTCTTTACCATGACCTGGCGGCCTTTATTATCTTAGTCACATCTATATTTGACTTCTTAGCTCTTAAGGGCTTTCAAAAGGTGGCACAGTCGGAGGTCAGTATTTTTCTTTGCTTTTCTTGAGGAATTCAAAACCATGGAACACACAGAACTTTGCTTTGTATTTGCTGTTCTTAATAGACTCTGTCCTAAGAAAGCAACCTCAGGTTAGTTACAAGCAATGGCTCATGGAATTGTAATATGTTAACTAGACGAATAGCTTTGAGAACTACCATCCACATGGCTTCTGTCTTGCCAGGATACAATGCAACTGTCCTGGCCTATGGGCAGACTGGATCTGGAAAAACGTACTCAATGGGAGGTGCATACACTGCAGAGCAAGAACATGACTCGGCCATTGGCGTTATCCCCAGGGTAATACAACTGCTCTTCAAGGAAAATATTCAAAAGACTGACTTTGAATTTACTCTGAAAGTGTCTTACTTGGAGGTAAGTGATTTCTTTCAAGGTATTCTAAATTCAAGAATATCTTTGAGAAGGAAAATACATCAAAATGAGATTTTTCTTGGCAGGACTCAAATCAGCAAATTGAATTTTTAGTAAATTGTGTTTTAATAAATTGATAGCCAAAACTTTCTTGCTCAGTTGGATCTGGATGCTACCCAGTTCTTAATTAGAATTATATACTTAATCTGAATATTAGAAGAATTGGCACTGTTGTACAAAAATATGATAGGAATTCTTTAATTTTAGTTTGGCTTCTATTACTGATTCTCTGTGGAGTCTGCAGAAAAGTGCTCGATTTCACTTCACTGCTAAGGCTTGAATCATAATGCTGCTGCTGTTTCATGAAGAATGTTATTAAAAATCAGGCGAAATATTATGCTGTGTGTAAGTGGTGATAAAATGTATATTTATGTAACAGATACTTATTGAACATCTACTATGTGCCAAACCCTGATCTGGGTACTTAGATCATGTATTTGGGAGATATCAGTGGACTAACAGATTTTAAACACACTGACCTCATGAATTCTAGTGTACATCAGTACAAAATTGACTGTCCTACTTCATGACACCAAAAGGCATAAGGCATATTTAGAGACTCTGGCTTCTGAGAAGCTAACTTATTGGTTCTACTCAAGTGACGCAGTGATATCTATATATGAGGAACTATGCTAAACTTACAAAGATTTTGCATGTAATCCAAAATTGTATGTAAGTTGTTCATCCTGATGTTGAATTGCATTGTTATCAGATATAAGAGATAAAATGAGAAGGGGAGTTAAAGATGATTACAATTACCCTTTATTTTAATGTTTTATTTTAAATTCTGTGTTCATATATATGTAGGTATGTACACATGAGTCCAGGTTCCTGAGAGAGCCAGAGGCATAGGATCCCCTGGAACTGGAGTTATAGGCAGTTGTAAGCTGCCAGTCATAGGTGCTGGGAATTAAATTTGGGTCCTCTATACAGTAGAGGACCGTTGAGCCATCTCTCCAACCCCACCACCCAGATCAGCCTACTTAGTTTTGATTAATCCAGCCATGGTCAAGGTAATTGAATATACAATGACTGGAGAAACTAGCATATTAAATAGTGACATCAGCAATAGCAGTGAAGAAGTGTAGTGCATATCACATATGAAACATTCTCATAATCATTTAAAGTTTTACTGTTTTATTGAAGTATTAGTTAACAACTCTTCTTTTCTCTCGCTTCCAACTTCCACCCCGTCTAAAGCTTACATTTTAATTGGTTAAATTGGTAAAAGTGATGCTGTTATGATACCATTGAGGAACTGAATTTTGGGTCTGGAGAGGTGTCTCCATGGAGAAAAAGCACATGCTGTCCTGGAGAATTCCCAGATTTGGTTCTCCATGCTCTAGGGGATCAGATGCCCCTGGCCTCCATTGGCACCTGCATTCACATATGTATACCCACATATATACAAAC
This sequence comes from Micromys minutus, assembly GCF_963924665.1. Lineage (NCBI taxonomy): Eukaryota > Metazoa > Chordata > Mammalia > Rodentia > Muridae > Micromys > Micromys minutus. The sequence continues at coordinate 337,559 of NW_027667407.1, read as the reverse complement.
ATATACATAATTAAATAAATAATGCAAATCATTTTTACAGCACTGAATTTGAACACCAAACATAACTTTGTGTGCTTGCTATTTCCAAGAGACTATCTTAAAAGCAATATTAATTTTGTTATATGAATATATCTCTATACAATATCAAATTCATACATTTAAAGTCCTTTTTCTTCCTCTTTGCCTTTATTCTTTCTTCTACCCCTTCTCTTTTTCCTCTCCCCTTTTCCATCTCCTCTGATCTTTCTTCCTTCTCTCCTACTGCCCTCTTTTCTTCTGCTTTCCTCCCCTCTAGTCTTCTCCTGTGTCCACCCATCTTCTCTTTATTCTCTCCCTTCCGCTCCCCTCCCCTCCCCTCCTCTCCCATCCCTTTTCCTATCCTCTCTTCTCCTCGCCTTTGTTTTCTCTTTGCTTTTGTCATTTGCAATGCTAGGGTCTTGTGAATGGTAGGCAAGACCAGAGCTTTACCACAGAGTTATTCGATGCCCATTATAGCCTTTATAAGTATTATCAAAAATTACCGATAATCTTGCAATTCACATAGAGATGGCCACTATTAATGTATTTTGTCATTTTCTTTCAATAATATCAGATATATAATGAAGAAATTTTGGACCTTCTATGTTAATCTCGTGAGAAATCTTCTCAAATATATATCCGGGAGGATCCTAAGGAAGGCATAAAGGTGTGTTTACCCTTCCTTCCTTTGTTTCTCTTTTCTTGTTCTTTTTTACTTCTCACTTTTTGATGTTATTGCAAATGTTGGTAACATGTTGTCCCTTGTTTTTACCACTGTGCTTTTGATGATTGCTAACATCCCAGTCTTTCAGGTTGTGTTTAGCACAAATTCCTTTAGTTAATCTAGAATTATTAGATGAGTGTTCTTATGGGAAGAAATCCAGTTTCATCATTTTCTTGCTATTTCTTAAAGCATGTAGCAGCAATTAAACATTAATTGTTTACAGGATTTTGAAACCAAGCTCTTTAGTATGGTAGCCACGTGCTACAAGTATAGTTAATTAAAATTGAGCAAGCCAACCCTTAGGCACACTTGCCTCTTATCAAAAGACACCTTTCTGATTACTTTGTTGTCTACAACAGATGTGAAAGATAGCCAAAATCAAAGAAAATTCTACTGGATATCCAAGCCTTATAACTAAGTTTTATTTTTTTTTCTAAAACATTTATTGGAAATTCTCTGCATTTACATTTCAGATGTTATCCCTTTCCCACAATTCCACCCTCTCCCACCTCAGCACCTTGGTGTTCTCCTACACTGGGAAAATTAGCCTTCAATAATAATATGGCCTTTCCCCCCACTGATGTCAGAAAATGCTATTCTCTGCTGCATATGTACCTTGGGCCATGGGTCTTTCCATTTGAGCTCATTGGTTGATATTTTAGTCCCTAGGAGCTGTGGTGGGCTTGGATAGTTGATAATTTTATTCTTCCTATGGGGTTGCAGACCCTTTCAACTCCTTCAGTCCTTTCTCTAGTTCCTTCATTGGGGTCCTTGTCTGATGGTTAGCTGCAAGCATCCTCCTCTGTATCAGTAAGGCTCTGGTAGAGCTTCTGAGGAGTCATCCATATCAGGTTCTTGCCAGTAAGCACTTCTTGGCATCAGCAATAGTGCCTGGGATTGGTGGCTGCATATGGGGTGGATCCCCAAGTGAGACAGTCTCTGAATGATCTTTTCTCTAATCCCTGTTTCTCCATTTGTTCCTTTATTTCCTCCCATGAATGTTTTGTTCTTCCTTCTAAGAAAGACTGAGGCATCCACTTTCTGGTCTTCCTTCTCTTTGAGCTTCATAAGTTCTGTGGATGGTTCCTTGGGTATTCCAAGCTTTTTGGACTAGTATCCACTTATAATTGAGTGGATACTATGAGTGTTCTTTTGTGATTGAGTTACCTCACTCAGGATGATAGCTTCAAGTTCCATCCATTTGCCTAGGAATTTCATGAAATCATTGATTTTAATAACTGAGTGAGTACTACACCATTGTGTGTATGTACCACAATTTCTGTATCTACTCCTCTGTTGAAGGACATCTGGGTTCTTTCCAGCTTCTGGCTATTATAAATAAGGCTGCTACGAACATTTGTGTGCATGCTTGTATTTATAGGCACATGTGTATGGGTGGAGCATCTTTGTGGTATATGCCCAAGAGTGGTATAGCTGGGTCCTCAAGTAGTACTATGTACAATGTTCTAAAGAACGCCAGACTGATTTCCAGAGTGGTATAACCAAGTTTAATCTCTGCAACCAATGAGATAAAAGTGGAGAACTGACCCCTACAAGTCATCTGACCTCTACACGTGTTCTTTGGCAGATGCATTGCAGTAGCAGCTAATTGTGTGTGTACACATATGCTTGTACAATAAATGAATTGTTAAAAAAGACTTTTTATAGTGAAGATAACTATAGCAGGAAAGTTAAATAAGCCTAGACCAGTCTGTCTGGGACAGAAAACTTGGTCTGGGAAATGAAAGAACATGTGTCAGAAAAAGATTATGAAACATCTTAGTTTCTCTCTATGCCCTAACCCCTACCAACAGTATGCAATTATGCAAACTTCTGATGAAAACATTGTCCTGGCTTCTCATAGTGGGTTTTTTATCTTTTGTATCTATATTTCCAATTTTGTTGCTCCTGGAACTTTAGAGAGAATTTATTGTTTTATCTTCATCATCTAGTATTGGTGTTAGTAGTATGCTGGCATTTCAGGAAGGCTGACTGGAAATGAATTGAAAGGGAGAAAGATTAGGCTAATAGAGATGCAATTGGGGAAATCATTGCCTTGTTTTTCCACACAAGGTAATGTTGCTGTGGGTGTGGTTTAAAAAAAAAAACCAAGGAAGTCATCAATTCCTAAGAATATCTGAGTTAGTGATGTATGGATATGAAGGAGTAGGAGGAACTGACAATGATTTAAAGTTTGGAGACGTTGAGGATAGTTTTTAATAAACATGAAGCAGTAGGAAGGAGGCTTGGTATCAGTGAAAGCAAGATGAATTTGGTTTATAATGTACTGATTCTAACGGATAAGCAGGCAGCCGCTAGAAATAAAGAAAGAGAAATTAGAGTCTCAGATACAGATTAGACTAAGATCATAGCATACTAAGGCTAGCAGGAAACTCATGAATTCCCTAGGCCTATCACCTGACCTCCAAACTCTTAAGAGAATGACTTCTGTAAATTCCCCCAGGTATTTAAAGTACTATGCCCAAAACTTGATGTTTGTGGTTTCCTAGATCCAGAAAGCCTGCCATACTGTTTCCTCTAAAAGAAAAGCGAGTATAAAGTGGATTGCTGGCACAGGAGGAATTTGGAGCAAACAGAAATGCTGTAGCAATTGTGTTATACTTGATCTCTTTGGGGGCAAAAGTTGACTTTGACTTGGGACTCCTTAGGAACCAGCTAACTTTCAAGATCTAGAGACCTACTCTGACTCCAGTATTATCTATTACCCTGTTTTTCAACTTTGTAGGGAAGATTGGAGACCTTGCTTCTTAGACATCATCATAGAGTTTAAAAGTCCACCTTTTCACAACTCTCGTGTATACTGCTATTTTGCTAGAACAGGAAGGCATTTCTCACTTGCTAATCCCTATATTGATGTCAAGTATTAGAAGGAATTCAAGGAAGCTTTTTTTCCCTCTTGCAATTAGATTGTGGGACTGACAGAGAAGACTGTGCTAGTCGCCTCGGACACTGTTTCCTGTCTAGAGCAGGGCAACAACTCCAGGACTGTGGCCTCCACGGCTATGAACTCACAGTCATCTCGCTCTTATGCCATCTTTACCATCGCCATCGAACAAATGAAGAAAAATGGCAAGTAAGTTAGAGTGTCACAATTGTGTTCTGTGGAGGCCAAACGCCAGGTGGCTGCCTAGGTTGATTTGACGTTCAAACTTTAGAATGATAAGCATTAATGACCACTGGAGCTACTTTTACTGTTTTGATCTAAAATGAGAGCTGGCCAATCAGCTCTGATAGCTCAACTGCTCTTAAGCTTGTATATTGTTTTCACCAAGCCTTCCTATTATTATCACAGAAATAGCAGTTTTCGTTCCAAGCTGCATCTTGTAGACCTTGCTGGATCAGAAAGACAGAAGAAGACCAAGGCTGAGGGAGATCGTCTGAAAGAGGGTAAGACATTTACAGTCAGCTCTCAAGGAAAACCCGCATGCTTTTGTTGCTATTGTTGGTATTTTGAAGGGACTCTTTCAGTTCATCTTCTAAGTGTCTACAGTTCAGATTTGAAATCACTTTCAGAAATAGTGAAAAATTATTCCTTTCCCTTGCACTGATTCACAAATTCAGGTGTGAAATTGTAATCTCCTCCTCAGTTGATTTACATCTGGTCCAATAAATTCTAGTTTTAATATATCTCTATCAACTTATAATTAAAATAGTCCAGTTTATTGTTCCGTGTACTCACTGTTCCTTTCAGATGTTGCCATGTGTAAACCTTATCAGCATGTTTTTTTTTATATCTTCGCTCCAGTCACATTACAGTAACCCAGAGATACGTATGAGTTATTCTTTGGCATCTGGTTTTCGTTTCTGGATGAGTTTTATATACGCCCTTCTTGTTTTATATTCACACTTGGATTTTAAGCTTTCTTAATATACTTTTAAAGGTTCTTGCCTTCTTTTTTTTAGGTGTTTAGTTCTGAGTTGATTTTTGGGAAGAGATTTACATAATTGAAATACAATGTGTATAAATCATATTGTATTTACAACTGTACATGTAAATGGATTTTGTATATTCAGAGTTGTGCAGACATCACCACAGCCTCATCTCAGAATATTTTGTCACCCCAAAGAGAAGCACCATAATCCACAGAGCTCACCCCTCATTCCCATCTATCTCTAGAGAAAACATAGGAGCTTTGGTGACTGATGTCTCTCACTTAGCATAAAGTCATGGAGCATGTTAATCAGTACCCCGTCCTTTTATTGCTGAGCAATATTCAGTTGTATGGTTATATCACATTTTGTTCCTTTCATCAGTTGTCCAACGTTAGCTTTTGTATTATTCTCTGAACCTCTCTATATAAGTTTTCATACAAACAAACTGGTTTTGTTTTTGTTTTGAGAAAGGGACTTTCTCTCTATTTGTGGCTCACCCAGAATTCAGTATGTAGCCCAGGCTGGGGTCTCATAGGGATCCACCTACCTCTGTCTCTTGAGTGCTTGAGGTAAAGGAGTGCCACTGTGCCTGACCTCAGACAAACTATTATCTTGAGAACATACATAGGGATAGACTTGCTGGGTTATTGGTTAATTCCATTTTAACCTTTTTTTCTATAAAGACAATTCAGTCCTTTTAAAACTATACAATGAGTGGATTTTAGCATATTCATGAGGAGTTGTTTAACTGTCACCAAAATAAATTTTAGAATGTTTTTATTCTTCCTGGAAAGAAGCTGATACCCATTAGCAGTCACTCCCTTCTCTTTTCAGTGTCTGCTTCTGCCCTGGCAATAATGAATTCTCTCCTCTACACATTTCTCTTTTGAGCATCTCGTGTAGAAAGTTTTATAGTATGTGCCCTGTTTTCATTAACTGATATTTTTAGAGCTAGTACCTAAGTTCTTGTGCATGCTAATCTTGAGCTATGGCCCTAGCCCTTCCTTCATTGACTGTTTTTCTTAAATCATGTTTTCATAATTCACCCATGTTATAGCATGTATCAATGTTTCATTCCTTTTCATTGAAATTTAATAATTGATTTTATAGAAATAACACCTTTTATTGATGCATTCTTCCTTTCAGTGGTTTCCAAGTTTTGTTTATTTGTCTTTGTTTCTTTGGTTATTATGACTAATGATGCTAGTTTGTTGGTTTGTTTGTTTTTTTAATCAAGTATCATGTAGCCCAAGCTAGCCTTGAACTTACTATGTAACCAGTGCTAGTATTATAGGCATGTGTTACTACCATATTGGCTATGAATATTTATTTCTTTTTGGTATATATGAATAGAATTGCTATCCTGAAACTCACTATGTAGACCACAGTGGCCTTGAACTCACAAGGATCCTCCAGTTTCTGCCTCCTGAGGTCCGGGATTAAAGGCCTGCACCACTGTACTGGGTATTTAAGTCTTTTAAAAAATATTTCTTGAATTATTTTATATATATTTAGTATTCTATTTGCATGTATACCTGCATGCCAGAAGAAGGCATCATATCCTAATATAGATGGTTGTGAGCCACCATGTGGTTGCTGGGAAATGAACTCAGGACCTCTGGAAGAGCAGTCAGTGCTCTTAACCACTGAGCCATCTCTCCAGCCCATATTCATTTCTTTTTAATTCTAGCCCTCCTAGTAGTTATGAAATAGTATCTCATTGTGGTTTTCATCTATATGATGAAAATTGCTTCACATACTCATTGACAACTTGTATATCCTCTTAGGGAAAATGACCATTTGTACCAGTTATGTTTGATTCATTTCAAATAATTTTTGCATGGAGGTTAAGATTATTTTCTTATTTCTAATCTTGTTCGTGTGTATATCCAGTTATCAATTATCATTTGTTTGAAGACTGTTCTTTTCCCACTGAATTTTCTTGGCCCCGTAAGGAAGTACTTAGACTAGTCTCTTCACTTTCACCAGCAACTCCCTGACTTGATTACTATACTTGGTGACTTTTAAAGTTGGCAAATGTGACACCTCCCAACATATTTTTTTCAAGATTGCATTGATTCTTTGAGGTTCCTGAAATTTCCATGGCAATTTAGGGATCAACTTATTGATTCCTGCAAAGAAGCCAGCAGGAGATTTCATAGGTGTCATATCCAGTCAGCAGATCTATGTGGAGAGCTTTGCCTTCAGCAATGTTCAGTCTCAAAATTGTGAATGCTGTCTTGTTTTCTTTACTATCTTTTAATGAGCTTTACTTTTTTGAAGTATTACATTAATGGTTCTGTTAATTTCATTTTTAAGTATTCTTGTCAGAGCTATTAAAATGGAATTGTTTTTTTAATTTCATTTTAAAAGTGTTTATTGAGTTTAATAAGTTGATCTTGTATCCATTGACCTACCCAATTTGTTGGTTCTAATAGTTTGGTTAGATCTTTTGGGATGACTTTAGGATTTGTGAAGAGAGAATTTTAACTTCTCTCATTACAATCTGGATGCTTTTCTTTCTTTCTTTCTTTATTTTTCTTTTCTACCTATTTGTCCTTGTAGAAGAAGCTTCAGTACATTATTTGGTAATAAGTGAATATTGTAGTGTTCTTGATCTTGAGAGAATAAACAGTTTGTTTTTACATTGAGTTTATGTTTGCTGTGCATTTTTCATAAAAGCCTCCGCCCATGTTGAGGAAGCACCATGTCTGGTTGATGAGCATTGCTTTTATTGTGTATGGGTATTTGTCAAGAGCTTTTTATAATTTTTAACATTGTTTTTATGCTTGGATTTATTCCTAGTTTCTGGTGATGCTGTTTTAGTCGGTTTCAGTCCTGTAGCTTTCTTGAACTAACTCTGTAAAGTTTGTATTCTCTCTAGTTTGCCTTCACACCAGCTTAGTGATGGGCTAGTGACTAGTCTCATATCTCCTTAAATGTGTGGACTTGCAAATCTTCCATTATTTTCCAAGGACTTTGTGCATAGACCTTCTACACCCAGGCACCTTATAACTCTGCTTTAGCATTTATTCATTGCTTGAGCAAATCTCAAATCTTATATGTTTTTCATCAATTATTTTGCCAAATAGAATTGGCTATTGTTAGGGTGATTTTTTTCCTCTCTTTATAAGTTTACTGAGTTTTATTCTTTACAAATAAACATCATATATGTTCAAAATAGTGCAATATTTTAATAATATAAATGTATTATGAAATGATTGGCAAGGTCAAAGCTAATTAATATATCCATAGCTTTACGGTTTTAGTTGGTGTTCTATTGTAAACACCATAACCAAGGCAACTCTTATAAAAGAAAGCATTTAGTTGGGGGCTTGCTTACAGTTTCAAAGACTTAGTCCATTATCACCATGGCAGACAGTTTGGTGGCAGGCAGGTATGGCACTGAAGAAGTAGCTGAGAGGTACATCCTAATCCACAAGCAGAGAGAGACTGGCTGACTCTGAGAGACTGGGTCTGGTATGGGTTTTTAGGACCTCAAGGCCTACCCCAGTGACACTTCCTCTATAAAGGCCACACTCTTAATTCATTCAAATATAAAAGATGACTAAAAAGATTAACAAAATATAAAACAAAGCTGAAGCAAAAAGATTATAAATTCTAGGCCAGACCGGGCCCATAGTAAGACTTTAAGAATGGGGCTAGAGAGATATCTCAGAAGTTTAGAGAATTTGCTGAGCAAGCATGACCACAGTTTGGATCACAGCACTCTTGTAACAAACCAGAAATTTTGCTAATACCTACAGTTCAGAACAGGGTGGAGACAGGAACACCATTGTGATTTGTAGGCTTCCGACCTACCAGAGAAAATGTGAGTCTCAGTCAGGTTCAGGTGAGACCCTGCCTCAAAAGAATAGGCATAAAACTATAGTGGAAGACACTCAATGTCATCTTCTGGCCTCCACGTTCACACATGCACAGATATTCAGATGCACACATATATAAATAAATAAATCATTAAAAAATAAGGCTGACTTTAGTTGTAGCCAAAGAACACAGTTGTTCAGCATGCAGGAAAATGGAACCAATTGGAGATTATATTAAGCAAAATAAGTCAGTCAGAATAAAAATATGTTTTCTCTCATCATGGATTCAAGATTTTATACAGCCACATAAAATCTTTGTGTGTATATGTGTGTGTCTGTGTGTGCATGCATATTAAAGGTAGAAAATATGTATATGAGCCTATGGGGGCTATTTTATTTAAACCACCAAAATCTGCTCCCTGGCCCCATAGGCGTGTAGCCCTGTCATAATACAAAAATGTATTAAGTCTAACTTCAAAAGTTTCTGTACACTGTTTAAAAGTTCAAAGTTTCTTCTGAGACTCATACAATCTAACTGTAACCCCCTGTGAAATCAAAATCAAAAAGCAGATCACATACTTCCAACATACAATGGCACATTATCATTCCAAAAGGGAAGAAAGGAAGCATAGGGAGGAACTATTGAACCAAAGCAAGAAAGGCTGCAAACCATAAGAGCAAACCAAAAATTCTGCGTTTCTGCCTGATGTCAAAGCACTCTTCAGATCTTCAACTCCTTTCATCTGTGTTGATTATAACATACTTTCTTTTCTCTTGGGGGTGGTTCCATACCCTTTTAACAGCTCTCCTTGGCAAATATCCCACAACTCTAGCATCTTGAGCATCTTGGTGTCTCAGAGGCGATCCAGGCTTTGTCTTCACAGCTTCACATAATGACCTCTCTGGTCCATTGGTTTGCTTTGTAGTGCTGACAACTGAACTTGCACATGCTAGACAAGTACTATACTACTGAGCTGTGTTCCTCAGCCTGGCATAATGTTTTTGAGGCTTATGTATATTCTTGCTTTGGTTAGTGATTGTCTCTTTGTATTTCTGAATAATGTTCTAGCCTTTAGCCTTTTATTAGACAATGATTTGACTTCCATTATCTTTTTTGATTATTTCAACTTTTAGCCATTATGAATAAAGCTGTTCAGAACATTTGTGTGTGTGCCCTTTTGTGAACTCCAAGATATTCTTAGGAATATAAGAGGGTAAAATATGTGTTCATGTTGATTAGCAATTATCTACCATACTTGGTACCATTTTATATCTCCAGTGTATGAGGGCTTCCACTTGTTCATGTCTTCACAATTCAGAATGCTTCATACATTGTAATAGGTGTCAAATTGTATATTCTCATAGTTTTAATTTTATTTTCTAGATGATGTTTGCTGGCTCCCTCTTAATATTCTTACTGTCTACTGGCTACTCTACTTTTTCTGAAGTGTCTGCTCAGATCTTTCTTGCCTTTTTCAGAATTTGAATTTTTTTATCTTTTTGATGAGGTTTGTATTCTTGATATTTTCTGGGTTTAAGCAGAAAGTACTTAGGTTACAAATATTCTTTTCCAGATTGCAAGTTACCCGTTTTTTGTTTTGTTTTGTTTTGAGATAGGGGTTTGTTTTGTAGCTCAAGCTGGCCTGGAACTCACTATGTAGCCTGAGATAGCCTTGAGCTGTGGATCTTCCTGTCTTTGCCCCTGACTGCTAGATTATAGTGGGTCCCATCACACTTGGTTCCTGCCTATTTTGTTTTGCATTTTTATATGTGTGCATACGTTTGTGTATATGTGTATGCTCACAAGCACATGCCAAGATCGACATGTAAAGATCAGAGGATAACTTGTGGAGTTGTTTCTCTTACTATGTGGGTCCTGGGGATCATACTCAGGCAAGCACCTTTACCCACCAAACCATGTTATTTACCATTGTGTCTTTGGTTTTTTGAGACAGGGTTTCTCTGTGTGGCCCTGGTTGTCCTGGAACTCTCTCTATAGACCAGGCTGACCTCAAACTCAAAGATCTACCTGCCTCTGCCTCCAAGTGCTGGAATTAAAGGTGTGTGCCAACACCACCCAGCTGAATCATACCTGTTTTAATGATGTCTTTTGTTAAACAAAACACATGGAGGTGGTTTAAGCCGTCAATTTTTTTCTTTAATAACATACTGTTTTTGATGTCTTATCTAATAAATCTTTGCCTACTACAAAATTATTAAGTGTGTTCCTACCTGGTTTTATGGACTTAGTTTGAATTTAATATTCCGATGTGTCTTAAATTACTTTTTGCTTATAAAATGAAATAGGAACTGAGGAACATTTTTCCTTTACATGATATCCTGTTGTTTATTAAATAGGAGTTCCTTTTAAAGCACATATTTACCCTCTTTTACTCCTAAGTATGTCCTGGAGTGAAATTAAAACATCTTCACAAAAGAGCATGCACACATGTTCTGAAGAGCATTATTCATTAGGCAGGGAATGTAGCTCAGTGGTAGAATGCTCACCTAGCATGCACAAGGCCCTATATTCCGTCCTCACACTACAAAAAAAAAAAAAAAAAAAAAAAACCTTGAAAGAAGGATTTATTTCTAGACTGTTCTGTAGTATGGATCGATTGTTTTTGAGTGCATCTTTAAAGAGTCAGGTGTTTATTGTGTTTTACTCTGGAAAGGCAAGTTTCCCTATCTTTTATTTTGCCAGAATTGCTTTCTGAGAATTTTAGAATGATATAGTCAAGTCATGGAAATTGGAATTCAATTAATAAATTAAGGAAAATTTGGGTAAATTTTACAGCTGTCTTGATACAATTTATTTCATTTATTTACATGCCTTTGTTGATGTTTTCTATGTCTGTCTGGGAAAATATTCCTCTTCAGATCTTGGTCTGGTACCTACCTACCTCCTTGCATCATTGCTTTCTTCGCTTCTTTCATCTACCAGTTGAGTTTCAGAGATTGTCTCAGTGGTATCCACTGTCCGTCCATTGGTCCTTCCTCCCTCCCTCCCTCCCTCCCTCCATCCCTCCCTCCCACCCTTCCTTCCTTCCTTCTCTCCCTCCCCATGGCTGGTTCAGAACTCACTCTGCAAACCAGGCTGCTCTTGAACTCAGGGCCACCTGCCTCTACCCCGTCTCCTGAGTGATGTCACATTATTTTCAGTTAAACACTTTGGACTTTCCATTTCATTCTGCCTCACTTCTTTTGTTAACTTCATTAGGGTTATACGGGTTGGTGCCAGTGATAATTGGCATTCTTCTTTTTTTAATACTCCAGCCAGAAAGTTCTCAGTGCTTCACTGTTAGCTATCTACTGTACATTTATAGAATATAGCCATTATCAAATTAAGAAAGTGATCTTTAATTGCTCATTTGCACTTTTAAATTATTATTTTATTTTATGTGTCATAAAATAAATGTGTCCTGCTTGAATGACTGTGTACTGCATATGTGCCTGGTTCTCCCACAGGTCAGAAGAGAGAGTTATAAGTCACAATTTAGGTGCTAGGAATGGGATCTGGGTCCTCTGGAAGAGCAGCCAGTGTTTCTAATCACTGAACCACCTCTCCAGCCCTAGTTGTATATTTTAAAATAAAAAATGAGTATCAGATAGTCATAATAGACATACCATATTCCCAACATGTAGGAAGTAGAAGCCAGAGGCTCATGAGTTCAGGGCCATCTTCAGCTACATAGTGAGTTGGAGGCCAGCCTGGACTATATATATGAAATAGATATATAGGAGAAGTATCCTTTTTCTTATACTCTGTTTATAGAATTCTAAAAAATAGATTTTCTATAATGTACTTAATTGACCATGGGGGCTATGTTTTCTCTCTGCTGATGGATTTAATGTGTTAGTTATTATATCTTAGAACTTTTGCGAATCTATCCATGTAAGAAAGTGCCTATAACATTTTTGGTATACATGCTTTCTCATCTAATAGTAGTTTGAATATAAAATGATTTGGAAAACTTTTATTTTTGTTTTAATACCATTTATACAATAGTTGAATTATTTTCAAATGTGCTTTTGATGATTTGATTTTTAATATGTTGATTTAATTTTGCCAATTTGTGTTTTCAGAAAATTATTCATTTTCTGTAGCTTTTCAAATTTGTTTACATAATATTGTAAATAGGCTTACTTTATATTTTAATTTCTCTCAGATTTTGTGCTTTGTTTTAGTTAGTATATCTTCCTTTTCTGTGTGACATTTGAGAGATTGGTTGACTAGCTTTCTGTTTTTATTTTTATTCTTTCACTTTGTGCTTTGGTTGTTGGATTTTCTACTCCTTGTATGGATTTTTGGGTTGATTTATTTATTTATTTTATGTATATAAGTACACTGTGGCTGTCTTCAGACACACCAGAAGAGGGCATCAGATCCTGTTAAAGAAGGTTGTGAGCCACCATGTGGTTGCTCTAAATTGAACTCAGGACCTCTGGAAGGGCAGTCAGTGCTCTTAACCACTGAGCTATCTCTCCAGCCCCAAAAGGGTGCTTTATAGAATGTTTTACAAGCATGTACAAAAGTGGTATGGGTGATGTGATGACTCCCCTCGATATGTGAAGCAATTTTAATGGTGATTAATATGTGACCAGTCTTGTTTCATCTGTATCTTACCTACTTTCTTTCTCTGATAGCATTTTGGTGAGGTAGGCAGATTTGGGGCCAATGATGGAAAATATTCTTAAGTGAATCCCAGATGTCTTGTTTCATTTCAGTGTGCATATGTAAAAAATAAGAACTCTTTAAAAGACTCTTGTCTAAAATGCCTTGATTAAATTGTCTCCAATTTTATTTGAATAATAATATAAATAAGACCCATACTTTGTTGTTATTTGATAGGCTCTTGGTTTTGTTTCCTGTTTGAGACAGGTTCTCACCGCTAAGACCAGGCTGGCCTCAAACTCATGCTCCTTCTTAACTCCTACTTACTGTCCCTGTCACCAGACTGCAGTTGCAGTTATGAGGTGCCATATCCTGATTTCTAGATCCTTTAAAATCTGTAGATAGCTTCTCTACCCCTTCTTCCCCTCACATTCTTGGGAACTTATTGACTGAAGAATTCAGATTGTCCTACAGATTCCCCAGTCTGAATCTCACTGATTGTGTGTATTTGGAGGGCTTTATCTTGCCTTGTCTTTGATCTACTACTTTTACTTGCCTCATTTATAAAACTTATTTTCTGAGATATGACGATTCAACAAATTCATTGTTAGAAACTAGTAGAAGTCCTAGTAACTGGTAGCCTCATTATAACTATTAAATTTTTGTGTGTCTAATAAAATGATGTCTAATAAACAACAAAGTATGCTATAATATTTTTGTAGTTTGTCAGTTACATTAATACTGCAGAGTTTGGTAGGTGCTTGTTAGCATTTGAAGTAGTTTTGAGTGTAGAAGAGGGTCTTATGGGGGTAGCTTCTACCAGTGGAATTTTGTCAATTTCCATTCTCAAAGATAAGTCTTCCTCTGTTAGGATTCACGTTATACCTGTTGTGAAATACGAAAGTTGTTAGACTCCTCCATAATACCTGCAGAGAGGGTGGGTACAGCCCGTCTGAGTACTGCTACATGCAGTATTATGGACATTGGGGAAAGCAGACGTATCTAAATGGCTGATTTGATTTTTGAGGCAAAGAAGGTAATAAAAATCTGCAGTTGAGTCCTAAATAAAGTGAGAGGTGCTAAGAACTGAAAGAAAGGCAGGAATGAAGCACAGCCATATGTCACATAATCACAACAGTGGGCCACATGCACAACTTCGGATCCAGAAGATTGTATCTCCTAGAACTATTGTTGTCATCTCAGTTCATGTGTGATGTTTACAACAATAATCAACTTACCTGATGTGCTTGTTCTTGCAATGCCTCCTGCTGCCAAGTGACTAGTAGAAAAAAGACCACAGAGGAAAAACTTTTGAATATGATTTGGAGTATATCAGATTTGGAATACATATTAGAAAAAGTCCTGGAGGAGGTAGTTAATTCTGGATATTAGAAACATCTGGGCTAGAGACATATATTTGAAAACTATGGAACTAGATAATGAGAAAGCAACACTACATAATAGCGAGGAACACATACTTTTTCAGGCCAAGAGTAAACTAGTCAAATAAGACATCATCGAGGAGTCAGAGATTGGTGTGATACACAGAAGCCCAGGTATGGGTTTCCATCTGAAAGGGATTGTCATTTGTGGCAAATGCTTCATTGTTCTTACATAATGAAAGCTGAGAAAAGGATAGATTTTCCCACTGAGGTTTTCAAGGGATTTTGCCAAAGCAGTCTAAGGAATTAGGTCAGGTTACATTGGATTAAGGGACAGATTTAACTACTATTGTAAGTGTGGGCTGTCACATTTGTCTTTTTCATTGATTTCATTATTTGTGTACTTTTTAGCAACATGTACTGATTTTCTGCTAATTTCTAAACTTAACATAAATGGCTTCATTATGTATGTGTGTTCCGTAACTATTTTCTTCAACATTATGTTCTTGAAATTCATCCATTTGGAAATATATTTGTGTTCCAATACAATTTTTATTAATTGCAGTCTTGAAGTTTCTTGATATGAAATTGGTAAAAAGAAAATTACCTCTGCCAATATTTATTAGTATTATTTCTCTTGCCTTTTTTATTTATGAGTAAGAGGGGTGTCAAAGAATATACCCCGGGTTTATGAAGTTGTTTTTCTCATGGGAATGTAGCTTCCAGATTAAATTGGAATTGTTTTAATATTTTATTATTTGAGATGATAAATGGTATTGTTTTTGGCAAATAATAGTTAATTGTTTTAGTTCTTTCAAGAGTTTTTTTTTTTTTAATACTAAGTTATCTTTTTCCTTCAACTTTAAAACAAAACAAAAGTTGTGTTTTAGTATATTGCTTCTCCTCTCTGGCTGTTTAGTACCTTGAGTATATAAGTTTCCTTTGTTCACTGAGGCTCAAGCATTCGGCTGCTGTGCCATGGCAGCCATCTACATGGAAAGGGCACAATGCTTTCTTCCCATGAGCCAACACTTAGTAGCAGCCATGCCACTGAGCAGCCTGGAGGAGGCGTCAGAAGTGAACAAACAGCCCTCACCGAGTCTCTCTGGCTGCACTCATGCAGTCTTACTCGTACGACTGGCCCAGCAGCTGCTTGGTGGAAGAATACTCAACTAGATTTGAGAATCTAGGGCATGTGGCATACCTCAATTTTCCATCTTTTCCCAAAGTACAAAATTTTAAAATAGATGCTCTCTTATTCCCAAAAAGGCACAGCATGAGTTGATTCCTCTTTGTACTAAATATTGTTACTGATTTGCTAAGTGAAATTGTTGCCTCATGGGTTGAATATACTTTTATGTTTATAGACCATGTTTGTTCCTTGTTGAATTGCCTCTTCCAGGTATTTTTCTTCCTTTAGTTAGTAAGCATATTTCCCATTACATGTATCCCCATTTTTGTTTAGATTTTGGCTATTTAAGCGACCACCAGATAGATTACAAATACATTACAGGAAGTTAGCAAGTGTGTTAGCTCACTGAAGTATTAGTGTACACATATGAAAGTGCCTGATGATAGTTGTACTGTTTTAGTGAATGTTTACTAAGTAAAATACACACAAGGAGCAGTAAGATGAAGAAACGGTATTAGAAGTTCCCAGAAGTTCATTTGTGCTCTTTTCTATTCTCCTTAAAGGAGAACCACAGCCCAAACCTCTAGTCCTACATTATTTTTTTCAGTATGGACTCCTTTGTATCCGACGTCTTGCACTTAGTATAAATTCGCCAAAGAAAAACCAGTATTCCCAGCCTAGTTTGAATTTCTACAGTTAGAACTACTGCGAGGTGTATATATTACAAATGGGTCCAAACTGTGTTTTCAAATATTACCTAACTTTTCTGACTGTGCGTGTGTGTTTGTATGTAAAACACAGAGGCCAGTCTCAGAAGTCATTCCTTTGATGTTGTCCACTGTGAGTTTTAAGACCACATCTGTCACTGGGTCCTGGGGTTTACCATTTAGCCTAAGCTTTCTGGCCTGTCTCTGACCTCCATGGAGTTAGAATTATAAGTATACACTTTGCCTGCGTTTTTACATGGATGCTGGGGTTTGAACTCAGGTCTCTATGCTTGCCAAACAAATCTCTTCACTGACTATGCTATCCTCGAACTTTTGTCAGAATTTTTAAAAGGCTTTTTATTTATATGTATATATGTATGTTTTTAATGTATGAGTGATCTATCTGCATGTACACCTGTATGCCAGAAGAGGTCATCCAATCTCATTTTAGGTGGTTGTGAGCCACCATGTGGTCACTTAGAGTTGAACTTAGCAACTCTGGAAGAGTAGGCAGTGCTCTTAACCACTGAGCCATCTCTCCAGCCCCCTGTCAGAATTTCTAACTTTTGCTGGTTGAGTAGGAATGAAATCACATTTCATTGTGGTTTTAATTGTCATTCCTGATGGCTATGGGATTCATTATCCTCTCATATTTTTATTGGCTACTCATCTTAAACTCACAGCAATCCTCCTACCTCAGCCTCCCAAGAGCTGGCATGAGCCACCACACTCAGCCTTCCTTGCAGTATTTTTAAAGAAGGGTTCTTTATATGTTATTCATATAATTACATTCATTGGAGCTCTTCCAGTCCTGTATGGTGTGCCTGTGTCTTCTCCACACTCATTCTAGAGATGGAGCCAAGGCCACGCACATGTAACTGATCAAGCTACATCCTTAACCTTTACTTTCCTCACTCATGTAGATGTACTTTTCTACTGTATTTAAGGTCTTGAAGACATTCTGCATTATTGGTGAAAGTTTCACAGTTTATCTTTCACAGTTAAGTCTCTTATCTACCTAAAATGTTTTTGTATGTGATATGATGGATAGATCTAATTTTGCCATATAAATATCCATTTGTCCTAGCTATATTTTTAAAAATTTCTTTTCTCACTGAAAAGCAGCCACTTCTTTTATATGTATAGATATGTATTTATCAAGTACCCAAATATGCCTTGATCTGTTTCTGGGTATTCTATATTATAAAAATTAGGATGGTGTGGTACCATGTACTCCAATAGTTGGAAGGCTGAAGCTGAAAGATCACATGGGACTAGGAGTTTGAGGTCATGCTGGGCAATGAAGCTATTTCACCTCAAAAATAAATGAATAGGTAGCTAAGTAAACCTGGGGAGATGGCTCAGTTTGTAAAGTACCCACAGCATCAGATGGGGGCCATAGTTTAGATCCCTCACACCAATGTTAAGGCATGGCAGTGTTTATCTATAATCCCAGAGTTGAGAGAGGCGTAGTAGATAGGATCCTAGCTGCTAGCTGCCCATCCAGTCTAACCAATCTAGTTTCAGTTTCAGGGAAACACCCTTTCTCAAAAATAAGGTGGAAAGCAATAGAGGGAGACACCTAACAACCTCACACATATGCATAGGTGGACCATGTACACAAATAAAACATTTAAATAAATTATTAAATATCAAATATTCTTGTATACATGGGCCAGAGATATGACTCAGTTTATTGAATTGGCTACTCTTTCAGAGTACCCAGGTTCGATTCCCAGTGCCCACATGGCAGCTCACAGCCATCCATAACAACAGTACGAGGGTATTTAACACTCCCTTCTGCCTACTGTGCACTACATGGACACAGACACAGATGCAGGCAAAGCATCCTTCCATACAAAATTAAATTAAGAATATTAAATCTATATAGTATTTCCATACTTACTTGTGGCTTCAGTATTTCCAGTATTTTCTTTGTAGAAGTTTTATATATCTTTTGTTGTAGTCCTATGTGATTTTCTGTGAGGCTGAGGCATGAATTCAGAGCCTTGTGCATGCTTGGCAAGTGCTATACCACTAAAGCAATCCTTGGGTTTTGCTGCTCTTTTTTTTTTTTTTTTTTTTTTAAACAGTCTTAGCTAAGTACAGCAGGGCTACATAGCAAGCTCTAGTCCATTTTTGTTATTAAACAAAAGGGTACTAGAAGGGATGGAGAGATGGCTCAGTGGTTAAGGGCACTGACTGCCCTTCCAGAGGTCCTGAGTTCAATTCCCAGCAACCACATGGTCGCTCACAACCATCTGTAATGGGATCTAATGCCCTCTTCTGGTGTGTCTGAAGACAGCTACAGTGTACTCATATAAAATATGTAAATAAATTTTTTAATAAAAGAGGGTACCATATCACATTATAAATATATGATTATGATTCTTGTACACATTATTATAAAAAAAAAAAAGATTTGGTTAACCTTCAATGGACAGAGAGATTGGATAACGTGTTTATTCTTTAGGAATTTCATGCAATGTATTTTTATCATATTCTTTCACCTTCCTTAACACCTTCCAGATCCTCCTCTACCCAATCAGTTTCATGTGTTCTCAGCCCCACTCTTCCCTCAGCAAGTCCAGTTTGTATTGTCTGACTGTTCCTCTCTGTGAGGCCTGCTCTGGAATGGAATCAGTATGTCTGGTGTCACACCATAAAAGAAAATTGACATTCCTGTCAGAAATCAAATACCAGTAGCTCCCCAGGCATGGGTAGGACTTTGCACTCACCTCTTGTCCATGCTGAGATTCTGTTTATATTGTGGTTATACAGGTGTTATTCATACTTTTACAAGTGCAATGAGTTCATGTGTACATCTTCCCTTTTCCCTTAATGTCATCAACTATCTGTGGTTCTTAGCAGCTTTCCATCCCCCTTGTCCCCATCCTCATTCTTGTAGATCCATGAGGGGTGAGTTGTGGTACAGATGATCCTTATGGCTGAGTATTATTCCACAGTCTCTTGTTCTCTGCATGTTGACAGTTGGAGCTCTGCTCTGTTTAATCACCATCTACTGCCAGAAGAAACTTCTAATTAGGGTTGAAAGAGATGCTGATGTACGTATGTATGGGTAATAGTCATTAGGAGCGTTTTAAGCTAAAACTGGATACCCCTTTTTAAAAATTCTCTTGATTTGTACATTTTTACTATCATTTTTTTAAACCCATGATTCCTTTTCTTTTTGCTGTTCCATTAGATCATTATTGCGCTCAGAGTGATTGCCCCAATTGGGAATGAGTGCCCACCACCTGCTGTTAGCTCTTCCTTAGCACTATTGTGGAGATGCACCTGTTTCCGTTCTCTCCATGTTGTCTTTGCCAAGTTACCACCATCCTGCACATCTGGACATAGTGGTCTGACTGACCATTAAATTATACTACATTCCAAATACTACACTATATCAACTCTTTAAATGCCACTTCATTTGTGATGCCTGTTGCCAAATAGAAATTCAAAGAGCTTGTCCCACTTATAGGATGAACTCTAAATACTGCCACCTTGTCTTTCAGGCCCTTTGTCCCCAAACCCTCACCTAGCTCCTCTGCTATAGATTCCCAACACACACTATCCACTCACGCTATGTGGCCCCCACAACATTATTTGGTTTCTGCTGGGTTCCCTAACAATCAAGCTTTCTCCGTCATTGCCTTTTAAAAATGATTTCCCAAGATTTTTGTTTTTTTTTTTTTTTGTTGTTGTTGTTTTTTTGCGGGGGGGGGGGGGTCTTAAAGTCTGTGGTTCCAGGATACTGTGTTTTTACTCTCTGGATCCTGTGCAGATATTAAAATATTTTAAGCTCAGCAACTTATGTTGTCATCCATACATACCATTATCCAAATAGTTGCCCCCTTTCCTGTTTCTCCCCATACCTGATCCATTTCCTCTCTCCATCCCTTCTCCTACCCAGTTCCCTCCCTCCATCTGCTTTTCATGACTTTTTTTTTGCTGAGCTTAAAATATTTTAATATTTGTACATAGTGTCACCAATTTCATCATATTAATCCTCACATACTATATGTGTCTTCTATAATGTACAGAATGTCAAACATATTCCAACATTAACCTCATACATGATGTAACTAATGAAAACAATCAAACTAATAGGATGAAAAATTATCACTGTCAACGATTCACGGTCACACAAAAAGAGAATTCCTTTAATGTGTCCTCATTGCTGATTCCTATGACTTTTTTATTCCACCTTCTATGGGATAGTCAAGATTTCTCACTTGAGACTTCCTTCTTGTTTAGCTTCTTTGGGTCTGTGTAAAGTAGCGTGAGTATCTTGTATTGTAAGGTTAATATCTACTTATCAGCAAGTACATGCATGTTTTTTTGGGTCTGCTTTTCTTAACTCAGGATAATATTTCGTAGTTCCATCCACTTGCCCACAAAATTCATGATGTTTTCATTTTTTAATAACTGAGTAGTATTCTGTTGTTTAAATTAACCTCATTTTCTGCATCCATTCTGCATTCTTTGGTTGAGGGACATCTGAATTACTTCTAGTTTGGGGCTATTATGAATAATGCTGCTATGAATATAGTAGAACATTTTTAAAGTAAAAATAAATTGTCTTTTAAAATTCATGTGTATATGTGTATGTCCTTGAGTATGTATATATGAGGACAGGTTCCTACAGAGACAAGAGGAGAGCTTAGGCATCTGTGAGCTGTCTGACTTGAGTGCCGGGGACTGAACTTGGGTCCTCTGCAAATCAGAATGTGTTCCAAACCTTTGAGTCATCTCTCTAGCTCCAAAACAAATATTTGTTTTAATCCCCAGAGTTTTCAGGGACTAAACCACCAACCAAAGACTATACATGGAGGGACCCATGGCTCCAGGTGCATATGCAGCAGAGGATAGCATTTTCTGGCATCAATGGGAGGGGAGGCCCTTGGTCCTGTGGAGGCTTGATGACCCAGTGTAGGGGATTGCTACAGCTGTGAAGAGGGAGTGGGTAGGTGGGGGGGGAGCATCCCCATAGAAGCAGGGGGGATGGGATAGGGGGATTTCTGGAGAGGATACTGAGACTGGAATAGCATTTAAAATGTAAATGAATAACATGATTAATAAAGAAAATTATGAATGAAGGGAGAATGAGTATATATGGGCTGGTATGTGTGAGGCCTGTGATGTACTTTGGGTGTGTACCTTGATTATCCTCTTTGCTTGCTTGCTTTTCAACAGAATCTCTCATGAAACCCGAAGCCCATTGATTCAACTAGGCTAGCCAGCCTGTGAACTTCAGGGATTGACTCTCTCCTCTTGCTGAGGTTCCTGACATTTTTTTCCTTGATCTCCTGAATCCAGATTTCTATCATTTCAGTAGCTATCCCTTCTCTAGTAACTTAAAAGCAAAACCAACCATTTCTTTAATCATTCATAGCTCCTCCTTGAAGGTTAAGTAATTGTCTTCAGATAAAGGATTTCAGTCTCAGATATCTGACTTAGCAAATACCTAGATTATCTAAGATACTCCACATATTTAACAAGAATTAACTTGTATATGGCTCTCAACAGATGACATTTTATTTCTTCTTTTTACTTGGTATAAATTGTTTTATTTCTATCTTTAATACTAGTCCCAAAAAGACTGATACCCATTAGCATAGTTTAAATGTAACAAAGAAACAAACTGTCTTTAAGAAGAAAATGAATTTTTAAGTGGGTGTCACCATAATTACCAGTGAACTGGCTGCATGGTTGCCTTGTCTCCTTGAAGTCTGGCTATCATTAGAACTAACAAGACCAAGTCCATGAGGCCTGAAGGGAACTCAATGGCTGTGACATCCAAGGGGAAGGCACATACCACACATCACAATGATGAGGGTTAATGCTTTTACCCTCTGATTCCATGTAAAAAACTTATTCCTCTCATTCAAACTAACTGAAGTAAACCAGTTAAGTCAGAATGAAGAATAAAACTATTCTCTTTTCACATAGAGGAGGGACACTCGTTCAGCTCCATTGAAAGTGAGTTCTGTGCGAAATCCCCGCTTCAGAACAGTAAACTGAAAGTCAGTTATTGCTAACAGAGCTCCAGTGGTCCCTTTCCCACCTCAAAGATGTGTCACACAAAAAGGCTATTGGTTTGGCTTGAAGCCCTCTGAGAAAGTAGTGTGAAGGTGAAGGCAGGCTGGCATTCAAGGTCCACCCTTTACGAGCCATCCTGTGCCTGGTGTCCCCAGGGGCAATTCACCATCTTCACTGTCTCCAAGATCACCAGGGGCGCCCAAACATAGAGAGTGGAGCAGATTGTTATGTGGTCCCACTGGGAGGAAGAGGCACCACACTTAACTGATCAAAACCTACTGAGCAGTCAAAAGTCCAGAGGATCAAAGCTCAACTGGCCAGAAGAGCGTCTTTGGAAATACCTATCTATTAAAGGGGTGTGGGAAAGCCAGGGCAGTCATAGGTTGAGTAGGGCAATACCTCTGATACATGGACAACAGTGACTTGGGCAAGAGCATGTAAGTGAACAGCTGATAAGGCCATCATTCCTGCTACCACCTCCTGGTATCTATGCTTGGGCAGACATTAGGCAGTGGGAACTGAAAAACTGAGAAGGTTATTGTAGACAACACGGGACACATCTTAGCAGAAAGGAAAGGACACTCAAAAACTAGCTTGTCCTATTAGCCTTGGATGCTCTGTGCCAGGCAAAGAACTTTGGAGCATGGGAAGGTTCCTGAGAATAGTTGGTGAATAGAGATGGGGTAGGATGGGCACTGCTTCCATAGGCAGCACTGGGCTGAGGACACTAGCAGTGCTACATCTTCCAGATTGCTGAATGGATGAAGAACGGACTTTATTGCACTTTCTCATTCTTAGGAAACAGGGTTGCCCTGCAGAGTCTGTTGATTTGCAGAAAACACTGCACATCAATAAGTTTCAGGCATAATCACAGGTCACCTCTGCTCTCATGGGAAGGAAAAGTAAGTCCACCAGCTAGTCTTTTTCATGGGCAGTTTATGTACTGGTGTTCTTGGGCTAGATGGACTGTCTGGCCAGGTCACTGTTTGGCAGGCAGAATAGCTAACTGGCAGGTGCCTTGGGAAGGTTCTGCACCCATAAGAGCTGGGGCAAACTTTCGCAACAGGGAAACATCTTGGCCAACATGTAAGCTCCATAAAGCGGCTGGAGCCATGATGCTCAAGTCCAATACGCCTGACTCCATTTTTCCTACTCTGGGTTCAGACCACCCAGAGGGGCGGAGATGCTGATCTGATCTGGGAGCATCCCTGGATCGTGCTCCATAGCATCAAGCTGGAGATAACAAAAGGATGTAAGGGGTTGGGGAAAAAAAGACCAGTTTACATCAGACATTGATTTTGAAAGTCTTTTTGAGCTCAGAAAACTGGAGGTAGATACCATGCAGAAAAACCAGTTCTGTCCATTGGTCCATCTTGAGCAGCCGTGAATATTTCATATATATATGGAGAGGTACTGTTTATTGTTGGATCTTTTTCCTGCAAGTTTGGCAAGTGCTAGCATTCTTAAGGGAATCACGGAGGCACTGGCTACAGAAGACGTGGCCACATTCTGTAGAAACCATGAGACGCCCTTTCTGTACAATCTTAGAGTATCCATCCATGCAGATTAGACAACTGACGGTACCCGAGGGCCTAGGTCCAGTAACTCCTTCATCCTTGGTGCTTGAAGGAGTATGGGTAGTCACATACACATCTTTGTCTCTAGACAGCTCCTCATCATCACTGCTAACCACACAGCTGTCAGCATGGTCTGCACAACCTTCTCCCATTTCTCCTTGGCCTTCTTTCTTCAACAATCAAAACAGAGTCATTGTGAGTCAGGTCCACAACCACAGGCTATAAAGATTCACAGGTGAGGTCCACGATTTCCTCTCCAACAGTTTCAACAAGCTCTATAGATTTGGATTCTGCTTCCAAAGAAATCTCGGGGGTTGAAGTTGTTTCCCGAGTTCGCTTCTGGGTTTGTGTAGAATTTACAGTTCCACCACGCCACTTTCTCTGAGGATTTCTTGTTCTTACTGTGCTCTCAGGCTTTAATCCACAGGACAGGAAGTGATCTACACCAAGGTTTATGTTGTGGTAGAATGTTCTCGATCTCTCATACCCACTGAAGACTCTTCTTGTGGTTTACAATTTGGAGCCAACTAGATACCAAGTATTTCTAAATTCTACGCCAGCAGCTCAAGCAAGTGGAGACCAGCTCAAGCAAGACTCCTGATATTTTATTTCTTATCATAGTGCATTATTTAAGGAAAGGATTGCTCCTGTTTTATGACAAAGGAAAAGTTGAAATATGTTGCTAAGTGACTGAGGCCACCAGGGACTCTTCTCACTTTCTCTCTTTTGAGTGGTTACCTCTGTAAGGGTTTTTGCTTGTGTGGTTGTTTTAAAACCACAGATACCTCAGGCTGGCTTTGAACTTGTTATGTACCCAAAGGTTACTTTAAAATCTTATTCTTCTGCTGCTACCTTCTTCTAGTGCTGAGATTACAGGTATGTGCCACCATCAGGATTTAGCAACCCTGAATATAGAATCCAGGGCTTCCTGCAGTACCTGCTTGACAGGTATTCTACTAACTGAACTACATCCCAATCCCCTGTGTAAGTTCTAAAATCTATCTTGGTAACATATTATTTCATTCCTTCTTGACTGAACACCATAATATACTATTATTTAAGGTTTTACCAAAACTTATTAGCCAGTCTACCTGCCTTATATTCATACATAGTTTTCCTCTCATGTTAATCAGGATTTCTCAGCTATGATAATAATGACAATTAGAATAGAATAACTTTGGAGGTATGTCTTATAATAGCAGCCTTAGTGTTCTTAGATGCAAGAAGTATATGCAAGGCTCTCACGTCAAGTTGTGACAATCTCCAGATACTGCCAACTGTCCAGTAACAGAAAGATTGCTACTTCATGTTTCTCCTACACAGGCTTTTCCCTACAGTGGAGGTGCCCTTCTCTCTCAGCAGCAATGACTATTGTAATGTGCCTCTGTGGTAGCTTTAAAGTTGTATTTCTGTTTTTACTGTTAAAAACTTATTCTTTATAATATATTTTTCCATAATGAATAAGAACTCAGTAGTACTGGGTAATAGCCTCAACTTTCTTATTGCTTAGTCTGTTTTCAATCTTACAGAGTTTTAAAAGAACTCTTCAGCACATAATTTTACCTGGGAAGTTTTTGTTTTGCTTCTTTTCTAACCATCCTTAACCCAAACATTTAAAAAAGATTATTTATTTTATGTGTTTGGCTGTTTTGTCTGCATGTATGTATGTGAACATGCATATGACCAGTGTTCATGCAGACCAGAAGACTGTCCAGTCTCTTGGAACTAGAGTTACAGACAATTGTGAGCCACAGTGTGGGTGCTGAGAACCAAACCCAGGTCCTGCAAGAGCAACAGTGCTCTTAACTTGGACCACCTTTGCCAAGAACTTACCATTTTAATGTCTTCTTGTTTCATTTTTCAAGACAGGTTTTTTTTTCCTGTGTAGTTCTGCCTATCCTGGAACTCAGAGACCCCTCTGCCTCTGCCTCCCAAGTGTGCGTTGGTGCCACAGGCTTCTTTTGAATGTCTTAATGACAGAAAATTATATGGAAAGCAGAGGGCTAATCTGGGGCTTAGTACCTGTTCTGCAAACAGACTTCCTGAGTGAAGTAAAGTGCTCTGCAAACTGCTACATTTTCCAAATTGCAATAAAAAGAGAACAAAGGGATCAATTGCTTAAAAATACTGTCTGTGATATAGATGAGGGGCACTTAAACATGTATATATATAGATTATAAAGAAGGAATTAGTGGGAAAAATGAAATGAAGGTCTATGAATGGGAAAATACATAAAAGCATCTGAGACTAACAGAGGTAAAGGACAGAGCCATATTACTACCTCTTAATAATGTTTGGAGATCAAATCTCAACGTGAATTAGAAAAAGATAAAAACATTTAAGCCAAAGTAGCATATATTTAACATTTAATTTTCTTTTCTTTATAGCAGCTCATATAATTCTTAGCACAAAGCAATAGAACAGATATATTTGCCTTATTTTTACAGAGGAAGTAATCTATGCGCCTATGACATTGACAGAACAAGGATTGGAAATGTAGGTCTCCATGACACCAAAGCCCCTGGACTCAAGCAGTATCCCATAAAGCCTTTGTACTGTAGCTGTAAGAGCGGGATAAGTCAAATACTTTAGAGAGACCTCAAAGATTTTGACCATGTTTGAATTAATTAGTAAAGTCCAACTCAGGATGCTGAGGTGGACAGATTGCCATGAGTGAAGAACAGCCTGGGCTGCAGAACGAGGCTCTATTTCAAATTAAAAGTAGATAATAAAGTAATACAACAATAAGTATGGTATTCTAATGTGGTTTGAAAAGCATAAGATTTGGCTGAAATTCTGAAGTGGAATCTCATGCTTACCACTTACTTTTGTATGTAGGCGGTCATTTGACCCCTCTACTGCTTTCCTTACCTGTGGAAAGAGAGTGGTGGTGAAAATAATGATAATGAGGTTACTAGAATACTTATAGACCAGTGCTAGTTTAATAATGGATACAAAAGTTACTAACTATA
The DNA here is from genome assembly GCF_963924665.1 of Micromys minutus. Classification (NCBI taxonomy): domain Eukaryota; kingdom Metazoa; phylum Chordata; class Mammalia; order Rodentia; family Muridae; genus Micromys; species Micromys minutus. Next base: position 310,666 of record NW_027667407.1, on the reverse strand, counting down.
TGATTGTTATCTATGAGAAAGTATAATGGGCTCAAGGGCACAAACCTAACATTTGAACCTTTGTCCTTTGAACTTTAATTAAGCATCACTCAGCAAAATGAATAGAATTAAGACATTACCTTAGTATTGATGGCAATATTTCTATGAGGTCTTTGTTTTTCTTTACCAGAAAAAAAGTTGATATTTCTTAGCTGTTTTCCAAAACAAGTTTTTGAATTTTGTTTCCTGCTTATTAGGTATTAATATTAATCAAGGCCTTCTGTGCTTGGGAAATGTAATCAGTGCTCTTGGAGATGACAAAAAGGGGAACTTTGTACCCTACAGAGATTCCAAGCTGACTTGACTGCTTCAAGGTGAGCCTAAAACACCTCTAAAATAAGGAGTGGCTTGGAATGATAGTGTTGAGAAAGCAAAGGTGAAACAGGCAACAAACTCACGGACTGTCACGTCTACTACAAGGTGATAAGTAGGCAATCAGCTCTCAGATGATGGAAATGGCTTACCAGATGGCTCTAAGAGCCAAGAAACCTGGACTTAGGACTTTGAACCTGAAAGTGAAGTTGCTTATTGTTTCTTTAATTGAAAATATGCTAAGAAGAATTCTTTGGAGAATTAAAATCTACATGGGCGGGCATCCTAGGAATATTTAATCTCAATAGATAACTTACCTGAGTTGGACCTGGTTGTTTTAAACCTGATTAACTGATGAACTCATAGTTTCTCTTGAGTATAATGATATTTAAAATAAGATTATTAAATCTATGTCATTTTACACAGCTGAAATTTTACTATTTTTATATCAAAACAAATTTTTAAAATGACCCAACATTCATGAGTATATTGCCGCACAAATTGCAATCAGTGAGCTATAAGAACAAAAAAAAAAAAAAAAGATGAAATTAGGAGGGGATATAGGATGGTTATGGGAGGAGTAGGGTGAAAACAATCAATATATATATATATATATATATATAGTGTGTGTGTGTGTGTGTGTGTGTGTGTGTGTGTGTCGGTGTGTGTGAGATTCTCAAGCAATACTTAGAATTATTTTAAAAATTAAAGCCAAGTAGTCCCAAAAAATAAAATCAAGATCAAACCAAAAGCATTACTATAAATTTTTCTTTCATCTTTGAATTTAATCAATCCAAATAGCAGCCTTTGTTTGCATCCCGTTTGTTCAATTTCATTTGCTTTCATTATCCTTTCTTTTGCAGATTCTCTAGGAGGCAACAGCCATACTCTTATGATAGCCTGTGTGAGTCCTGCTGATTCCAATCTAGAGGAAACATTAAATACCCTTCGCTATGCTGACAGAGCAAGAAAAATCAAGAACAAACCTATTATCAATATTGATCCCCAGGCAGCTGAAATAAATCATCTTAAACAGCAGGTATAAGATTTTATAGGAAAGTTGTAAGTATGTGGATGGAATGATAGAGTGTCTATTTTTTTGTTCTATCTGTACTTTTAAGATAAATCCTAATACTGTATTTGCTATCCATTTAAAAGATTGGGGGTACCATCAGGGATTTTACTGATAAAAGTAAAGGGTAGAAGATGAAGTAAGAAACCCTTACAGGAGCCAAATCCTGACGTGCCTTAATATGTTCTGTTAAAGATCTTGGAACTGGAAAGTACTGAGAACTACAGATTTTAAGTAAGAGAATAGCATGATTAAAGTGTGGTTGAGGGAAATCTGTTTTCTATGCACTTGTACAGAAAAACACATGAAAGGAGGCCATAACTAAAAAGAAGTGAGTAAGCCAGGCTTTGTATTACCCTGGTGAGAACTGTGCCCTGAATTAAAAACAGTAACAATAAAGAAGGAAAGGTAGCACCTTAGAAGACAATGAGCAAGAGGAAAGTAGAGTTTGGGGAAGTTGCTTAGTTGTGGAGTAAATGTAGAAGAAGGTCTAGTAGAAGGAGCCCAGTTTGATCTTCAAGTTTCTTACTTGGGTTAGTGAATAAACGTCATGTTGTCCAAGGAATGCAAATGGAAACCCAGAGTTGCACATAAAAGCACAAATGATATATTTAGTTTGGGCCATTGGGGAAACGTGAGTGGAAAGAACACATATCCAGGTGGCTCGAATGACTCATTACCAGAGCCTGTTACTAACTGATCGAACAACTTTTGCTCCCCCTGCTATCCTCAATCCTGCCACCCTACTCCCCGAAGCAGGTGACTCTACTCCTGTGCACCGATGTGCTGATGTCCTGGCCAAGGAGACTGGAATGAGAAAGGACCTGACTGATCAACCTTGGCCAGGCGTGCCTAGCTGGTATACGGATGGCAGCAGCTTTGTTGTGGAAGGAAAAAGAAGAGCAGAAGCAGCGGTGGTAGATGGGAAGCAGGTACTATGGGCCAGCAGTCTCCCAGAGGGGACGTCTGCCCAAAAAGCTGAACTTTTGGCACTAATTCAAGCTCTACGCCTGGCAGAAGGTAAAGCTATCAACATCTATACTGACAGCCGCTATGCCTTTGCCACTGCCCACATTCATGGGGCCATCTATAGGCAGAGGGGCCTGCTCACATCGGCAGGGAGAGACATTAAAAACAAAGAAGAAATCCTGGCTCCTCTAGAAGCCATACACCTACCCAAGAAATTGGCCATTGTCCATTGCTTAGGACATCAACAGGGGACTGATCCAGTTACACGGGGAAACCAGATGGCAGATCAGACAGCCAAACAAGCCGCCCATGGAACCGCGGTGCTAATAGAAGAAACCAGAGGTTATCCACCAGAGCCCCCTGAGCTCCCACACAAAGACTGTGCCCTGACTGAAGATGGGCAAATTGTCTTACCGGCTAAAGAAGGGCAAGACTATGTAAAAAGATTACATCAACTAACTCACCTCGGAACTGAAAAACTTAAACGCCTAATTAAAAGTTCCAAATACTATGTTCAAGACCTACATACCATAACAAAACAGGTAGTGGAGACATGTCAAGCCTGTTCTTTGACCAATGCCACCCGACCGTTCAAGGAACCTGGAAAGAGAATGAGGGGAGATCGACCGAGAGTTTATTGGGAAATAGACTTTACCGAAATTAAGCTGTGAAAGTATGGTAATAAATATCTTCTAGTTTTTATAGACACTTTTTCAGGATGGGTGGAAGCCTTTCCCACAAGATCTGAAACTGCTCAGGTGGTGACCAAGAAGATACTAGAAGAAATTCTGCCCAGGTTCGGGATTCCCAAAGTAATCGGGTCGGACAACGGCCTAGCTTCTGTTGCCCAGGTAAGTCAGGAGTTGGCCGCCCAGCTGTGGATTAATTGGAAATTACATTGTGCTTACAGACCCCAGAGCTCAGGACAGGTAGAAAAAATGAATAGAACTCTAAAAGAGACCCTTACTAAATTAGCTATTGAGACCGGCGGCAAAGACTGGGTGACCCTCCTCCCCTTTGCGATTCTTAGAGTCCGAAACTCGCCAGGGCGTTTCGGCCTTACCCCTTATGAAATCCTACATGGGGGACCGCCCCCCTTAACGGAGTTGTGCGGAATATTGGATCCTAGCACTATCTCCTCCTCCTCCTCTGTTCTATTTGCCCACTTAAAGGCCTTAAAAGTTATTAAAACACAGATCTGGAGTCGAATCAAAGAAGCCTACGCTCCAGGAACCACTGCGGTGCCCCACGGGTTCCAGGTTGGAGACTCAGTCCTGGTCAGACGACATCGCGCTGGCATGCTTGAGCCCCGGTGGAAGGGACCCTACCTGGTGCTGTTGACTACCCCCTCGGCAGTTAAGGTCGACGGAATTGCTGCTTGGGTCCATGCCTCCCATGTAAAGAAGACACCCACTCAAGGCAGAGATAACCATGAAGACAATTGGACAGTGGCAACTGGTGACAATCCTCTTAAGCTGTGCCTTCGTCGTAGCCCCAACCTTGGGTAATAACCCCCAAGCCCCTCAAAAATTAACCTGGGAAGTGCTAAATGAAGAGGGCGACGTCGTGTGGTCAACAACCGCAGTGCACCCCCCTTGGACTTGGTGGCCTGATCTTGCACCCGATGTCTGTAAGTTAGCAGCCAGCTCTATGGCCTGGGATCTTTCCAGTTATACCAATTTAGAAAAGCCACCCCCAGAAGAACAGTGTGTCCCTCATGGCATAGGGAGCACATTGGGGTGTTCAGGACAGTTCTTCCGAGCCAACCTTCAGGCAGCAAACTTCTATGTCTGCCCCGGACAGGGACACACTAGAGAAATGAAGAGACGGTGTGGAGGGGCCTCAGACTATTTTTGTAGTAAATGGAGATGTGAGACCACGGGAGAAGCCTACTGGAACCCTTCCTCCACTTGGGATCTAATTATAGTTAAAAAGGGTCGTAGGCCAGGGGAGCCAGAGAAAGGGGAAAGAGATCCATCCAAATACCCGGCTTATAGGACTGGGTGTGCCTCTGAAAGCTCGGGTAGCCCTCAGGGACCGTGCAAAGACAGTTATTGTAACCCTCTAAATATCAGCTTCACCCCACAGGGAAAACAAGATCATCAGTGGGTAAGAGAAAACTGTTGGGGATGGAGAGTCTATACTGGCAGAGGGGACCCTGGATTAGTTTTTGTTATTAAGATAAAGATAGAGAGTCCGCCCACAAAACCCGTAGGCCCCAATTCGCTGCTTGATAACCCTGTACCCAGGCCTGAGAGACCTCCTCGTCTCACTCTGTCACCAAAGGAGGACTTGTATCCACTTTTGACCACACCCTCCTATCTCCCTATGAGAACTGAGGACTGCCTGTTCAATCTGCTTGATAGTGCATTTGTTGTTTTAAACCTCACTAACCCTGCTGCTACTCAGTCCTGCTGTCTGTGTTTTGCTTCCAATCCCCCTTACTACGAAGAAATAGCTCAGCTACGAAGCTATAAATGTGACTCCTGACCACTCACTCTGTCCCTGGGGAAGCAAAGGAAAGCTGACCCTGTCTGCAGTATCAGGAACTGGGCTATGCATAGGAAGAGTACCTACCAGACACCAGCCCCTCTGTAATGTAACTATCTCCAACCTGACAGCAGGCCCAGATAAATACCTAATACCTCCTCCCGATACTTGGTGGGCTTGTGGCACCGGCCTGACCCCCTGCCTGCATACTTCACTATTTAACAGTACTAAAGACTTTTGTGTTTTAGTCCAACTGGTGCCCAGGGTCATTTATCATGATGATACCTCGTTTATAGATGAATTTGACCACCATACTCGATACAAGAGAGAACCTATAACTTTGACCTTAGCTGTCTTGTTAGGACTTGGAGTGGCAGCAGGAATTGGAACAGGGGCAGCTGCCCTCATCCAACAACCTTACTACTATAATGAACTCAGAGCAGCTATGGACACAGACCTGGGAGCATTAGAACAGTCCATAACCAAACTAGAAGAGTCATTGACTTCATTATCAGAGGTAGTGCTACAGAACAGGAGGGGATTAGATCTGCTTTTTCTAAAGGAAGGAGGGCTCTGTGCTGCCCTAACAGAAGAATGTTGCTTTTACATAGATCATTCTGGTGTCATAAAAGATTCTATGGCAAAGCTTAGAGAAAGACTAGAAAACAGAAAAAAAGAAAGAGAAACATACCAAGGATGGTATGAAAATTGGTTTAACCGGTCACCCTGGTTCTCTACATTAGTCTCAGCTTTGGTCTTTGGTCGGGCCTTTACTCATTTTAATGCTAATCCTAACCTTTGGGCCATGCATCCTCAATAGATTGGTGACTTTTATAAAAAAAAGGGTGAGTTCAGTACAGTTAATGGTCCTAAGACAACAATACCAGATATTACAAGAAGCTGAGGGATCGCTCTAAGATTAGAACTTTTTACAAAAAGAAAAATGGGGGAATGAAGAGTAAAAGGTTGTCAAAGGACACTGATTCCTTGCCCTAGGGATTTTCTCTGCAGGAAATTGCTCCCAGGAAATCCCACCTAGGAAATCCCACTTTCTTGAGATTTGAGTTCCCAAAATACCACAGAAGGTCCAGATGACCTCTGTGGAATGTTTCAACGCCCTAGGTGTGCCCCGACTGTACTGATAAAAAAATGTATGATTCTTCCCCTTTGAATGCCCGCTTTGAATTTCCTCATTCCCCCTGTCCTCCCCCTCCTTTGTGATTTTTGCCTTTATAAGCCCATTACAAGTTCAGGCCGGGGTCGAACTCCTCTACCCCTGCGTGGTGTATGAGTCTCGACCCCAGCATGCTGGCCTGAGATCTCACTCTGTTTCACTTTCAATAAACTTCCTCGTGCGATTGCAGCAAGTCTGGTCTCGGTGCCTCACTGGGTGCGCGCCTCTCCTGAGATTTGAGTGAGGGTCTCCCTTCGGAGGTCTTTCAGTGCCAGTGTGGCCACTGTGTAGAAAGCAAGGAAAGAGTATTACAGTGTGGAGTTAAAGGAAAGCTGATATCAGATTAAGGATTTGTGAACTGTGCAGAAAATTATTTTAAGGTAACACTAAAAGTTGACATTGCTAAAAGATAGCTTGGCTACTGTATGGAGCAGATTAAAGCTGTACATGAATGTGTGGATCCCATTGCAGAAGGCCCCATAATTCAAGTGGGAGGTACTGGGGACTTGAACTTAGGATGATAGAAGTGGTGATAGGAAAAGGTAATGAACAAATAAGGGTTTGGACATATAGAAATAGATATTCACTGACCTGGAAAGATACCAGATATGAGGATAGTAGGCAATGAAATGAAAAATTAGGCCAATTGTAAGGTTTGAGTTGAAAAAAGATAACAGTTAAGATAGACTTAGAAGGCACAAATTTGTATATGGTAATTGAAAGAGTAGATGAAAGTTGAGAATATAAGGAAATAGTATATAGATGATGAAGATCTTCGGGAGACTTGGCCATTTATGGGATGAGTGAAACAAGATGAACCAAGAGACAGCAATCAGAAACATTGAAGAAAAATTAGAAAGTATATATAGTATTCAAGGTTTCAGAGGCAATGAATAAAATTACCCTATTGCTAATTGTGGTGAATTCATTACAAAGAGATAAGTAGCATTTTGCTGGTTGGGGTTGACAGTCTTTAACTATGTATTCTGGTCTGGCTTAGAGCTCAGGAACTCACTGTGAAGCTAGGGTTGGCCTCGAATTTTTAATCCCCCTTAGATGTATGTACATGCCTGGTGATGAGTAGCTTTTAATTGGCAACTCGCTGATTGTTTTCATTGTTTCTCTCAGGTCCAGCAGCTGCAGGTCTTGTTGCTACAAGCCCATGGAGGCACTTTGCCTGGGAATATAAAGTAAGTCATAGATGAATTTTAAAGATGTATTTTTTATGGGCTATTCTGTCTGGTAGCTGTTTTCCTCTGATAGCCTATGCTTTCTCAGGCCACTTGATGTTCGGGAAGTGATCTTGCTGACCTTGTTGATTTCTTAGGACTTGGGGAGTTATCCTTTTAGTAGCCCAGTGTAATGGAAAGAGTATGGATTCCAGACTCAGAAATGTATTAATTAGAATGTTCCTGTATCAAAGAGCTATCTCTGCCATATACTTATTTGACTGCTTAGTTATATGCATAGATACATGAATATTTCTTTTATTCTTAGGGTAACATCCAACATTATCATTTGGTTTATTTAATTGTCTATATAGAGCTTCTTCAGATTGAGTCTTATTTTCTTTAACAAGTGTGTGAAGATTTTCACAAGATATTACAAATGATTCTCCCTGCACCCAGTCAGAAATTAATCATTTCTCCAAAGAAATGCATTGGAAAATTCATTGGAAAATGCATTGGAAAATGGTGTTTAGAAACCAAGATCTGTGGTTTCTCTAACTCTGCTCACTGTTATTGAGGTGTCATTGCCGCTGGACCTTGTTGGTGGGTAGAAGTTTCGGTATGTGTAATAGCCTACACATTTATTCAGTTACATTTTTTGGATCTGCTTTATATATATATTTAAAAAAACAGTTTTCTACTGATAATTCCTGGTTTTATTCCAATGGGATTTATTGTATTTTTACATCTTAAATTTGATTGTACCTTGAATATGCCTAAGTGATTTTTAAGTGCAGAAAAGATAAATATGTGACTAAATTGACCTCAACTCCTCCTATTTCTTCCAATTCCACTGAGCTATATAGATAGATGTTCCTAGTAAGAGATTTATAGCACATCTTAAGCCCAGCAGGGAATACTGTCTTCAGCCATTCACTGGGATCAATATCTCTCTCATCCACATTACTGGGAGCAGTGATCTAGACTCCTCCCTTCCCACACCAATGAAATGGTATATGCCTCTGAAACTTAACTGTTTCTAGGTTGAATTCACCAAGAGAGCCCAAGTGCTAGATTCTGAATCCACTGCCCCAAATAGGCTGGCTATCCTGATTGCTACCTACACCTCATGAACCTGTGTGTTACACAGAGAGCTCAGGCCCCAAATAAGGAAAATGGGAGCTTAGGTAGCATACCACAGAAAAGGAGATATTTATTATTTCTTCCCCCATCAGTAAGAACTTTTTTATTTATTTGCAATCTGCCTATCTATGTACTCAATTCTGATATATACATAAAGCAGTGCCAGAAACTATATTAGTTAAGGATAAACTAAAGCACTATAACACATGAAAGCAATTTGGGAAGGAGTTCCTTTGCTTTATAATTCTACACTGTAGTTCATCATTGAAGGAAGTCAGTTTATAAACTATTCAACAGGAACCTGGAGAAAGGAGCTGATACAGAGGCCATGAAGGGTGTTGCTTACTGGCTTGCTCGACATGGCATTCTTGCCTGCTTTCTTACAGAACTCAGGACACCCACCAAGGGATTGTAGCACCTACACTGGGCTGGACCCTTCCACATTGATCAGGACAAAAAATGCCCTACAGGCTTGCCCACAGTTCATTGATATTTTATGTATTTACATTTTAAATGTTATCTCCTTTCCTCTCTCACCCCTTCCCCCACCCTATTCCCTTGCTTCTATGAGGATGCTCCCACTCCCACCCACCCACTCCACATCATTGCCCTGGCATTCCCCTAAACTGGGAAAATGAGCCCTCACTGGACCAAGGGCTTCTCTTCCTATTGATGCCAGACAGTGCCATGCTCTGCTACATATGCAACTGGAACCATGGGTCTCTCCATGTGTGCTCATTGGTTGGTAGTTAAGTCTCTAGGAGCACTGGGGAAGGAGCTAAAAACATCCAGTGGAAAAAAGACAGCCTATTCAACAAATAGTGCTGGTCCAACTAACTGGCAGTCAGCGTGCAGAAGAATGCAAATTGACTCATTCTTTTTTTTTTTTTTTTTTTTTTTTTTTTTTTTGTCTTCAAAACAAGATTTATTTTTTTTTAACATGAAAATACATGGAAAATACATTGGTCTCTTATCTGTTACAAATAAGACTCAAATTATTAATCATAACAAGAAGTGTTTCTTGAGATATTTTCATCTACACAAAAGACTAACAGCTTATTATTTTTTTAAAGATTTTAAACATTTGTTGCTTAAAATTATACATTTTTGTCAGTACTGTTTTTTCAGACATTAAAATAAATTTTACATAAAACCATGTGAATATGTTTTTTAGTCAGTACTTGATTTTTTTCAAGGGCTTGACAGTATGCATTGAAAACCTACTAGTTGCAATAAGCGTAAAGTACATGCAAAACAAAACGCAACATGGAAATAGTCAAAGTCTTCTTGTTTTGTGAATATATGTATAGTTTTTGTTTTCTTTATTTCTTGGACTTCATACAGTCTGTGAGTTGTTTCTGGGGGAGTGCAAGCCTCTGGGGTTAGCATCCCACTATCAGTGACTGCATATTATGTCTGTTCTTTTGTGACTGGGTTATCTCACTCAGGATGATCTTCTCTAGATGCAGCCATTTTCTTAAGAATTTGGTTAAGTCATTGTTTCTGGTGGCTGAGTAGTATTCCATTGTGTATATGTACCACAATTTTTGTATCCATTCGTCTTCTGAAGGACATCTGGGTTCCTTCCAGCTTCTGGCTATTATAAATAGAGCCGCTATGAACATTGTAATGCATATATCTTTGTTGTGTATTAAAGTGTCTCTGGGGTATATGCCCAGAAGTGGAATAGCTGGGTCTTCAGGTAGTACTATATCCAATTTTCTGAGGTATCGCCAGACAGATTTCCAGAGTGGTTGCATTAGCTTGCAACCCCACCAACAGTGAAGAAGTGTTCCTATTTCTCCGCAGCCTCGCCAGCATCTGCTGTCATCTGAGTTTTGGATCTTGGCCAATCTGACTGGTGTGAGGTGGAATCTTAGGGTTGTTTTGATTTGCATTTCCCTGATGGCTAAGGATGTCGAGCACTTCCTCAGATGTTTTTCGGCCATTCGGTGTTCCTCAACTGAAAATGATTTGTTTAGCTCTGTACCCCATTTTTTAATAGGGTTATTTGATTCTCTGGTGTCTAGCTTTTTGAGTTCCTTGTACACCTTTATCTGATGTGGTGTTGGTAAAGATCTTTTCCCATTCTGTTGGTTGCCGTTTTGTTTTCTTGACGATGTCTTTAGCCTTACAGAAACTTTGCAATCTCATTAAGTCCCATTTGTTAATCTTTGACCTTAGAGCTTGAGCCATTGGTGTTTTGTTCAGGAAATTTTCTCCTGTGCCTATGTGTTCTAAGGTTTACCCTACTTTCTCATCTAATAGTTCCAGTGTATCTGGTTTAATGTGGAGATCTTTAATCCACTTACACTTGAGCTTTGTACAAGGAGATAAGAACGGGTCTATTTTCATTCTTTTGCATGTTGAGTGCCAGTTGGACCAGCACCATTTGTTGAATAGGCTGTCCTTTTTCCATTGAATGTTTACTTCTCCTTTGTCAAAAATCAGGTGACCATATACATGAGGGCTCATTTCTGGATCTTCTATTTTATTCCATTGATCCACATGCCTATTTCTGTACCAGTACCATGCAGTTTTCAGCACAATTGCCTTGTAATATAGCTTGAGGTCAGGGATAGTGATTCCCGCAGATGTTTTTTTGTTGTTGAGGATGGATTTCGCTATTCTAGGTCTTTTGTTATTCCATATGAAATTGCACATTGATCTTTCCAATTCCATGAAGAACTGGGTTGGAATTTTGATGGGGATTGCATTGAATCTGTAGATTGCTTTTGGTAGGATGGTCATTTTTAAGATGTTGATCTTTCCAATCCATGAGCATGGGAGATCTTTCCATTTTCTGAGATCCTCCTCAATTTCTTTCTTTAGAGGTTTGAAGTTCTTGTCATACAGGTCCTTTACTTCCTTAGTTAGAGTCACACCAAGGTATTTCATAGTTTTTGTAACTACTGTGAAGGGTACCTTTTCCCTAATTTCTTTCTCCACATGTTTGTCCTTTGAGTATAGGAAGGCTACTGATTTGTTTGAGTTAATTTTGTATCCGGCCACTTTGCTGAACTTGTTTATCAGCTGTAAGAGTTTTCTGGTGGAATTTTTGGGGTCACTCAAGTACACTATCTTGTCATCGGCAAAGAGTGATGTTTTTATCTCTTCCTTTCCGATTTGTATCCCCTTGATCTCCTTTTGCTGTCTAATTGCTCCAGCCAGGACTTCCAGTACTATGTTGAATAGGTAGGGAGAGAGTGGGCAGCCTTGTCGAGTCCCTGATTTTAGTGGGATTGCTTCAAGTTTCTCGCCATTAAGTTTGATGTTGGCTGTTGGTTTGCTGTATATTGCTTTTATTATGTTTAAATATGGGCCTTGGATTCCTGTTCTTTCCAGGACTTTTAACATGAAGGGGTGTTGGATTTTGTCGAATGCTTTCTCAGCATCTAGTGAGATGACCATTTAATTTTGGTCTTTAAGTTTGTTTATATGGTGGATTACATTGATGGATTTCCTTATGTTAAACCATCCCTGCATCCCAGGGATGAAGACTACTTGGTCATGATGAATGATGGTTTTGATGTGTTCTTGGATTCGGTTTGCAAGGATTTTGTTGAGTATTTTTGCATCAATGTTCATAAGTGAGATTGGTCTGAAGTTCTCTTTCCTTGTAGGTTCTTTGTGTGGCTTAGGTACGAGGGTTATTGTAGCCTCAAAAAATGAGTTGGGTAATATTCCATCTGATTCTATCTTTTGGAATAGCTTGGCGAATATTGGTGTTATATCCCCAATAAATGTCTGATAAAATTCTGCACTGAACCCGTCTGGACCTGGGCTTTTTTTGGTTGGGAGGCTTTTGATGACTTCTATTTCTTTAGGTGTTATAGGGTTATTTAGATGGTTTACTTGGTCCTGGTTCAACTTTGGGACCTTGTATCTGTCTAGGAATTCATCCATTTCCTCCAGATTTTCCAATTTTGTGGAGTATAAGTTTTTGTAGTATGATCTGATGATTTCTTGAATTTCCTTAGTTTCAGTTGTTATGTCACCACTTTCCTTTCTGATTTTGTTAATTTGGATACTCTCTCTTTGCCCTTTAGTTAGTCTGGCTAGGGGTTTATCAATCTTGTTGATTTTCTCAAAGAACCAACTCTTTGTTTTGTTGATTTTTTCAATGGTTTTTTTTGTTTCTATTTGGTCTATTTCTGCCCTAATTTTGATTATTTCTTGCCATCTACTCTTTTTGGGTATATCTGCTTCCTTTTGTTCTAGTGCTTTTAGCTGTGCTGTCAGGTTGCTGATGTGAGCTCTCTCCAGTTTCTTCTTGGAAGCACTTAGGGCAATGAGTTTTCCTCTCAATACTGCTTTCATTGCATCCCATAGGTTTGGGTATGTTGTGTTTTAGTTTTCGTTGAATTCTAGAAAATCCTTAATTTCTTTCTTTATTTCTTCTTTGACCCTGCTATCCTTTAACAGAGTGTTGTTTAGTTTCCATGTGTAGGTGGGCATTTTGTTGTCTTTGTTGTTGTTAAAGACCAGCCGTAGACCATGGTGATCTGAGAGGATGCATGGGAGTATTTCAATCTTCTTATATCGATGAAGGCTCGTTCTGTGTCCAATTATGTGGTCAATTTTCGAGAAGGTGCCATGGGGTGGTGAGAAGAAGGTGTATTCTTTTACTTTTGGATAGTATGTTCTGTATATATCTATTAATTCTAGTTGGTTCAAAGTCTCTGCTAGTTTTGCAGTGTCCTTGTTCAGTTTCTGTTTCCCTGATCTGTCCATTGGTGAGAGTGGGGTGTTAAAGTCTCCCACTATTATTGTGTGGGGTGAAATGTATTTTTTGAGCTTTAGTAGAGTTTCTTTTATGAATGTGGGTGATTTTTTATTTGGAGCATATATGTTAAGGGTTGAGAGTTCCTCCTGACAGATTTCCCCGGTAATTAGTAAAAAGTGTCCTTCTTTATCTTTTTTGATAACTTTTGGTTGGAAATTTACTTTATTCGATATTAGAATAGCCACTCCAGCTTGCTTCTTGGAGCTGTTTGCTTGGAAGTTTTTTTTCCCACCCTTTTACTCTGAGATAGTTTCTGTCTCTGTCTCTGAGATGAGTTTCCTGTATGCAGCAAAAGGCTGGATTTTGTTTATGTATCCAGTCTGATAGTCTATGTCTCTTTATTGGGGAGTTGAGACCATTTATGTTAATAGATATCAAGGAATAATTGTTTCTGTTTCCTGCCATTTTTGCTTTTTTGGGTTGAGTTGTGTCTGTGTTTTTTTCTTTAGTTTTCTTGTTTAGGAGTTTTCTTGTTTTTACTAGGCTGTATTTTCCCTCCTTGTATTGGGTTTTCCACCTATAATTCGTTGTAGTGCTGGGTTTGTGGTCAGATATTGTGTGAATTTTGATTTGTCTTGAAATATCTTTGTCTCTCCATCGATGGTGATTGATAGTTTTGCTGGGTATAGCAGCTTGGGCTGGCACTTGTGCTCTCTTAAGGAGTGCATGATGTCTGTCCAGGCTCTTCTAGCTTTCATAGTCTCTGTTGAGAAATCGGGTGTGAGTCTGATTGGTCTGCCTTTATATGTTACCTGACCTTTTTCCCTTACTGCTTTTAGTATTCTTTCTTTACTTTGGGCACTTGATGTTTTTACTATTATGTGTCGGGAGGTATTTCTTTTCTGGTCCAACCTATTTGGAGTTCTGAAGGCTTCTTTTATGCTCGTGGTCATCTCATTCTTGAGGGTAGGGAAGTTTTCTTCTATGATTTTGTTGAAGATATTTACTGTGCCTCTTAGTTGATACTCTTCTCCCTCTTCTATTCCTATTATCCTTAGGTTCGGTCTTCTCATTGTGTCTTGTATTTCCTGGACATTTTGGGTTAGGAGCTTTTTGTTTTTTGCATCTTCTCTGGCTGTTTTGTCTATGTTTGCAATGTTGTCTTCTGCCCCCGAGATTTTCTCCTCGATCTCTTGTAATCTGTTGGAAATGCTTGCTTCTGTGACTCCTGATTTCTTTTTTTGGTGTTCTGACTCTAGGGTTATCTCTTTTAGCGCTTTCTTTATTGTGTCAATTTCTGTTTTAATTTCCCTCTTCCATTCCTTTATTTCTTTGGTTCTGTTTTCGTCTCGTTCTTTGAGTTCTTTGAGTGTTTTTCTTGTTTCTTCTTTAAAAGCTTCTGAATCTTTTTGCTTTTCTTCCCTTTCTTGTTTAAGTAACTCTATCAGCGTCTTGAGGCATGTTTTCAGGTCTGTGTCTTCTTTCTCTGGAGTGTTTGGAATTCCTATGTTTGCTACTATCGGAGAGCTGGGTTCTGGTGTTGCTAGATTGTCTTGGTTTCCTTGGGATATACTCTTTCTCTTTCCTCTTGCCATTTTGTTGTCAGTGATATGTTCTTGCCTTTCCCTTGTATCTGGTCTGTGTCCCTGGTACACTTTCCGTGTGCACTCCTCAGAGATCTCTCTACTCCCCAGCAGCCCAGGTTCCGGGTGGCAGCTGGGACAGGCTCTGCTCTGCGTCCTGAAGTCACCCCCGGGTGGGAACAGACGTTCCTAAGATCTGTTCCTGGTCACAGATGCTCAGCCTCTCCGAGCCACCTTTCCGGCTGGCTGTTGGGCCAGGCCCTGCTCTGTGTCCTGAAGTCGTCTCCGGGTGGGAACAGAAGTTCCTAAGATCTGTTCCCGGTCACTGGATCGGGGAGGACAGGGCAGGTCAGGGCAGGGGGTGCCCTTTCCGTGTGCACTCCGCAGAGATCCCTCTGCTCCCCCGCAGCCTAGGTCTCCCACTCACCAGTTGCTCAGCCTGTACGAGCCGCCTTTCCGGCTGGTGGTTGGGCCAGGCTCTGCTCTGCGTCCTGAAGTCCTCTCCGGGTGGGAACAGAAGTTCCTACGATCTGTTCCCAGTCACAGTTGCTTAGCCTGTACGAGCCGCCTTTCCGGCTGGTGGTTGGGCCAGGCTCTGCTCTTCATTTCTTGAAGCTAATACGCATTTCTAATTTTGTAAATTTTTGCTGAAATAGCTAAACTGAACTGTTTGAAGAAGAGATCATTAAATATCAGACATGTTCTGACCATTAAGTTTATTATATTAAAACATTTATAGGATATATATATATATATATATATATATATATATATATATATATATATATATGTAATTATACATAAATATTTATGTTTTCTAGCAAACTGGTGATGCAGATCTGTAATCTTGTATTCCCAGAAATTAATAATATTAAGTCATGGTTCATCATTCTCTTCTCTCTTTCCTCTCCTCTCCTCTCCTCTCCTCTCCCTCCCTCCCTCCCTCTCTCTTCCTCTCTCTTCAGGAACATCACAACTTTAAGAGTGGTCTAGACTATTTAGCAATATTCCTTCAAAAAAACAAATACTCTTATTATGGATGTAGTTTATGGATAGAGGTCCAGTTTTATTTATGTTCTATAATTTATTTTTTATGTTCTTTGGTGTCTTACATGCATGTGTGTCTTGTGAGGGTGTCAGAAGCCCTGGAACTATGTATATACATATATGCATGTAATATCATCAGTGAAAAAAGAGACCATGAATTTAAAAGAGAGAAAGGGAGGTTGTATGGGAGTGTTGGGAGGAAGGAAATGGAACAGAGAAATGGTATAATTTTAGAGTAATTTCAAAATAAAAAGAATGTACTGAGTTAATCCCAAAATTTGTGAGGCAAAGACAGAGCCTAGTCTACATATCTAGCTCCAAGTCACCCAAGGCTACATAGTGAGACTTTATCTGATTTTTTTTTTTTTTTTTAATTCGGGAGCTAGAGAAGTAGGCCAGCATTTAAAAGTACCCATTGGTTTTGCAAAGGATTGGTTCCCAGTTCTAGAGAATTTGATGACTTTTTCTGGCTTCTGCTGGCACCAGGCATGCATGTACAGGCAAACCCATAAAATAAAAGTAAATAAAAATTTAAAATTAGTTCACTCAAACGTTATGGTGTAAGATCACTTGTATAAATGGTGATAGCGTTTGGAAAAAGCAGGACTGAAGAAAAGGGACACTGGGACCCTTTCAGCATCTATCTAGCCTTTTTGTTACATTTGCAAATAAATGATTCTTGAGGCCAAAAGATGTGCTTCCAAAAGCAGGGAACCACTGAAGTTCTTTTAGAAACTTTTAGAAAATGGCAAGATTTTATATACTTGTTGGAGAATGACCAGCACAAAGAAAATTGCTCTCACTTCTAATTCTGCTTAAATTGATCTGAAATATCATATATAAGAAAACCTTGTGAGTTGCCCCAAAATTATGATGATATAAGGTGTAGAAGAAGCCTACTAGAGCTAAAATTTACAACCACTGAAATTAAGGCCTCAAGGGTGTAGTGTTCGTGGCCACGGTGACTTTAGAGGATTTTATTCTTCTCATTTCTGAGCTCTGAGATCACGAAGGCTGAAGGAATGATTGTAATACAATAAACCATCCTCACTGAGGTCTGGCAATATCACTTGTGCCCGGTGTGCCTGTAGGCAGATCTGTTAGTGGTGACCAGCTCAGAGGAACTCTAGAATTGCTGTCTGCCACTAAAATGCACTTGGCACACACAGTTGGAGAGTGCTGAAGATCATTACAAGCTGATAAAGTTATTGGCTTCCATCCATCATCATAATTAAGCAGAGTAAACCCTTTTAACCAAGGCTCCTGCTAGACTCTTGAATCAGTTTTCCTTCTCTATTGTCTGAAGACCCTCCCAGTTGCTTAACTTTTTAAAATACACAATGTATCTCCCTGGCTTTTATTAACACTTACAACAGTAAAAGCAAAGTGTTTCAAATATAAGTACATGTGCCCTTCATTCTGAATTAAAACTATTTTTATTTTAAGTGACAGGTGAACACCCCAATTTCAGTTATGAAAGCAACCATTGTTCCTGGACTTTCCTCCTGGGGCTTTAGGTACCAAGCTGTACCCTTAAAATACAATCGAAATAAGCTTTTTTGGCTGCAGTATCCTGTGAGGAAATCCAGGCAGTCATTTGAGTTCCTACAGAATCAAGTACTATTTTTGTCTGATAGATACCCTCCTTCAAAGCAGAGTTCATAAAAGTATTTAGCAAGCCCTTTCCAAGCACATGCTTCATCAGGAAAGCTCTGCTGTTTAGTGTAAACAAACTACCCTGATTTTCATCCCATGACCTTGAGTAAATAGTATCTTTTACTTTAATGAGGTTGTAAGCTGCAGTCTTAGATTGGTCAAAGAAGAGAAAAGGATAGTTAGACTGAAATAAATTCCATCGCTACATATTTATACACTTGGAGTTGTGAAACCAGAATCATTCTATGATTATACAAAACACGTCACCATAGCCAGGAGCTGAAATGTTGGCATTGTAAAATTTCACTGGGCCAAAAGTCATATAGTTTGATCTTGACCCTCTTTAAGGTGCCAGGAAAAGACTTTAGGTTGGATGTTTTGTTGACTGCTATAATCCTGGATCTTGGGACATGGGGAAAGAGGACAAAGAGTTTGAGAGTGGTTACATGAGTCCCAGGCCTGCCTGAGCTACATTGCAAGTGGCTATATCAAAATGGGGGTATGGAGTCAAATAAGACAGTGTTATAATCCTTTATAATCTATGATAGTCATATAAATAAATATACTGAAATTTGAACATGGGAGAGAAGAAAGGGCCATCATTAAGCAATCCTAGATTGGTGCTCCATTTTAAAGGACTTAGTGTGCCCTACACCTGGAGGCTTGCCAAAGCTGAACATAAGGATGAGAATGTGGAAACACTGGCGCTTCCTTTGAGTTCTCTTTGATCCTCACTGGCTAGAGATTTCTGAGCAGGCCAAGGGAAATGCTTTACAAATAGCTCTTATTAAAGAACCATCTCCTAACCTTTAAGATAACCAAGACTGCAACAACTATGTGTTCTTTCACACAACTGATACAGACTCTGCATGTTTTAACTCTAAATTCCTTCATTGCTAAGAAGCCAACAATTCTTTCACCTCTAAACTGCTTTACCACATGACTTCCCAAGAATAAAACTTTGTTTCTAAGGTTTCAGAATCAATGGTGTAGAAGCAGGGATGTATATGCTACAGTGCCAAGTAACACGTAAACTTCAGTGATGAGAACAGCCTGCTCAGAGGATCATCTGGAAACAAATTTCTCTTAATAAGTAGTTTTCGGTTACATTTCTAGGTGTTTGTTCCAGTGCCCAAAAGGACTAGCCGTTCTCTAGGAGGGGACTTAACCTGCTGAGGTGCTTATTGTTTCTCTCCTACTAACTACCTACAGCACCTTCATATGTGAGGAGCAGAGCTCATAGGACATTTGTGTGACTTGATGAATACACGTTTGTCCCCAGCATACTGATTAGGACATCATCAATTTCCTTATGGAATAAGAGCTTTCTATCTTGACTGGCTATAAAACTCAATGCTACAAATTAATTCCACCCACTTTCCTGATGCATTGCCATTCTTCTCTGTTTGGTTTTTGATGGTTTGTCTACGCAGGCGTGCCTGGGCTTCTACCTCCATGGACAGGGAGTGATAAAACGAAGCATAAAACGAAAGCGCGGCCATCTATAAAATGGATTCAGTTTTGACCTATTAGAATGGTTAGATGTTTCACTCTGCCTTGGTGATCTTTGACTTCTTACCACGGAGACCTTACTTTGTTTTCTCAGAGACTACATAATCACCCTTTTGAAAAAAGAAAGACCCCCGAGAGCTTGGAAATGGGAACACGTAGCTGTTAGGGTATCTGTGACTACAAAACCAGTCCAGTACCTTAAATGACTTCTGTGTATACTTCTAAAATATCAACTTTTAGAATCAGATAACCAGTATAAAAACATTTTGTAATTTCACTTTTGTATTTTTTTTGCTACAGGACGAAGCTGTTGCTTGCATGAGTGCCACCATTGATAGTGCAGGGGAAGCTGACACTGTAAGTAATTGACACCTTTTGTGTGAACCCTGGAGCTCTCACTGCCGCTTCTAAACCTTCCTAGAATTGATCAATCATTCAACTCTGGAGAGGATCTGTGGTTAT
Organism: Micromys minutus; assembly: GCF_963924665.1. Taxonomy (NCBI): domain Eukaryota; kingdom Metazoa; phylum Chordata; class Mammalia; order Rodentia; family Muridae; genus Micromys; species Micromys minutus. The sequence goes on along the minus strand of NW_027667407.1, from coordinate 291,312 downwards.
TACCATTAGTCATAGAATCCTCTAGAAATTCTGAAATCTTTAAGATCTCAGTTTCATAATACTTCATACAAGGATGAGCCCTGTTTCTGATTATAACTGGTAATGAGCAGTGCCTCTCAGGGGCATCATGTTGTATTTTTCAGTCTGACTTACTTCTTTTCTATGAGGTGCTAGTTCTGCATCAATTACCCAAGAAGTTAAAACAAGGAAAGGAACCAATTAGGTAATTATGACAAAGTCAAAAAGCATTGCAGGAGAATGTTTTCTGAATATATTTTACTACGGATGCAGTGATCATGGGCTGAAAAAAAAAGGAGGAAAATGTTTTGAGTGTTCTAAGATCACAAGGATAGCTAAGGTGCATCTGCTGTTGACCTTGACTGAAGGTTGCACAGTAAGGTTAAAAAAAAGAAAAGAAAGTTTAGTCAGTGGCTTCTTGAGGCAACCTTTAACCCTGAAACAAATGCACGTTAGTAGTTCCTTATTCTGAATGAAGCAAGATAGGAGAAAAACTAGGTGATAAAAGTCAGCCGTGTCAGAATAAGTGACTCTTCCATTTCCAACGTAACATTTCCAGTGTACTATCCTCTTTAGGGGCCCCTTGAGATGAAATGAAAGTAAGGATTGTTTGTCAGATTAGTATAACAAAGAACAAGAAAACTTGTACATGTTACAGAGTATTTTAAGAGCAAGGGAATACGCTCCATAATTAATTTCAGCTGTTTGAACCAATAGCATATAAGAAGCCACAATAGTGAAAGAGCACAGGTATTGCTGATGGAAAACAGATGTAGAGAGTAAAGTACCTAAGGAACTCCAGCTTCTTGCTTCTCTTAAATTTGTATATGGGGTGCACAGCTTTATTAGAAGGATTTATAGGCTGTGGTCCAGCTAATCCAATAACAGCTGCCTATGTACGTTAAGGTTCAAAAATCCAGTAATTGTTCAGTCTACAAGGCTGGATGTCTCGGCTGGTCTTCAGTACATGCCAGAATCGTGAAGAAGTAGGCTCTAATGCCAGTGGAGGAATGGACTGTGTAGTGTGGTTGAGAACAAGCAGGCAGAGAGCAAGCTTCCTTCTTCCATGTCCTTTATCTAGGCTTCCAGCAGAGGTTGTGACCCATATCAGAGGTGGGTATTCTCACTTCAAATGATACAGTTAAGTGAAAAAAAAAAATCCTTCATAGACTGTGCTTTGTGATTTTTCAGTTTTAGTTAATTCCAGATGTAATCAAATTGACAACCAAGAGTAACTATCACAAAACTATTATCTATCTTTTCTCAGCAGGTGCAAAGCAGTCCAGATACCAGCAGGTCTTCTGATGATTTCAGCACCCAACATGCTCTACGTCAAGCTCAAATGTCCAAGGAGCTGATTGAATTGAGTAAAGAACTTGCATTGAAAGAGGGCCTGGCTAAGAAGATGACTCAGAATGACAACCAGCTACAGCCCATTCAATTCCAGTACCAAGTAAAGTGTTTTCTTTTTTCTAGTGCAGCAGTTGGTCATGTGTACCATATTAAATGGGGGAAAGCAAACTGGCGAGACAATTTTGGTAATGAAAAGATAAGTGTTTCCCCATTGTCTGTTTCCAGTGTTGCTGATAAGAAGTATCTGGTGATCTAGAGTTTTTCCCTCTGGCAACTCGGTATTTTTTTTTTTCTGGCCCCAGGTAGCATATGCTCTCACAATGCTAGGCTTATTGTTTCCTTGGGTACTGTCACTTCACTCTATTTTCTTTCTTCAGCTGCCCTTACTCAGATAATTCACTCTGCTTTTCTTGCTGCCTCCTTCCTGTTCTCTAAACCCTTGTCCACTCTCTAGATTTCCTTCCACTTCTGGTGACTATTTTTATTTGCTTACTAACTCCCAAGATCCTTTTGATGTTCCTAATTGTTCTTGCTATAGAAATCTTTTTGTGGATGTAGTGTCCATATCTAAGATTAGGAATTAAAACCTATCAAAACTTTATTCTTCTTCTTTGCTTCTTTTTTCCACATTTCCTTTCTTTTGTATGTTTTATTCTCTTTTACTTAAGAACCTTTCTTCAAATTTCTGGTGATCTTTGGCCATCAGTACAAATGTAAGAGAGAGACAAGCCAATAGGAAGTTTTCCATGCATACACTTCTCCTGGGTTCCTTAGTTACCCTACAGAACTCTTTTCTTCTCAGCCTGGAGCTATGTGGGCACAGTGCTGGGAATGTTGTGGTCTCTGTGCTCATTTATTTCACACAGGTCAGCAACATGACTCCTCATGTCTTCAGTAGCTAGATCCGGGCTGGCCATGCAGCCTGAAAGTTTCATCACTGCAGAAAGGAAGTTTTTACACTTCTCTGTCTTTCCATGATACAAACTAGTGTGTTGCTCATTGGCATTCATCCTGTAGAAATCATATTTTAACATTTTTCCATTCCAGAAGGCAGTTACTGTTTTCTCTTCCCAGAGTCTGTTGATATGTCTTCAATATTGACTGCCTACTCTTCATGCTTGCTCATTTACACAATTTTTTGCATCATTCTAGGCAGGATTACAGGAGAAAGGTTAAATATGTAGGTCAGTTGTCTATCTGTGATTTAAGGCATACAATGCAGCCTTTCTCAGGTCAAATGTGGTTCTGACTTTTCCAGGATCAATAAAAGATTACTAAGTTTCTCTCTTTTTTGTTTTTATTAGTTTGGCTTTTTAAATTTCTTTGTTTGTTTGCTTTACTTACTCCCTTTACATCCCACTCCTTACCCCCTCCTAGTCCCCCTCCCCTTCTCCTCTGAGTGTGTGGGACCCTCTGACTATCCTCCCACCCTGGCACTTCAAGTCTCTGAGGCTAAGTCCATCCTCTCCCACTGCGTTGTCTACCTTGTCTAGTCCTTCTTCTTATACTACCCAGAAATGGGAAGCTCGTTCCACCAGAGTATTTCCTACTCTATAAGGAAGCATATATAAATAATGTGGTGTAGCTCTTAATTCAGTAATAATATCTAGTCTTTTCCCCCTAAAAACCAAGAAAATTAACTCTTAATAAAAAGTAATACCTTTGAATCACATGGAAATCACCACTTCTCTTTTTAAGAAATATGCATGTGTGAATTGCTACATGTTTGCAGAGGTCAGAAGGCCACGTTGTGGAGCTGGGTTTTTCTTTCTATCTTCACATGGCTTTTATAGCAAGTACTGTTATCTAGTGAGCCATCTCATAACTACGAAGTATTTTCCTACCATGTATTATACACACACACACGCACTCATATATATAAAATGTTAAATATGTAAAATATACATATGTAAATAGGGAAATGTCTGGAAGATAAAAAGCTATGATTTCCTTCTGAAAAGAGGAGGGTAGATGTTGGCAGGGCTGAAGTAGTCAATGTGTCTTACTTTTTATATGGGTTACCTGAATTATTTTTTATAGGAGATCATAATTAAATATAAATGCATTTGCATGTACTTTTTTATTTTCTTTTATTACCAACCAGTTTAAATATGCAGGGTAACTATGAAGCAATGATAATGACTTCCATTGCTTATACTGGAGTGGCTAGGCCTAATGCTTAGAAAAGAGCTCTAGCAAATTTAGAAATCTTAATATAGCCTCCAACCTGTTTTTGCTGCTTTCTGCCGGTCCTGTATTAATCCTGAGCCTTCATGTAATTTTGGTTCTCAACCACTGACTTAGTCAATTTTCTTTGGTTCTGGTTGTGAGGACAAGATAAAATCTGACCAAAGGGATTTTTACAGCCTAGAAAACATCTAAATTTCAGTTTCTAAAAGTTACTACATAAATGCATGTAGAACTGCAGTTGCTATTGAATTGATGTTTGAAAGTTCCAATATAAGAATACTGAAGGCTGAAGATATAGCCCCATTGGTAGCATGTTTACTTAGCATGAATAAAACCCCAGGGTTGATCCCTAGCACCAGATAAACCAACTGGGTTTGGTAGCTTGTAATCCTAGCACTTTGAGGCAGAGGCCAGAAGATTAAAAGTTCAAGGTCAGACTCAGCTACATAGGGAATTCTAGACCAGAAGAGATCTTGCCTCAAAACAAAAACAAAACAAAAACAAAAAAAAAAAACAAAAAAAAAAAAAAACCCAAGTTCATATAGCTCTTTATAGGTTATAAATGTCCTTACCATTTAATCCCGTTTTATCTTTTTAGCAATCCTATAAAGTAATATTAGTGTAGAAAACATTGTTTTTTTAAACTTGTTTTTGAGATGGCTCTTGCTATTTTATTCAGTCTTGCCTCCAGCTTCTGGGCTCAAGTGATACTTTTGCCTCAGCTTTCTGAGTAGCTAGGACTCAAAGCATGCACCAGTATACCTGGTTCACATTATTAATACGGGTAGAAAAACTTGAGAGAATCCAAGATGATTTCTAAATCTAATAACCCACTAGAAAGACTCAAAAGACTCAGTAAGTACTCATAGTCACAGTAAAGATTTATTATGGAAAGGGTACAAAATAAAACCAGGAAAGAGAAAAAAGCCAGTATCCAAACACAAGCTTCCAAAAATCCTTTCCCAGTGGATTCCACAGACTTTTTATTCTTTCATTTATTTAATTATATGTGAAATATTCTTTACCAGGACAGAACCCCCTGACCCTAAGCATTCGGGGGTCCATCATATAGGCTTTCTTTGTCTAGTGCATACCATAATATTTATAACCCCTGATAGAAGACAGGTGTTCTGGGAAAAATTGCAGTATTTACATAGTTTAATCGTAAGTGAGCCACTGTTACAGACAAGGATGGCCCTACCAAAAATCAAAGTTACCAGGCACAATCAAAGAGTCAGTCTTGCAAGGAACCCTTTTTATTGATAGTAGTCTCAGAACTACTATATTAACTCTTTTCATCATAGAAACTAGGGATAAAAGGGGTTGTTTCTGATATGCTTTGTGTTATAGTTAATATTCAGATCCAGGCCTTTGAACTTCAAGTCCATATACATATATATATACCACACAATTTTATTCTCAAGTCAAAAGGAAAAATATTGTAGTATGCAATTGATGTAGTAAAATTTAATTCATAAAGCCAGATGTGGAATCTCTATAACCTTAGTCCTTGTGAAGGCATGAGTATAGGAAAGAGTCCAGCCTAGCCTCTATACTAAGGCCCTGTTTGTTTAAAAGAAGCAAGGGGGAGAGTGGGAGGGGAAAGAAGGAAAAATAAATTAATAAAAATAATTCGAGGTTGTACACAACTTTAATACAAACATTCAAGAGACAAAAGCAGGCTTATCTCTGAGTTTGATGCCAGTTTGCAAGTTCCAGGCCAGCCAGAACTATATGAGACCATGTGTTGTTGTTAATGGTTACTAGAGACAGAATGCTGAAGCAATTATCTTTGTGTTCTATATAAACTTTTCTTTTTTTCTGACCTGTACTGTTTCTAGGATAATATTAAAAATCTAGAATTGGAAGTCCACAGTCTACAGAAGGAAAAAGAAGAATTGGTTCTTGAACTTCAAACAGCAAAAAAGGATGTCAACCAAGCCAAGTAAGAATATAGTCATTAAACGTTAACTAAGTACCTGCCATATGTAAGATGAGTTGTCAAGACTAGAGAAATAGAAGACCCATTTACTGCCCCTAAACAATTTTATCATAGTAGGTAGGGAAAGGAAACCTAGATACAAGAAAAATAATTGAGACTTTACTTTTTTTTAAAATTATGTTTAATTGGGGGGGGGGTAGTATGTGCACATGAGTGCAGTTGCCCATGGAGACCAGAAAATGGTACAGGATCCCCTGTCCGTGGAGTTACAAGTGGTTGTGAACCACCCAATGTGGATGATGAAAATTGAATTCAGGTCAGCTTCAAGAGCAGCATGTACTCTTAATTCCTGAGCCATCTCTCCAGCCCTAGTAAAATAGCATCTCAGGATGACAGTAAAACAATTCTGTAGTAAAGCAAACAACTACTGCCCAAATAACTTTTAGCAGTGATTAAGAATTATGTTAAGACTAAGTAGAATTTAGAGTTTACAGACAGGGGCTGTGATCAAGAAAGAATTTATATGAAGTTAAATGAAAGCTGACATTTGGAAAATAATGTATAGACCTCTGAGATAATTTCTATGCCCCTGCTTGTGAATATTAATGTCCAAGCTAATAATTAAAAATCAATGTAACTATCCCTTGATTTGGGATATTTCCTTTGAATATGACTAAGCCAATCAGAAGCCTCTCCTCCTTTAGACTTCTACCTTAGAAAAAGCCTAACTTGCCCAAATTATTTTTATTTGATCTTGAATCTCAACTTTATGTTCTTTAGAGTGATGATAAATGTTTACTTTTCTGTCTTCAACTTACGTCATCAGAATTATTCCCTTACAGCTCATGCACAGTGTCTTCCTTTTGCTCTGAGTGGTGGGGAAAAGTATATTTGAAGCAGTTCCTTATTGTATAGACTCAAAAATATGTTGCTTTACTCTGATATGAAGCTCTCATCAGTGAAATAGTTTTGATTGGGTGGGTTATAATCATTATTTTAGATGACTATATCAAGGTGTGTCCCAGGAGTGTCCTATTTTATATTTTAGAATAAGATATTTCATTCCTATCACACTTGCGTTTAGGTTGAGTGAGCGCCATCGCAAACGTCTTCAGGAGCTGGAGGGTCAAATAGCTGATTTGAAAAAGAAAGTACATGAACAGTCCAAACTTCTGAAGCTGAAGGAATCCACTGAGTATACTGTCTCCAAGCTGAACCAGGAGATACGGGTAATAAGTCCTACCCTATGTTAATAGCTGATAGTTGAATTTGTCCATGATCTTAGAAAATAATTCCTTTTTTAAAGAATTATTTATTTTGGGGCTGGAGAGATGGCTCAGCGGTTAAGAGCACTGACTTGCTCTTCCAGAGGTCAGGAGTTCAAGACCCAGCAACCACATGGTGGCTCACAACCATCTGTAATGAAACCTGAACCCTCTTCTGGTATATCTAAAGACAGCTACAGTGTACTTATATATAATAAATAAATAAATAAATAAATCTTAAAAAAAAATTATTTATTTTTTGTTCACTATACCTGTCTTCAGACACATCAGAAGAGAGCATCAAATCTCATTACAGATGGTTGTGAGCCACCATGTGTTTTCTGGGACTTGAACTCAGGTCCTTAGGAAAAGTAGTTAGTGCTCTTAACCATTGAGCCATCTCTCCAACCCAGAAAATAATTTTTTGGAGCCACCTTTAATTCCAACTTGGAACTCAGGATACAGAGGCAGTGGGATTTTTTTTTTTTTTTTTTTTTTTTTTTTTTTTTTTTTTTTGTAAATTCAAGGTCAATTGGATCTATGTAACTATTTATTTATTTATTTTTTATCTATTTATTTATTTATTTGCATCCCAACTGCTACCCTGCTCCACTCCTCCCCCCCAGAGTCCATCCATCCTCCTTGTGCCTCCTCACAGAATTTCTACCTCCATCCTTCCTCTTATTTGTGTGTCCTCCCCCATCCCCCTGTATTTCCCTACCCTGTCATATCAAGTCTCTGCCTGATTAAGCACACCCTCTCTCCCTTAGGCCAGACAAGGCATCCCTGTTGGGAACTGAAGGCCAATGAGAGTTGCATTGTCAAACACTGTCTCAAAAAAATTCTTCCTTACTTTAAGGGTCTGGAGAGATGGCTCGCTCAGGGAATCCAAATTTTGTTCTCAGCAGCTACACCCAGTGGCTCCCAACCTATCACTCTAGCTCCAGGGAATGTAACACCTCACTAACATCATAGATACACAGACACACACATGCATGCACATACACATGCTCACACACGCAAAATAAAAAATAAAGCAAATCTTTAAAAACAAAGAAAAGAATTCCTTGAGATTCAGATTAACTAAAATAAATGTGGGGCAAGATTTAGCTCTCTTACTTTTGGGTCTTTGTATAGTCTATACTTGAAAACTCTAAGTTTAGCAAGAGATAGCAAACCTAATGAGCATTTGTGGTTGACCTCAACTTAGCTCTGACTTGTCTCTCTTTATGGTTACCCTGTACACCTGTACATCAGCCCAGAATAAAGTGCACATGACTAATACACTGGTTTTGTTTGATTTGGCTTAGTTTTGTTTTGTTATGACAGATGATGAAAAACCAGCGAGTCCAGTTAATGCATCAAATGAAAGATGATGCCCAGAAGTTTAGGCAATGGAAGCAACAAAAAGACAAAGAAGTAATCCAGTTAAAAGAACGGGTACGTTAATTAAAGCTCCTCAAAGGCCCAGGGAATGAGCCTTCTCTGAGCTAGAAATACTAAATATTCTTTGCAGATATCTGATATCTCCAGATGTGTGACAGTCACGAATTAAACAGCTTTCGGTTGAGTGTCTGCCATGTACAAGGTACTTTTGACTAGGTACTATGGAAATTTTCTGAGTAATAAATGTGCTCTATCCTTTAATAATGTCTTATCTATTTAGGAAGAAGGTGCAGTGTAAGCATGGGTTTCTTCAATATATGGAATAAGCCATTTAAGAACGATACAGATAGGCTAGTGTGATGGCTCTGCAAGTAAAGCTTGACAACTTGAGTGATTCCCCAGAGCCATACAAAGATTGAAGTATAGAACTGTCTCTACAGATGGTCCTATGGCCTCCACACATGTGCCATGGTGCATATCTCCACAGAATAATAAATAAGATAAAATAATTCTAAAAAGAACAACACACAAGAAAGATAGATAGTCACTTGAGAAGAAAAAACAGTAAAGGAAAACCAGGACTAGAAAGTATGAGACATAAAGCAGAAGGCAGAAGATGTGTTGAAGCACATTTTTCACATTCAGTGTTGCTGTGAGACCATTTCTATGCAGGGACACTTTCTGCTTTTGTTCAGTGATGGTGTGCTAACAGCAAAAAGATCTTACAAACAATTCAGCCACTTGGATGTTTCTAATCCTAAATACATGAGAGATTTGTCAAGGGGAAGTTCTGAAGAAACTGGTGTCTTCGGGGGATACATACTCCTGATGATCACTCATGGGGATATAGAGCTCAAAGAATCAAAAATATAAAACTCGCTTTAGCAAAATCTTTTTTAAAAATATTTATTTTATTGGGCAGAGGGATGAGGACACCCACAGTCTGAGAGGTCGGTTTCTCCATTATGTGGATTTCAGGGGGTTAAACTCGGGGTTGGTAGTAAGCACCTTTTTCTACTGAGCCATCTAGCTGAGACATCAAGATTTTTAGCATAGCATTTTTCAGAAGGATTTTCTAAGTGTCTATATGTGGGTTTTTGTTGTTGTTTTGGGCTTTTGTGGGGGTTGTTTTTGTGTTTCTTTGTTTTTTTAGTTTAGCCTTAACAATGAGCAGTTCAAAACCAAGCAAAACTATTTTATATGGTACTTAGGCAAAAAAAAAAAAAAAAAAAGAGAGAGAGAAGAAAGTGTGGTATATATAAAACTAATCAGACAACTGAGTTGTTTATTGGAACATGTATACGCATAGAAATCACAGTGCAATAATCACCCCATATCCAGCCACTATTGTTTATATTTATTTATCTCGTATACGTGAAGATCAGAGGACAAGTTGCAGTAGTATATTTTCTCTACATGTGAGTCCAAGGAATCAAACCCAGGTATTTGAGCTTGGCAGCAGGTACCACCACCCTCTGAGACATTCTGCTGGTCCAAACAGAGTTACCATAAAACTCAGAGTACTTGAGACCCTGGCTTCCATCCTTAGCATGTGCGCACATGTGCACAAACACACACACCAACTTTAATCCCCAACACTCACATATACAAAATCTTCACACATACCAGACAAAAAAGGAACTGACAAAATCCAACATTGTTTGATGATAAAAACAATCTTTGAAGATGATTTCCTGAATCTGACAAAGTTGTATATGAAAACCCTACTGCCAATCTTAGGTTATACTTAATGATAAAAACAAAAAAAAAAAAACATCCCTTCCATCAGGAACAAGGTATACCTAAATTCACACAACACATTAAATAAATAAATAAATAAATAAATAAATAAATAAATAAGCACAGTCAACACAGAAATATTTTATTTGTGTATATATAAAAATAGGGAAACCATCCAGTTTCAAACAGTATCAATACAAATACTTAGGAATAATTAGCAAAATAACTTTCTAATTTTCACTCTGAAGACTACAAAACATTGAATTTAAAAACCAAATAAAAGAAAAGCTAGTTCATATTAATGAGCAGAAAGATCTGATATTCTAAATATAGACTATCCCTCAAATCTCTTTGCAGATTCAACACAATTGTAGTCAAAATTTCAGTGATTAAAAATGCTTGCCTAGCATGTATGAGGCCCCAAGGTCAGTCAGAAGTGCTAGAAGTAAATAAAACCCATCTGACCTTTTCACAGAAATCCACCAACTGAAATCCTAAAATTCAAATGGAAATGTGAGAGCAATCAAAAAGTAAAGGCTGAAACAAATATGACCGCTACTGCCAGAACTTAGTTTCTTATTTTTAAGATTTATTCTTTGGAAATTTCATACACGACTGCAGTGTGTTTAGATCTTATTTATGCCTACCAGATTTCTTTACCTAATTCCTCCCACACTCCCCCTTCCTATCCCATGTTTTCTTTTTAATATATTCATTTTTCCAACCCCAGTCTCACTGAGTTGTGCAGACTGGCCTGTAACTTGCCTTCTCCCAACCCCTGGGTAGTTGTGGGATTACAGACATGTGACACCAGACCTGGTGACCCAATTGATTTTCAGCATTGGTGCCAAGACAATGAAGAAATAATAGCCTTCTAAAAGGGGAGGTACTCAATACCCAACCAGCCTGGGCTGTTCTATAAACCATAGGTCCCAGTGAGACTGTGTCTCAAAAGCAAGATGGACTGCTCCTAAGAAATAACACTTGAGGCTCACCTTTACCAGCATGTGCACACATATGTATGCCACACATCTTCACACACATTTATTTTCATATAAGCAATATATACAAGAATAGTCTTTCCATCCTACAATGCCAAGTTGACAAGATAATCATGTAATAAAGTTGGGACATGCCTCACACCATATATAAAATTAAACTAAACTGTATAAAAATCTCTTTGTGACCCAGTGAGATAGTTCAAGTATCTCTCACCAAGCCTGAGTTCCTTCACTGGGAACCACATATTAGGAAAGAACTGCACGCACACACATATACAAAATAAATAATAAATTTAAATATTTGAGCTAAAACTACAAATCTCTTAGAAGAGAGCATAAATGATAGTTTTGTGAGTTTTGATTAGGTAAAAGGTTTATTATTTTTAATGGGATACCTAAAGGACAGTCAAAGAAAAATAATATTAAACAAGCAAAAGCTTTTGCACTGTAAACAATACCAGTTTGAACATAGTCAGTACACAAAATAGTAGAAAATATTCATGTCATTAAAATAACAAGGATCTTGTAAGCACAATTTATTTAAAAAATACTTACCACTCAATAAACATAGCCTAGTTGTAAGATTAAACAAACAGTAGAGTTCACAAAAGGCAATCGGCGTCATTTGCCACCATGAAAATGCAAATGGAAACCACAGTGACATACTATTTTACACCCATGAAGATAATTATTGTGAAAAGATAAGGCTTGGCAAGGATTCAGAATTAGAAATGCCACACATTTGCTGGTAGGATGGGCAAAGTGGTATACCCGCTGTGACAAACAGTCGGCTGTTAGGATAGATAATCTACAGGTATTTATGATCCATTGATTCCACTCTTAGTTCTTTCTACTGAGAAGGTTCAAAGACATGCCTGTGTGAAACTTGTATGTGTATGTTCATAGAGCATAAGTGCTATTAACCAAAACTGTGGAGGCAAGCTTTAGTATATCAATAAGTAAACTGATAAATAAAAATATGCATACAGTGCAATATTATGATCATGAAAAGAAATTTAGTACTGGCACATGCTGCCACATGAACGAACCTTGAAAACATTGTGCTAAGTGAAGAAGCCATTAACAAATAATGATATAATATATTATAGGGCATACCCAGAATTGGCATATTTATAGGCAGAAAATAGTAAGTACAGTGACAGGGTTGTGTGCCATTACATAAAGGACAAGAGATTTCTTTCTATGGTAATGAAACTGTGGCAACACTTGGATTGTGATGATGGTTTTTACATCAACTCTTTGAATATGCCAAAAGCCATGAATCATACATTAGGTCATTAAGTGGTATCATGCATTAATTATCTCAATAAAAGCACTAAAGAAAAGAGGAAGGCTTATCTGTAAAGTACTAAATTAATTTACAATAGTGGATATGCTGTATTGATAAGAATCTTCATTTTTGTTAAAAATAAATACAAATAAAGAGAACCTTTATCTCACAGAATGAAAATTTTAGGACTGAGAAGGGATGAAGTAAGGTATATTGGGAGTGCTAATGATACTGAAAGTTGTTAAAAGTAAGAACAATAAATAAAAAAGACACTGGGTTAAATAGGGAAAAGTTTTCAGGACAGCAGTGGGAAGTAATTTCAAGTAAAATGTAAGAAAAACATATCACATTAGTTGTATAAAATGAATAGCTGTCTTCTTTTCCCTGCTACTCAGAATTAAACCTAAGACTTCATGCTTGTTGGACCAGCATTCTGCTCCTAAGCTGCAATCTTGACTGGTAAAATGAATAGCTCTTTTTTTAAAAAAATAATCAGTCTTTTAATTTGTCGTGGATGCAGTATCATTTCAAAACTTCTCTCCAATTTTAAGCAGTTATATGTTGTAATTTTCAGGATCAAATAATTTCAAAAGGTGAATGAAAACGAGTGCACCAAGAATCAGCATGTTCGACTCTTTTATTTAATTGATAAAAATTTTCATGCAATAATCACAAACTCCATGCCTTCTCTCTCTCTCTCTCTCTTTCTCTCTCTCTGTGTGTGTGTTTGTGTTAGAAAACAAATAGGCAAACAAGCCAGAATAATTTTTTAAGTACAAGAAGTATGTACACAGCAACACACACACAAACTCTTAAAAATAAAAAATTTGAAACTATTTTATATATAGTTCAACTATGTTGGCCATTTCATAAGAGTTCTTGTATGTATGCTGGCAAAGATATGGCTAAAATGGCTGATCACTCACATCACCCACATTGGGTAAGCAACAAGTAGAACTGGAGAGCTTAATGGATTAGGAAGATAGGGAAGGGGGCTAGAGATCACAGTGTGTGGTTGTTTGAAGCGAGTGATACCCCTAGTGTTTCATGGTCTTGATTTTTCTTTTCTGAGCAGAGAGGCTATATTCAGGGTATGCTATATTTGTTAAGAAATGAGAAGCTTCTTTTACTGGAGTTGTCCTAATTTTATAGGTATCTGCCTGTGTAGTATCTTTCTCCTTTTTCCCCAACCACTGGGTTATATGACCAATCACCTCATACAGTGGAGAATAAAAGAATACTGATCTATTTATTAATCAGTAGACCTGAGTCCTAGCTCTGTCAGTAGCAACCTATGTAGACAAGGCTGTTCATTGAATGATCTTTCAGATCTCACATTCTACAGTAATATTTAAAATTGACATAAGTCTGAGAAACAAACAATTTGGCCACAGAACAATAAGCTGGGGAAGACAAGGATCTGTATGTATATGCAAACCTAGTTTCTAGAACTTCCAGTTCCTAATTCTGATAAAAGAATATAAAAGCAACTCATAGAATTGTACTAAGCCTTAAATATAAAGGACATCTGGGAAGTCTTCTTGGTTTAAGGATTTATTTTAGTTACCTGAACATCAGTTAAGATATGTTTGTTTGTTTGTTATCAGGATCATAAAAGGCAATATGAACTGCTCAAACTTGAAAGAAACTTCCAGAAACAGTCTAATGTGCTCAGACGTAAAACTGAGGAGGTATGTAAAAAAAAGCCAATCTTCTGGGCCACAAGCTTTATCATCTTAAACATGCTCACGTATCTTAGGAAACAGGATGTTAATCTTGGCCTGCAAAATTCATGAATTATTTTCCTTGATTGGTTTTGTTAGTGGGTTTGTTCTTGGTTTCTGTTTTTTTTCTGAGGTCAGAACTTATGTAGTTCAAGCTGTCCTTGAAATATGTAGCTAAGGCTGGCCTTGAACACCTAGTCCTTCTGACTCTACCTCCTAAGTGCTGGGACTGTGAGCATGTACCACCATGCAAGCTGAGTAAGTCCAAAATCTTGATCTCTTTCTTTATCTAGTATGGCTTGTGAACAAATAAAACCTGGGTTGAAAACTGTACCATTCAAATGTGAATTTTTCTTTCTAATAGAGTTTTTTCTAACACAAACAAAACAGACTACTAGCAGTACATTGCCATACAGTTTAGCCTGAGGGATTTCCTATCCTCCTGTGCATTCTGAAGCAGTAGCTATCCATCCATTATCATGTCCATGGCAACATAAAAACCCAATTCCTTTAGGAATTGAAAACTACACATTTTTTTTTTTCAAATTAAAATGTTCTTCAGCATAGCCACTCACCATTTGTATTTAGGCAGCAGCTGCAAACAAACGTCTTAAGGATGCTCTCCAAAAGCAAAAGGAGGTTGCAGAAAAACGGAAAGAGACTCGGAGCCGTGGGATGGAAAGCACTGCAGCTCGAATGAAGGTATGAACATTTTTAACTGACATTTTTTCTTACATGCTCTGGGGATAGGAAATAACTTTCTTCTGATTTAAAAGTAAATACGGAATTGGAAGGTCTGCCTGAAATCCTTATTTTCCAAAAGATACATCTTTAAACTGTTGTCAAAGAACAAGCTGACTATGTATTTCTTAACTGGCTTCCTTGTCTGGCCTTAGTGGGAGAGTGTGTCTAATTCAGCAATGACTTGAGGTGCCAGAATGTGTTGGTACCGAAGGGAGACCTCCCACTTCTCAGAGCTGAAGGAGAGGGGTGATAGGAGAAGGGCCATCTGATGAGAGACTGGGGGGGGGGGGGGCTGATATCAGGATGTAAAGTGAATGGATGGATGGATGGATGGATGGATGGATGGATGATGGATGGGAAATACTTTTTAAAAAATCTAGGATCAAAAAAAAGAGTGGAGAATTCTTTGTATCCCTGCCTATCATAGCTCAGTTACTATTTTATTCAGGTATAATTGGCATACAGTGAATGGTTTATATTTAAATAGCACGGTTTGATGAAATGTTGGGTCACACCATACCATGGACTGGGGTCTTAGACTGAATAAAAAGAAGAAAGTAAGCTGAGTGTTAGTATTCCTCTCTGCTTCCTGACATTCAGCACAGTGTGATAGCCCACCTCCTACTCCTGCCTTCACACTGTGAAAAACAAAGAATTGCTCTTTAAGTTGCTTTTGTGGGGGGAGAGGGTGGTAACCAATATACATCATCAGTAGAATCATCAGATGTGCTTTCTGGCCTGGTATGGTAGCATACCTGTGACCCTCACAGCATTTGTGAAGCTGAGCAGAAAAATCTGAGTTCAAGTCAGGTCTGAGCTCCATGGAATCCAATTTGAATCTAATGGTTCTTAAACATACATGCAGGCACACAGTGCCTCTAAAAATTTAAACATTTTTTAAATTAAAAACACATCACTGATAATTGGATACTAACCCCAGAAAGCTCCGAACACCCCAGAAACAACTCACAGACTATATGAAGTTCAAGAAAATAAATAAATAAATAAATAAATAAAAGAAAAAACCATTATGCTCAGTCCTTACACACCAAGAAAACATTGACTAATTCCAGGTTACATCTTGTTTTACATGTACTTTATGCTCATTGTAACTAGTAAGGTCTTAATGCACACTATCAAACCTTTAAAAAAAAAAACAAGCACTGACAAAAATATATTCGTATACTTTTATGCAAAAAAAATGCTTAAAATTTGTACCTTTATCTTTGTTTTTTAAAATAAAGTTGTTAAAAAAAATCCACAGATATAACCAGGTCGTGGTGGCACATGCCTCTAATCATAGCACTGGGGAGGCAGATGCAGACAGATATCTATCTGTGAGTTTGAGGCCAGCCTGGTCTACAGAGTTTTAGGATACCCAGGGATATACAGAGAAACCTTGTCTTGAGAAAACAAAAAGAGAGATTTTTCTATCACTATATATTTGTTTTTATTTTTTATAGTTTTAATAAAATGGAATTGCATGGTTCTCTTATTCAGCATAGTTATTTTCACATTTGTCCATATGATTACATACATAAATTACTTTTATTACTGAGAGACATCCCATTTGTAGTATCAATATGCCTTGTCTTATCTGATCACCTACTGGTGGTCATTTGAGTTCTTTCCATCCAGTTTGGGCTATTAGAGACATTGTGCCGAATATCCTCATACCAAGTTTTTGTGGGCACCATATATGTCTTATTTTACTTGCTTTTTAGTTTTTGTTTGTTTGGCACACAGGGTCTCTGTATTCCTGACTATCCTAGAACTCACTATGTAAATAAGGCTGGCCTCGAACTCACAGAGATCCACCTATGTCTGCCTCCTGAGAAATGGGATTAAAGGCATGCACCAACACACTCAACCTGCGTGTGTGTGTGTGTGTGTGTGTGTGTGTGTGTGTTTTGTGTGTTGTGTGAAGTATCTAAATATTTTCTTTTGATTGGTTTGTACTTTCTATAAAATTTGAATTCTTTCTATAACCTCGAAATATATCCAACAGATAATTTTGTATTTAACAATTTATTTTTTCTTAGAGTGTGACCTTTTGGGGGGTGGGTTTTGGGGTTTTTCTGTTTTGTTTTGTTTGGTGGTGGTGGTGGTTTTAGGGATTCTTTTGAATACCAAAGCTAGCTACTTACTTTTCTTTTTTGAGACAATGTATTCTTGGCTAGCCTCAAATTCACTGTGTAGCTGTGGGTGACCTCTAACTCCCTGCCTCTATATCCCAAGTGCTAGGGTTTCTGTTCAGATTGCATAAATCTTTCACACTCAAGTTCCTGGGTCACAGGTATGCACCACCATACCCAACACAGGGTTTTAATTGATAGCATTCAGTGTATTGATGCTTGCTTTTTATGATTCATAGTCTTTGTGTTTTATTTAAGATCTTTAGTAGATCTCAAGATTGCTAAGATTTTCTCCTTGAATTTTCTTCTTGAAATGTGTATTTTTAATCATGATACCTCTGTCAGAATTATATGTCTGCATATCTATTTGTAAATTCTATTACATTGATGTACATATATACTTTTAGTAGTAAATGCTGTCCCTTGATTTCCAAACCATCAAATTGTGCAAGTCCTCATAAGTCCTTATTCTTTTTTCTTTTTTTCTCTGCATTTCTATGTGAAGTTTAGAATTGGCTTACACATTTCTAGCAAATCTCCAAGTTTGATTAGGATTACATAAAATTTATAGCTAAGACATAAGAATATTAAGCTTTTTATCAAAAATGGAGGGGAGTGGAGTGGTGGCTAAGTGGTTAGAAGCACTGGTTGTTCTTCCAGGGGAACCAGAATCAGTTCCCACACCACATCTTAACTATCTATAACTCTAATGCTAGGAGATCAGACATCCTCTTCTTGCTCCAGCCAGTACCTGGAAAACACGTGGTACATAGACATACATTCAGACAAAACACCCATATACATAAAAAAATACTTTTTTATTCAATTTTTTTCAGAAGTTTTTCCTTTACTAAAATAACCTAATGGTTTGCATATTTTAGCCTTCTAGGATGGCAAATGACATTGTAGGGTTTTTTTTTTTAACCCAGTTTATTTTATTAAGGTATAATTAACATGAAGTAAAATGTGTGTGTTTTGTTGGACATTTCAGTAAGTGCTAAGGATTAAACCCAAGGCCTTGTACGTGCTAGGTAGCTAACTCCACTGATGAGTACCTCATCTCTCCTTTGCATTAGTCTTATAGTTAATAACGTAAACTATGACTTCTTTTAATGTGATGCATTTCAAAGATGGCTGTGTTATTTTTATCAATACTTTATGCTTTATTTGTATATCTATTTCAATGAGTCATAGTCCATTGCCTTTTTTAGACAAAGGATGGTCTGGACAGGTTCTGTGTGCCCAGGTTGACTAGTCTCTAACTTGCAGTAGTCCTCCTGCTTCAGCCTCCACAATGTGGTAGTACAGTCAGGAACCGCCACCCCCAACTAATAAGTTTGAATTAGATTAGTTTTTTCAGAGAAACAAAACCAATATATATGAAAGATTTATGAGGATAAATGGCTCACACGGTTATGGAGGTCAAAAAGCCCAAAGTGGTTATTCTGCAGGCTGGAGATCCAGGATACCAGTATCACCGTTCAGTCTAAGTCTGATAGCTTCTAAACCAGGAAACTGATAGTGGAACTCTGAGTCACAGGTAAAGGCTTGAAAATCTGGAGGTGTTGATAGAAGTGCTGGAGTCCAAAGATCAAAGTGCTTGAAGCTCTCCTGCCCCAGCTCCAGGAAAGACAGGAGTTGTTCTTCAGCCTGGTCGGGGTGATAGCTGTCCACACTGGTGGTAAATCTTCCCAATTCCCCAGGTGTGAGTAGGAAGGAGCTTTACCTGTTTAGGTATCCCTTACTCCAATCAAGTCACCACCTAAACTCAGCCATTACATGAATTAAGTTGCTATTTTAAAAGTTCACAGGCAGCTTTCTTCCTAAGTATAGTCGTTTCACTTTGGCATAGAACTAAGAAATGGATTACACAATAAGTTCATAGAAAAACCCTATATGTGTTTGTGTTTGTGTTTGTGCATATGTGTGCAGTGTGTTGGTAGGTGTGAACCTAGAGGAAGTCAGAGATTGGTGTTGAGTCTCTCTGCTGCTGATTTCTCACTGAACCTAGTGAAAGACCCCCGGAGGGTATCTTCCGTCTGAAGAGACCCCTCCCAAAGAGCAGCAAGACCACTCACTTCGGATGCAAGTAGCAAGAGGTTTATTTACACAGGTACCTGTGGGCACACAGTCTCTCAGAGGACTTGTGCGCCGGACAAAAGGGCAGTCCCCTTTTTATAGGGCTTGGGGGGCAGAAGCAAGGTACAGAAGCAGAAGCATAGCAACAGGGTTCTAATTGGTTAGTTTAATTGTGGCCAGGGAGTGAGCCCAAGGACAGGGCTCTAAGGAAACAGCTCCTGATACCAGCTGGGGCTGCAGCTCCTGAGAATAGTTGCCTTGGGCTTATCTAAGTATGGGAACTATGGCAGAAATATGGCTTTAAGGAGGCAACTCCTGGTACCAGTCAGGCTGCAGCTTCCGAGGATAATTGCTTTGGGCTCATCTAAGTGTGGGGACGGTGGCAGAAATATGGCTTTAAGGAGACAACTCCTGGTTCCAGTCGGAGGCTGCAGCTTATCTGAAAGCTGGGCTTGTCTGAGTGTCTCCCTTTCTTTGTCTATTGCTAGCTGGCCTCTCACCGGTATCTTGCTTGGCCACCTGGGACCCTGACCTAGCCTGCCCCGTGTGTGCACAGCCTTACAGACATGGCATTTACTGTTGCTAAGCGGGGGTCTTTCACTAGAACTCACAAGTTCAACTAATCTAGCCGTGATACTCAGTTAGCCTGAGTGCTGTCTCTGCCTTCCAAGTGCTAAAATTGTGCACAGGTCATCACACCCCCATTTCTTATTTTTACACAGATGCTGGGAAACTAAGATCGAGTATTCATATTTCTGTAGCAAGTGCTTAAACCACTGAGTCTCCTCTCTCTTAAGATTAGTTTTTGAAGTTGAATAGGGAAGGAAGTAGAGGGTTCTTGTTTTTATTTTAACCCCACCACTCCAACTTGTGACTCTTTGCTGTGTGGCCATCCACAGGAGTGTGGTCTACCTACCAGTAGCTAAGGTACACTAATTCTTCATCCACTGACAGTTGTCCATGGCTCCTTCGTTAGGGCCAGGACTTTTAAGCCCACTTTCCACCTCCGGGAATTTTGTCTGGTTTGAGTTTGCACAGTTCTTTTGAGAACTTTCTTCAACTTGAATTGATGGTTGGTTGATTAGTTATTTGTTTGTTTTGTTTATTTGTTTTCCTTTTTCCTATTTTGATATTGGGGGTTACATTTATAGCATTTTGAATATGTGCTCCTATTCTACCAGTAAGCTATACCCAGCCTTCAGGTTTTACTGTTTCTAAAATTAAATTAAGATAATTATATTCTCCTTTTAAAAGCCTTTCCATCTACTTTATTTATGCTTTATTTTTAGTTTATTATATTTGATGTGTGTGCGTGTGGCTGTTTGCACATGAGTGCAAATGTTTGAGGGTGGCCAGAGGCATTAGATTCCCTAGGAGCTCGAGTTATAGGCACTTATGAGCCACCTGACATAAGTACTGGCGATCAAATTTGGATCCTCCGGAAAAGTAGTATGTCCCCCACCCCTTAACTGCAAAGCCATCTCTCCAGCCCCTCGCCCACCATCTACTTTAAACATGTCATGACTAGTGAATGGCAAAAAAACAAATATTCTAGTGAACAATAAATAGTAGTAGAATACCTGGAGAAAGCCTCTGTGAACACTGAGAATTGAAGCCCAGGGCAGTACATTTGCATTTGAAGCTCAGGGCGGGTTCAGCAGATGTAGGTGTGGCTGTCTCTTGGGATCCCCTTTTGTCCCTGATCTTCACACCTGGCCTCCAAGAGAGATGTTTACAGGATTTTTGATTATTAACTTGCTTGTTCCCTATGTTATCTTTCTGCATGAATTAAAGTGATTTAAAAGACGACTAAATAAAGAAGACTTCACTTCAGCCTCAAGACTGGCAGAAGTCATGTTACAAATTTGAAAAATAAAAGAAAGAAAGAAAGAAAGAAAGAAAGAAAGAAAGAAAGAAAGAAAGAAAGAAAGAAAGCCTCTCTGACTGTTGATAATAGTTCTTGGGAGGGGGTGGTTTTAGTGCCTTAGACACATAAAAATCTCACTTCTGCTTTCACAGGCTCTGGTCCCAATGAAATAAGTTCAACAGGGTCTATCTAGCCCATGTAGTCCTCATCCCCAACTCCCACATGACTGATTTCTCTTCTAGAATTGGCTAGGAAATGAAATTGAGGTCATGGTCAATACTAAGGAAGGCAGACGACATCTGAATGGCCTTCTTGAAGAGAGAAAGATCCTTGCTCAAGCTGTGGCACAACTCAAAGAAAAAAGAGAATTTGGAGAGAACCCACCACCTAAACTCCGAGTAAGTGTCATGGGAAAATGCTGTCAATAACCACAGGGAATTTCCATCAAATCCCCACTGCATTTGAGGACTCTTTCCTTTGAAATTCCATCTTCTTGCCCACTATCTTTGCAGAGGCGCACATTCTCACGAGATGAAATACATGGTCAAGATTCAGGAGCAGAGGATTCTATCGCAAAGCAGATTCAAAGCCTAGAGACTGAATTGGAGCTCAGGTAAAGAGGCTCTATCTGAAACATGAAATATGCCTGGAACCCAAACAGACACCATCAATCCAGTCATTCAAGGGTCTCCTTCCTTTTCAGAAGATTTTTATGGGGAAAAGAACCCCAAAGAATGTAACAATGTTTTGAACCTGTGTGTTTAAAGTTATGTTGTGCTATATAGATTGCATCCATTGTGCTAGGATGAGGTAAGTGCCGTTCTTCCCACCTTACAAATGTAAAATGAAATTGGAGATCTTAAACTTTTTGAAAAAGGGACCAACAATACACATTGCAGCAGACAGCACCTTCACTTCAACAAATGGTATAGTTCAAGCTGCTTGGGTAGCTACATGTAGAAGAATGAAACTAGATCCTCCTCTCTTGTTCTACACAAACAACTCCAAATAGCTCAAAGCCCTGATACCATAATTTAATAGAGGAGAAAAGAATGAACACATTTCAACTTATAGGCACAGAAAAGGGCATTCATTCAGAATAGGACTCTGGAAGCACCTGATTTTGACAATTGACAAATGGGAACTCATGAAATAAACAAGTAAAGGTTTTGTATGTCAAATGACACCATCATTTCGGTAAAGAAGCAGCCTATAGAATAGGAAAAATTCTTTGCCAGCTACGTATCTGACAGAAGGTTAAAAACTGGACTTTACGGGGAACGAAGACAAATGAGCCAGGCTGTGGTAGCACACCTTTAATCCCAACATTCAGGAGGCAGAGGCAGGTAAATCAGAGTTTGAGGCCAGCCTGGTCTACAGAGCAAATTCCAGGACAGCCAGGGCTACAAACCCTGTCTTGAAAAAATAAAAATAATAAAATAAAAAATATCCAACTGTTGGGGTCCAGGAGTCTCCCCACAAACCACCGGAGCACTGGTCTCAGTCAGGCAGGGATGGTTTATTGAACACACACCTAAAGACTGATCATCCAGGGCAACAGCTCAGACTCACGAGCTGAAAGCTGCACACTGGACATTTCTCAGGGACAGCTTATAAAGACCACAACGAGCTCATACGCAGGTGCTGGAAGTGCTGCTGGTAGCTGGCCCTGACTCAAGCCATCTTAGACAGAATAGTTCATACTGGCCTTTAATTTGATGGGTCCTGCCTGAAGCTTATGGTTGTGGAATTTCTTAAGATTAACACACCTCATAACATATAGACTATAACAGAGTATGTGGTCAGCATGACCTTGCTCTGAGTTGTTATTTTTCTGGGTCAATGACTGGCAGGCATGTTATAACAAAGATATGAAATAGGTGGTGGCCATGGAACAGAATGGCTACAGCTATGCTGGGGGGATGGGCTTCAATACAAATACAATACAAATACAAAGCCAGGTATACACATACCTGGCTTTAAACAAAATTGAGAAAACAGTGAGACAAAGAAGTAACAGAAACTTCACACACCATAATGTGATCACCTCTGTACCTATATATGCACAGAGAAATAAATAAAAGGTAGAATTTTTTCTACATTTCAATATATATGTTCCATTTATTTCAACTGATATTTAATTAAATGAAAGCCATGTGGTTATTTCATTGGGGTTCTTTTTGTTACAGGTCTAGAAGTACCACATAAAATTTGAATCAGGTGCCTTAATTTTCTAACTGATCATTTCATACATAAAATTTTTTTCATGTTTTACTCAGAGCTCCTCCCTTTCTCCTTGCTCTTGAGGCTGATCACAGTAAATGTCACTGTTCTCTCCCTTGAAGGAGCGCTCAGATTGCCGACCTACAGCAAAAGCTTCTGGATGCTGAAACTGAAGACCGGACAAAACAACGCTGGGAGAATATTGCCACATATCTCGAAGCTAAATGTGCCATAAAGTATTTAGTTGGAGAGGTAAAACCATTCTTCTTAGCAACAGCTCTAGGGGAACTGCTGCGTAGGTCAAAGTATACAGTGCTGGTCAAAGTTTCTTGGTGCTGTAGCTACTTTTCATGGTAGAAACCCCAGTGATGCTAATACTAAAGCCTTTAATGAGTAAGCATTGGTTAAAAAGAAGTAAGTCCAAGCCAGTTACTTAGAAAGAGCAGAAATTTATACTCATCATACCTGACATAAAGCAAATATTCATTTATGTGAGCTACTGTTACTAGGAAAAAAACCCATAAGAAGTTACTGGTTAAGCATAAAGTATTGTACTATATTTAAAAACATGTATGAGGTGTGTATTTAAAAACTTGAGACACAGTCCCAAGGACAAAAACTTAACCATTTTTGATATATATAGATTCGTTTTAAGGAAAGTTGATTTGGAGGGAGTTGTTTGTTTTCTGTTTTATTTTAGTTTTGGTTTTTATTGAGACAGAGTTTTTCTGTGTAGCCTTGACTTTCCTGGAACTCACTCTGTAGACCAGGCTCCCAGAAATGTGACTGTCTACCTCCAGAGTGCTAAGATTAAAGGCGTGTGTCACACCTGGCTTTCTTCACTCATCTGAAGTTCATCATAAACTGTCAGAAGATGAATCAAAGTTATCACTCAACCTATATATTTCATGAATCCACAAGTTTCTGCATTGCTATGCTTTATACATTTTTGTCTTGGGCTAGCTAATGTATTCTGCTAAGGAATCCTGACTACTCTTGGGAACCTACTCATTATCTGAGCTATTAGTAAAAATAAAAGTGGGTGGGCCAGTGCAAGATACTAGTCTTGCCTAAAGAGGTATATCTAGAAAGATCTGCAATTTTAGCACTCGTGTCTATGAGTTCTAACATGTAAACAGGAATTCTAAAACAAAATTGGCTAATACACTGTGTCCTGTGTGAATTCCTGCTTAAAATTTAAGATCTACTTAAAGTTTCAGAGTTTTGGAATTGTCAGATTCTGTCCATGTTAAGTTTATTCTTGCCTTGAAAGAGAGCAACAGATAAATGACCCAGTGTGGCTTCTACCCTGTCTTTGCATAAATATTGACTTATGGCCTAGGAATGAAACTATCCTTTTAGGGGGCTGGAGAGGTGGTTCAGGGAACCCATTTTTGACTCCTAGCATCCATGTGGTAGCTCACAACCATTTGTAACTCTAGTTCTAGGTGATCTGACATCCCTCTTTAGGCCTCTGCAGGCACCAAACATATCATATACAAATGTACATGCAGAAAATATTCATATACATCAAAAGTAAAAAAAAAAATTAAAGCCAGTTAGTAGTATTACTTCAATTCACTATTAGAACCCACATGACATGGGAAAAAATGAGAATGGATTTAGAGTTTCTTGGAAGCACTTTTCTCAAACTGTTTCAAAAAGCTGACCTTTTCTTGCCCGATGAATGGGAGAAGATAGCTCATTCTGCAAATAAAATTACTTTCTCTTATGTTTTCAGCTGGTCTCCTCCAAAATACAGGTGAGCGAACTTGAAAGTAGCCTGAATCAGAGCAAGGTCAGCTGTATTGAAGTGCAGAAGATGCTGTTTGAAGAGCAAAATCATTTTGCTAAGATAGAGATGGATTTCAAAGAAGAGCTGGTCAAAATGGAGCAACAGCACCAAGAAAAGGTAACTGAGCAAGACAAGGATTTGCTGAGGCATGGGCTGAGACTGCCTTTGGTTGCTCAGCTTTTCAAAGCGGTGGAATGTGCCTGGCATGCTGGTGCTGCCTGTAATCCTAGCACTCTGGGAAGCTAAGGCAGAAGAATCATCTCAAGTTCAGAGTCAGTCTGGGCCATATTGAGACCCTGTCACTATTTGAAAAATAAATAAGCAGGCACCAGTGGCCCATGAAGCTTCCTTTCAAAAGTTTATGTGGCCTTTTCCACATTTTGCAAGTACCTGAAACAGAAATAACTTGTCTAAGTGGCTCTTAACCACTGGCTCAAATTCTAAGATTAACACACAGAGAAACACCCTTTCTAGGTTTATTACTTTGGACCATGAAAAGACATTCTTTATCTTTAACTCACAAAATAGTTACCTGGGGCTGGAGAGATGACTCAGTGGTTAAGAACACTGACTGCTCTTCCAGAGGTCCTGAGTTCAATTCCCAGCAACCACATGGTGGCTCACAACCACCTGCAATGGGATCTGGTGCCTTCTTCTGGTGTGTCTGAAGACAGCAACAGTGTACTCATATATAATAAATTTTAAAAATCTTTAAAAAATGTTACCTGGACCCTGCTTGAGCTAAAGAACACCCCTTCCCCTCACCACTTGAAACCACCCAGTGTGTTGTGTCTCTCTCTAGGTGTTGTACCTTCTCAGCCAGCTGCAGCAATGCCAAATGACAGAGAAGCAGCTGGAGGAATAAGTTAGTGAAAAGGAACAGCAGCTGCTTAGCACCCTGAAATGTCAGGTATGCAAAACATGATGGATAGTCCTGACTCATTTGGGCCATGGCACTTGGCAGCAGAAAGTAATTAACCACTTACAAACCTGAGCCTTTACTCCTTTGAGGCCCTGTTGAATCTAGTTAAGGGAAGATCAGCACAGCTCCAATAATAGCCTAACTTTCAGAACTAAAACAGAAGCCTCCACATCATACTTATGCCTCCTGATTCTTGTGCCGAAACCCTAAGCTTCAGCGCTGAAGAAGTACACTCATCTAGGATTTACCTAAAATCTTGATGGCAGTAAGCTGAAGCAGGCTTTGTGGTGAAGATTGCTCAGTGTTCTTGCAGAGGGCTTGAGTTCCCAGCACATGTCTGTCAGCTAACAACTGCATGGAACTCCAGCTCCAGGAGGAATCCCATACCTGGCTGTCAGCCTCTCCACACATCTGCACTCAAAGGCACATGCACATAATTAAAAATGATAAAAAGAAATCGAAAAAATCCTAAGGGCATTCAACGGTTCTGAGCCAATGCCTGCCATGTTAGTAAAATGTCCAGGATCTAAAATTCTTTCAAAGGCTGGGAACACCACACCCTTTAGAAACATGTTGGAGCACTATTTAGTCCAATGTAGAATCTTATTCCTGCTCAGTCTCCAGGGTTCCCTTAGCTCTTCCTACTGTAAGACATATTCAAACTCATTAAAGTTGTATACATGAATCCTGTTGCCTTAACTGCAAACAAATATAATCGGGCTTGTTAGAATAGGGTGCAGACTAGTCTGTGTGAGAAGGGTGCACAGAAGCACCTGCAGATTTCAGGGAACAGCTAAACTAATGCTGTGTGGGATTCTGAACCAGCCTGCTTATGTGCATAGGCGAGAATGGGAAAGGATAAGAAAATTTGCTTCCTTCAAGTATATTCATGACTATTGGGGAATCCTGAAATATAAGAGACATTCAAAGAAGTAAAGCTGTGTCTGGCATTTAAAAACAAACAAAAACTATCATCTACCAGACACTTGAAAGCAGTGTTTTAATCTGAGTTATTTAGTAACTCTTTATGTGGACCCAAAATAACCCCACCTGTAACTGCAATCTGGAACTAGAAGGAAGAGCTTAGGAAGATGCAAGAAGTGTGTGAGCAAAATCAGCAGCTTCTCCAAGAAAACACTGCCATCAAGCAGGTAAGACGTCTTTCTACCCACTTAATAAGCCTCAGGAGACTCCCACTGAGGCTCACCCTTGGAAGCAACCTTCAGTATTGATGACTATATTACCCAGTTTTGTGTGGTCTCCATTGAGTTTTTATATGACACAGTCATGTACATTTCAAAGTGTTAGAAACACAAGATTTTGCCAGGTATGGTTGTATATACCTGTAATCCAGCATTTGGGAAGCAGAGACAGGCTGAACTTAATGAGTTTTGAAGCCAGTTTGGTCTATAGTAAACTCTTAAGTCAGCCAAGGATACATAGTAAGGTTCCATCTCATAAAAACCCACAAAGAAAGAAAGGAAAAATAAAGTATACCCCTTCCTAAATCTAGTAGTGATCTGAGAAAGTCAGTCCTCAACAACAGTCCTGTCACACACCTCACTTGAATAGCAAAACAGTAAAGGTTAGCTCCTGTCTGAAATCTTTGGGTTAGCCACTCCTCAGCAAACATTTATACTATTATAATTGAAATAGTGCTGTGAGCTGAATGTAGATTAAATGGCCATGTAAGCCAAGGAGGTAGAGTTCAGAAGCATACACAGGAACAGAAGGATCGAGGACCTAACTAACACCTTTGTAAAGGAGTTTGCAGGCATGAAGCAATTATGGGTACACTTGTTCTTGGGGAAACACTGAAGCATAGCAAATATTGTAACCACATACTACCTAATATGAATCATAGTCTATTTCTAAAACACTATGAAATGATGCTTTTTAGTTTGGCAAGTGACTATACATGAACTTTAAAGAGATCAAGTTGACTCTCCTACTTAATAACCTCACAATATGCAAATGCTTTGGCCACTCTTGATCAGACTGCTTGGAAGACACATTAGTTATACATAAAGACCATCTTTATTGTTGTTTCACTATCTTGTACTTACTAAAAGGATACTGTAGCAGGCACCGAGGATGGCTTTCTCAGAACTAATGGCTTCCTCACTAAGACGCTAAATGATAGGTCACATGTTATAGTAGACAGAGTAACAACCCAGAAGCTAAATAGGCATGGAATCTATCTAATCTGGAATTTATCAATAGTTCATTGAGTAACTTTGAACGAGTCATTTACTCTGCCTGAGTCTGCATTCCCTTGTATGTACAATGAAGAGATGAAACCAGCATAGATTACTTCTAGTGCTAATGTCTTGAGTCCAAGGACTAGTCAAAATATTAATAATAGTACCTTTATATGATGTTATAATATTGTATATGACATCATATAAAGGTACTATTATTAATATGTGTGTGTCACCTTGTGAAGAATAAGATAATTATTTATATTTTTATTAAGGTACTGGAAGCATCTTTAAATATTTCTCATTTATCACCTGGGGGTGGGGCACATCTTTATTAGTTTTGTTCTTTTCTGAGACACTAGCTTGACCTTGAACTCCCTGTGTGGCTCAAGCTGGCCTCATGTGTGGGCCTCCCAGTACAGGTGTGTGCTGCTATATGTGCTCAAAAGAAACAGATACTCTTGTCTATATTTTGTTGATAAAGAGCTGAACTTGAAAGTACTTTTTCAACGGTCATGGCAAATGTTAATTTTAGGAGTAAATACTTCTAAGTTCTACCCTGGTATTCTTTATTCTTTGAGTTTAAAACTTGTTCTTCTGAGATATATTGAACACTCTGCTAGAATTACAGACTGTAAAATGGTATCCTCAACCCTAGTTTTTCTCAAAGGAAATCTTTAAAATAGAACCTGGGACTCTACCTCTAGATGTTCTGACCAGGTTGATCTGAGGTAGGATTTGGCATTTTAGAACACTTCCCCAAGATTTCCTTTCTTTCTCTCTCTCTCTCTCTATTTCTTTCCTTCCTTCCTTCCTATGTTATATGTTGTGGGTCTATGTGGGTGAATGCCACATGTATACAGGCGTTGAACATAGATCGTTAGAACCCTTGGAGCTAGAGTTACAGTTGGTTACAAGCCACCTAATATGGGTGCTGGGAACTGAACTCAGGTCCTCTGAAAAAGCAGCAATCACTCTTAATCACTGCTCCAACCCTTGCAGTGATTTCTTTAGCCCCTGCTGAGAATCTGCAAGCCTAGGAGTCTTTCTGTTCCTTGTGATATGCTAGTGGTTTGCCAGCAGGTTCGGTATAGTTGTGTCAAAGTCTCTCTGGCATTCTAATCTGCTTTCTTGAATGAGGGAGAAAAAGATGAAATTATACCTTACGTGTGTGACACTCCAATCTGCCAAGTGTATTATGAGCATTCAACTCTACTGTGACCACTACCATCTAGCCTCTGCTGCCTTGAAGATTAGCAAGAGCAGAAGTTCATAGCAGCTGCTGGGTCCTGCATATGGAAAAGTCCAGTCACCCACGACAGTTCTTGAGCTGTCATTTGTGATATTTATCCCATAAGATGAAATAGACAAATGCTGACAGGGTAGAAGAGCATTTCTGAAGCCTGTAGCTAATTCACAAGTGGACAACGGACCCAGGCTACAGTAGGAAATGGAGCCCATTCTGAAGGGGCTTCTATAACCAGGTCATAGAACTCTTTATCTTTCACTAGTTTTATTCAAAGGAGCTAAAGGGATTTTTAATTTTATTATAATGTATCTTGTTGATAAAGGTGACTAAGATGGGCATTCTTATCTAATACTGTTAGACATGTAAATTGGTTTACCTACTCTAGAGGGCAACCTGAAACTAATCAGAAACTTTAAAAATATCCCCATCATGATCACTTTAGGAGCACATATATTAAAACTTTTTATATTCTTTGATCCAGTTGTTATATACATAGTAAGGAAATAGCCATCAATATGGAGCTTGCTGTATTCATTCAGTGAATCTTTTCAAAGTAACTTTGTGCCAGGAATGAACACTATTTCTGAGAATATAGCAGTTAACTTTGTCATTGTGAACATATTCTTGTAGGAAAAGACATAGTAAGCAGAAAAACAAAATAATTCTGGATAGTGATACAGAAGAGAACAAAAATTCCATGTTGACTTTGTAGGAAGGATGGGGAGGGCAAAGGCTTTCTGCGAATCAAAGAGAGGGTTAAGATGAGATAGAGACAATGTGAGGAAACCAGGCACCTGTAATCCTGGTTCTCTAGAGGCTAAAGCAAAAGAATCTCACATTCAAGGCCAGCCTGTGCTAAGTGATACAGGCCTAAGTCCCAAACAAGAAAGTGAGGGGGAGGGAAGTGAAGGAGAAGAGGCAATGAAAAGACCTCAGGGAAAGAGTGGACTTTGTGTCTCAGCACCCAAGAAGGTCATTGTCAAGGAATGAGTGAGAAAGGTAAAGATAGCCGTAGAGGCCCAACTAGTCTACCTTCTATTTGTGTATGAGAATATCCACTGCAACATGATTTGCAGTAGCAAATGTTTTCTTTCAAAACTATCCTAATATCTAACATTAGGGGACTAGTTAAATAAATTGGTGTATCGGCATGATGGAATATTGTGTATAGCTATTGAAATCATGGCTTTCACATTTTGTACTGATATGTGTTATCCTCCTGTTCAGAAAAAAAGATGTTATTATGGTTTCCTTTATAGCTACAGAACAAACACGATAGATCTCATGTGCAAAGCAGCTAAGATCTTGAATGTTATTATAAACTTAGAATGAGTCCACAGAGATGTGCAAGAAAAAAATGCTGACAGTTATGCTTTCAGGGCTTGGGGTGTTTGGTTTGGGGTTTGGTCTTGGGAGATTTTTTGTTTTTTGTTTTGTTTTGGTTTGGCTTTTTGCTTTTGATTTTTTTTCAAGTCAGGGTTTTTAGACAACCCTGGCTATCTTGTAACTCACTCTGTAGACCAGGCTGACCTCAAACTCATAGATATGCCTGCCTCTGCCTCCCAAGTGCTGGGATTACAGGTGTGCACCACCACTGCCCTGTGATTTCAGGCCTTGTTAATCACCAGACTATTGGATTCACTTTTGTTGTGGATTTGAAGGGGTGGTTTTGGTTTACTGAAAGGATCTCACTATGTAGCCCTGGCTACCCTGGCCTTGGCGGCCTCTGCCCCCCTGAGTGCTGGGGTTAAAGGTTTGGGCTGCCATGACCTGCGGCACGGACTACTTTAAAGCTAGTTCTCCCCATGTATTACACTCATACAGATGATGTAGGAGACTCAAATGCCAAACTTGAATTTATTATCCCTATTGTATTTTTTATTTCTCCTTTCAGCCTATAATTGCAGCCTGTCAAAATATTTTCAGATTGTAATTTTTGTTATCTTAACTATTAATCATCCTTCCAGCTTTCTGCTATTGTTAGAGCCTGATAAACATGGCTACACTGTAAAGTGGCTGTGAGAGAGAGAGAGAGAGAGAGAGAGAGAGAGAGGAGAGAGAGAGAGAGAGGGAGGGAGGGAGGGAGGGAGGGAGGGAGAGAGGGAGAGAGGGAGAGAGGGAGGGAGGGAGAGAGGGAGAGAGGGAGGGAGGGAGAGAGGGAGAGAGAAGAAGAGAGAGAGAGAATGTAGATGAGTTAGTGCTCCAAACAAAGACCTAGCTGGACAAAATGTAAAAATGTGCATTGAAAGAAAATCTAACTCGGTCCTAAAATAAACCTAACTGTACTACCATATTGCTGCCTGCAGGGCTTTGCCCCTGAAATGGTCCCCAGTGTTTATCTGGTACTTGACACAAGCAGGTGTTAGGACAGCCTCCTTATCTATCTTCAGCTATACTGCCCAAAGTAGAGCATTGGATTGTTTGTATAACCTGCTCTTCATTAGCCTATGGTACTTCCTGGTGAAATGAAGGAAGGGAATAGAGAAGACAGATTTGATCAAGATGATGAACTTTCCTTTCTTTCTAAAAAACATGTGCATGTAGAGGGATAGGACTTTAAAATGTCCATCAAATCCTTTCAGTAATGTGTCCTTCCACAAACTTGTTTTGCAGTGTTCCTGCAAAGGCTGGTGCGGGAACAAGCAATGTGGATGCAGAAAGCAAAAGTCAGACTGTAATGTGGCCTGCAGCTGTGACCCCACAAAGTGTCACAACCGCCATCAGAACCAGGTAGGAACAGTATTGCTTTCCCTTAACCATACCTTTGAACCTCTCTGGAGTTTGTATCCTTCTTCTTCTGCCCCAAAAACCTGGAATCTCCTACAGTTATTCCTACCCTTTTTTTCTGCACCCAGAAAGAGGCTCACTCCTCAGGTATGCACTCCCCACCCTCACCGCCAGCCTTGCCATGAAGCTTCTGTATAATTTCTGAAACAGGAACAAGGGACAGGAATGCAAGAACTTACAGGTAAACAGGGACACAGGATCAAACTAGTCCAGAGGCTTGGCTGAAACTGTGAAAACCTCGTGCTGAGATGGCAGCTTCTAGAAAGGAATTTAATCCTTCTAATATCTTGAGACAGTAGTTAGTAGACCCTAAAGGAAGCAAGCATTCTGTGGCTGTAGGAAAAGACCCACAGGAATTTCATCTACTAGTCACTGTTGTGAGCCAAGTTAACTACAGCTTTCTTTATGTCACTTCTAGGAAGAGCAAACTCTGAGAAATAAAATGTGCCCTGAAAGAAATAAAATGAGCCATGTGCACAGCAAGCAGGCTCAATCCCTGACCTCTCCTTATGCCTGCCTGTGCAATGGCAAGAAGGCTTTGCTATAGCCCTTGATCCAGAATCCAAGACTCCCACCAAGTGTGGTGTAGCAGACATTTGTCATACAGTTCCTAGACATTTACACAGGAACAATTTGGCTTGGGACTCTCATTTCAAAGGTTAGTTCTAAACTAAGCATCAGAGGACTAAAATGACAAGCTATGTAGGTCAGGATAAATGTCAGGCACATATTTGGGACCTGTAAGGGTTCCCTGTTTCATGGTTTTTCATTTAGGGTTCTAAAACACTGAAGCTGCTGCATGAAGGAATCTTTGGCCAAAACCTTTAGAATTCCATTTCCATCAAATCCATGTGCTCTTCACCTACTTTCCTTTTGGGCCTCCCTCAGGATTTCAGTTAAAGAAAACTATTGATCTGGGCCAGTGCTTCCATTTTACAGAAGAGGAAAGTAAAATCCGGAGGCAAGCTGACATGACTTGCCTGCTAGACAGCTGGTCATGGCAACTGAGATGAAACCTCTGGGTTACAGACAGCTACAGTTTTAAGCCCAGCTCTATGCAGAGTCACCTTGTGATTGACCTAAAGTGACTTCTGTCCTTTGGATTTCATTTTCTTATCAGAAAGGAATACTAGTGCAGGTGGCCTCCTATAGCAGTGCTGTTGTAGGTAGTAGAACTTTAATCAAAGAAATAATCAAGGCTTGGCCTAATTTCATTCTAGTTTATTTCTTGAGTAGGTCTTACTTGTTAAATACCCAGGTTAGACTCAAACTTGTCATCCCTCTGCCACAGCCTCCCAAGTTCTGGGATTGCAGATATATACCACCACATCTACCCTGGCCAAATTTTTAAAGTTTCTTTCACAGTATGTCTCATTCCAGACCTATACAGATCATTGGAGTCTGCCTCTTAAGTATGACAACATTTCTCTCGGAACAGAACATGTTAAGTGAGCCCTATGGCTTCTCCAAATTGTAGCTCCCTTACGTTTGCTTTGAGTAATTGGCTGATCAGGTCCTCAGAGCTGGGACCTACCTGACTGAAGAGGAGCTGTTCTGTAACTCAGATAGCTAAATTACATTAAGCCTATCTGCTTGATTTCAGGACGACTTGGATGCTATTGAGCTAAATCAAGATTCTGAAAATTCCTTCAAATTGGAAGATCCCACAGAGGTGACCTCAGGATTAAGTTTCTTCAACCCTGTTTGCGCAACTCCCAGTAGCAAGGTGGGTGGCTAAATACAAGACTTGAATGAAAACTAAACATACATCCTTTTCTGCATTAGCTGTGATAGAAGGTTATGGGAGATAGTTGTGGGGAAAGATATTATCAAATTGCTGGCCACTGGCTGGAGTCTATTTATCTAAAAAAGCAGTTGCAGGGGATGCCTTTTGTGGAGCCTTTGTACTGGCTCAGCTGGGTCCATGTATTCACTTCTGTCTCTGTCTTTCCTAGATCCTGAAAGAAATGTGTGATTCTGATCAGGTACTGCTGAGGCAGCCTGCTTTTTCCCCTTCTTCTGACCACCCAGAACTGAAATCTATAGGATCAGAATCACAAGAAAATAAGGCCACAGGAAAGAAGAAGAAATGAGCTCTGGCCAGCAATTCGAGCTTCTTCTCTGGCTGCTCTCCTATCCAAGAAGAGTTCCACTGAAGTTAGGGCCATTGTCTCTTCTTTCTGCAATGGACACACTCTTAGCTGCAGCACTGAGGGGAGCGTCACTAATGACTTCTGTAGCTTTTAGGTCTTCTTGCTATTGAGAAAAGGAGAAAAAGTGTCCCTAAAAGGAAGAGGATCTTTGCTGAGTGTTGGCCATTACCGTCTATGGCCTCCACTTACAGACAACTACTTTGCTTCTCTAGAAGGTGCTGAGCCTTCTACTGGAGAGAACCAACTGACCTTCCTGATACTCAAAAGGAACCAGTCCCCAGGACAGTCTAGCTCGCTCTTTGTCAACAGTTGAGTTGTCTCTTCATGGAGCCGAGGCCAACATGTTCTCTCGCGATCACATCAGCTTAATGGAAGAGCTTCGAGTAAGATGGAGACCTGCTTGACTCCCTCGCCAAACCCCAGGAATTGGGCAGGGAGCTTTCTACTCCATTTCAACTCCGGACTTTATAAACCCTTCAACTGTCTGTCACATGTGTTACTGAAGTTAGTGAAACATTTTTAAATGTTAATAAATAAACCTTAGCTCATTTACAGTTTGAAGGAGATCCTTCTATGATAGAAGAAGAAATAAAATTCCAGCATGTTTTCTTCGACCCCTGGGAAGTCTTAAAGAGATCCATTTCAATTTCCCCACAAATACACATACTTCCTTTTTCTGGGAAGGCTGCCTAGTTTTTTGTTTGGTGGTTTGTTTTGTTTATAGGGGTAGGGATTGAGCAAAGGGGCTCAGACATGCCAAGCAAACATTCTATCACAGAGCTTCCTGACCCAGCTTCCTACCCTTCCTTGGAATGTTGTGCCACTGTTGCTCTGCTGCTCTGGGGGAAGAAGGACACTGACACATTTAATGAGAATCCCCATACCATATTTATGCCAGAATTGTATTTGCTTCTCAAAAAAGAAAAGAAAAGAAATCGCTGGGCCTGGAGAGATGGCTCAGAAGTTAAGAGCACTGGCTGCTCTTCCAGAGGTCCTGAGTTCAATTCCCAGCAACCACATGGTGTCTCACAACCATCTGTAATGGGATCTGATGTCCTCATCTGGTTTGCAGGCATATATGTAGTTAGAGCATTGTATACATAGTAAACAAATAAATCTTTAAAATGTTCAAGGCCAATAGGAGCCTGTACTTTGCATAGAAGAAAATAAAGTGTCAGCTTTACCATCCAATAGCATATTTCTGAGAGAACGCTTTCATTGGGAGAATGTGTTTATCGTAACTCATGGTTTGAAGGTCCTAGGACATGGTTAGAAGCCCATGTTAAATCATGACAGAAGCATGGAACAGAGCAGCTCACCTCATAGCCAGGATGGGAGAAAATAGTGGAAGGACCTGGGTCCTATCACCAGCCTTCAAGAGCATACTTCCAGTGGACTAAAGACACTCCACAAGAACCTACTTTTTAAAATTTCCCTCAAATGGTACCACTGGCCAGGGAACAAGCCATGAACACACCACCCTTTTTGGGAACATTAAATATCTAACATGCAGATGGTACTGTGGTACAAAGAGGTAGTTATAATGTCAGTGAGTAATAGAGCTAGGAACGGACCCCATTATACATTTACCTTATAGTTCTTTCTAATGTCCTGTAATCTGATTAATGGTAGAGAGCTTTTGAGTTACAGAACAAAACTATTGCCCCTTTGCTTTCTCCCTTTAAAAGGGAGTGGAGGGACAAGGATTATAGAAGCTAGAAGGGGGCCAGCCTTGCAATGCCACATACAGGCTATATTTGAAGCCTCTGGGAGTTTACAAACCTTGATACTCATCTATGCATACTGACTCCTGTCCTTACCCCCACAGCCCCTAAAAGGCTCTTAAACCATCCCCACAAGAAAACAAGACTCCAGAATCCACCACAACCCAAGCAAAGGAAATTGAAAAACAACCTGCCAAGAATGACTCCCAGTGGAGGACTAGGTGACCTGCTGGCCCTCCCTGGCTTCCTGCCAGCAAGCAGTCTTGCTTCTCTTTGCATTTTAATTCTGAGAGAGTTAGAGTATCTCTGTCATTGCCAAATACTGCCTCTGGATACAATGGGAAAGGTGAGAGGGAGGGAAGCAGCTCCTGGCAGAAAAGAGCAGTCTCCCTCACAGGATAAAATCGAGTGTGTGAAGGGGGAGGGGAAGCCAGCTTATCTGTAAGGAGTCATCCTTTTCCACCAACACCCCTATAGTGCTCACAGACCCCAAGTCACTGCATCAGCCACAATCTAAGCTGTCCATCAAGCCCCTCCCAGCTCACGTGCAACCCTGTACTTTTTATACGAAGCTGAACATAGCTTGCTAGGCCACCAGCTTCTTTTGTACACATTCCTCTTCCAAAAGCCTGGTACCCTAACACCTGTTTGCAGTATAAACCTGATGAACTGAGCTTGATCCCAGGAACACAGGGTGGAAGGAAAGAACCAACCCCAATAAGCTGTCCTCTTATCTACACATACACAACAACAACAACAGCAAAACGGCCCAAAGTCAACGGTAGAGACTCAAAATCGAAAATGACTGAAATCACTGCCAAAGTGACGGAAAGGTTGAAATGACCCAAAAATCACCCAAAACGGCACAAAAGTCACCGGAACAGTTTCAAAATTGAAAATGACTGAAATCACTGCCAAAGTGACAGAAAGGTTGAAATGACCCGAAAACCACCTAAAATGGCCCAAAAGTCACCAGAACAGACTCAAAATCGAAAATGACTGAAATCACAGCCAAAGTGACGGAAAGGTTGAAATGACCCGAAAACCACCCAAAACGACCCTAAAGTAACCGGAACATTCTCAAAATCAAAAATGACTGAAATCACTGCCAAAGTGGCGGAAAGGTTGAAATGACCCGAAAAACACCCAAAACGGCCCTAAATCACCAGAACAGACTAAAAATCAAAAATGACAGAAATCACTGCCAAAGTGACAGAAAGGTTGAAATGATCCGAAAACCACCCAAAACGGCCCAAAATTCAACGGAACAGACTCAAAATCGAAAATGATTGAAATCACTGCCAAAGTGACAGAAAGGTTGAATTGACCAGAAAAATCACCCAAAACGTCCCAAAAGTCACTGGAACATTCTCAAAATCGAAATTAGTGAAATCACTGCAAAAGTGAAAAGGTTGATATGAACAAAAAACCACCCAAAACGGCCCGAAAGTCACCGTAGAGACTCAAAATTGAAAAGGACTGAAATCACTGCCAAAGTGACAGAAAAGTTGAAATGACCCGAAAACCACCCAAAACGGCCCTAAATCACCGGAACAGACTCAAAATCGAAAATGAATGAAATCACTGCCAAAGTGACAGAAATGTTCAAATGACCCGAAACCACACAAAACGGACAAAACATCTCCCGACCAGACTCAAAATCGAAAATTACTGAAATCAATGCCAAACTGACGGAAAGGTTGAAATGACCCGAAAACCTCCCAAACGGATGAAAAGTCACCAGAACAGATGCAAAATCGAAAATGACTGAAATCCCTGCCAAAGAAACAGAAAGTTTGAAATGACCCGAAAACCACAAAAACGGCCCTAAATCACCGGAACAGACTCAAAATCGAAAATGACTGAAATCACTGCCAAAGAGACAGAAAGGCTGAAATGACCCAAAAACCACCCAAAAGGAAAGAAAATTCACCGGAACAGACTCAAAATCGAAAATGACTGAAATCACTGCCAAAGAGACAGAAAGGCTGAAATGACCCCAAAACCACCCAAAACGAAAGAAAATTCACCGGAACATACTCAAAATCGAAAATGACTGAAATCACAGCCAAAGTGACGGAAAGGTTGAAATGACCCGAAAACCACCCAAAACGGACGAAAAGTCACCGGAACAGACTCTTCTGGCAGGCAGGTATTCAGGCTTTAGATAGAGCACACATATATATTGAAAAAAAAAAAATGGAAGGAAGGAAGGAAGGAAGGAAGGAAGGAAGGCACGAAGGAGGGAAGAGAGAGGAAAAAAATTCTAGCTTTTGTCTGGCTGTGTGGGTGGCAGAGGCAGAGAGAATGGACCTCAGTGAGTTCACAGATAGCCAAGTCTACAGTGCAAGTTCCAGGGCTCCCAGGGCTATACAAAGACAAATCCTATGTTGAGGTACAACAAAACAAAGCAGAAAAAGTCCTGGCTTTTATTTTAGAGATGTCTCTTCCCTCTAGTACTATTGCCTATAGAAATTGATCATGTAGGCATGTTGATCTTATGACAGGGTTTATCTTTGTGTGTGTGTGTGTGTGTGTGTGTGTGTGTGTGTGTGTGTGTGTGTGTATCTCTATGGCTTAGCTAGGTCCCACGTCAGAGTTGTGTTTCAGTGGTCTTTATTTTTTGTGCTTGGGCTTGTGTAGGTACTAAGCTACCACAGTCCTGAAAACACACACACACACACACACACACACACACACACACACAAATCACCCAACAAACCAACCAAGCAAATAAATATGCCTGCCTGCATGCCTGCCTGCCTGCCAGCCAGTTGCATTTTGTTAAACAATTTTTGACTGACTTTATTTCACCTCTGATTGTGTATCTTTCTTAGGATAAGAAAGTAAAACAATAAATGTACTCAGGGATCATTTTACGATGAGCTGTTTTCGGAGTTTTGTTTATGTAACAAAACTGAGAAGGTGGTGAAATGTCTCTCCATGTATTTTTGGCTGTCTGGAAAGTCGCTATATAGACTGGTTCACTTGGCGTGATAGATATCTGAAACCAGGTCTACCTAGAAAGTTTCTTGAAGTTCCAGAACAATGAATGATATTTATGTTGATTTTTTGAAAAATACGATTAAAAACTTAAAAAAAACGGAGGCCAAAAGAAAACCGAAGAAAATCCAGAAACCCTTCCTGGGTAAAATAAATAGACATGAAACTGGGTGTGGACATGCCTTTAATCCTATCACTCAGGGAGGAGACAGAGGTTGGTGGAATGCTGAGAACTGGAGGAGAGTCTGATCTTGACAGTGAGTTCCAGGGCTATGTAGAGAGATATCTTCGTGAAATCAGTGAGTGATGACAACTAACTCTCTGTTCTCTCAGGTCCATCTTGCTCTGGCTCCTGCAACTGACTGAACAAAAAAAAAAAAAAAAACCCAATGGTTCTCACCTAGCTCTTTGGAAATGCTAATGGCGTTGTTAACACACCCTAACAGAAAGAGGAAGCCTTCATTCAGTTGTTCTCAACCCAGCCTCGCCCTGCCCTGCCATTTTAGGGATTTCAAAGGCCAGGCTGCATCTAAGCCATAATTACAGAATTTGGTATTTCTACTTAATGTTTAGTGTTTAGGTAAATAAGGCTTGTGAATCACTAGAAGAATGGCTAAGAGCACTAAATGCTCTTCCAGAGGTCCTGAGTTCACTTCCCCAGCAACCAACATGGTGGCTCACAACTGTCTGTAATGGGATCTGATGCCTTCTCCTGGCATTGTGCCTGAAGACAGCTGCAGTGTATGTACTCCTATAAGTAAAAGCAAATACACTTTTTAGAAAAATAAAACAAACCTCTCGAAGAAATCGAGGATCTTGAAAATACCAGGCATATTTATCCATCTCTCTACTCCTTTTATTTTATTTTATATATTTTTAAAAATATTATACACTGTATATATATATATATATATATATATATACAATGTCAAATAAAGAAATAGATGCAATTAATTTGGAATAAACCGAACAAAGTAAGAAAAAAAGGAAGGCAGTAATGCGGTGGCCTAGCTTATTTATAAGATGAGCAAACACTGGTCTGCCATTGCTTCCTCAGTTGAAATCACACACACACACACACACACACACACAAACATACACACACCCCACCTAGGATGAAATAAAGGAGGGGGGGATGCGACAGGCGACATGGTAATGCATGCCTTTGATCTCAGCTTTGGGGAGGCTGAAGTAGAGGCAGGATTTACTTGAGAGGCCAGCCTGGTCTGTCTAGTATGTTTTGGCACCATGTAGAAAAAGGTTGTCTCCCATCAATGAGCAAATACGGGAAAATCTATCTGTCCATCTACATATGCTTTGTGGCTCAGAGGGTGAAGCTGCTGCCTATTGAGGTCTAGGTAAAATCTCAAGGAAGGCCTAGATGAAATGTGAAGGCCTAGGTCAGATTGGTTAAGGCCGAGGTAACTCTCACCTGGCTAGCTTACCATTTTGTGCTGTTACTGATATTATGAGGACGCTTTCTCATATGTCCATGTATGTGGACAAATGACTTTCTGGTTGGCAGGTCGAGACATAAATGTTAGACAAGGCAAGTCCCCTGCCACAGTCCAGTTCCCCAACTAATGGGAGCAGGATAAATGGGCGGCCAAGATGTGTTCCTAGAGAAATTCACCTATCCTGAATCCAGATGGGTGTAGTAACTTGGTACAGATTTTTGACATATGCAGTTCTGGACTGTCCCCCTACCTCACATGCTGGGCCAGGTGCCTGACAACCTGATTTTGTTATTTAGCGTGTGTGTGTGTGTGTGTGTGTGTGTGTGTGTATCTCTATGGCTTAGCTAGGTCCCACGTCAGAGTTATGTCCAGTGTTTTCTGCAACTTTTTGATGGGAAATCTCTGATAGGATCAGTCATGTGCACACATGATGCTGAACGTCAGGTTTGTATTCCCAAGACTAAGACTGGTACGGGTCCCGAACCAGGGCTATATATTATCTTGGTGTATAAAGGTAAATACTCTCTCTGTCTTAGCATCTGATGTTTGAAAACGTACAAAATATACAGTTCCATGTCTCTAAAAAAAAAAAGAAAAGATCAATCACGTGGTGTGCGTGTGTGTGTACCTGTGTCATGGAGGCCAGAGGTAACACCAAGCCTCTTCGCCAATTGCTGTCCACTTTATTTCTGAGACAGAGTATGGACTTCTGAGAACTGATGGACTTGGCTAGACTGGCTGCCCAGTGCACTACATGGATGCATGGAGCCACCTGCCACATCTCTCTTCACCCCAACAAAGCCAAGGTTAGGGGTTCACACTGCCACACTCAGCTTTGTCTATGGGTGCTCAGGTCCTCAAGCTTGCACAGCAGGTACTGCCCAAGGAGACGTCTCCACACCTTAAAGTGCAGATACTTGAATGCAGGAACTAACCTGCATTTTAACTAACTGCTTAAGAAATGTATGCACACGCCCAATTTGGCAGGTCTGGAACGTGTATGAAAACAGAGTTCTGATAACTGATCTATTTCACAAAGGATACGTACCTGATATGTTTTTATCATATCCTGACAGTTTTGCCGGATTTGCTCAGCTTCCTCCTTTGCCTGGGTTAGTTTTGTAGTTGTTTCTTTGAGTTTATCTTTGGTCTCCTGCAGTGAAAACATGAGAGACAACATCAGCCACAGTAAGATGGAGGACAATGAGAAGAAAGGCTGCCCTCTTGTGGGGGGCTCAGTAACACTAACAGGGAGGTGTGGCCTTGTGGTTTCAAAGCTCACACTTTTTGATACCCAAGGACCCAGCTGTACTCTGAGTCCTTCTCCAGCACCATGTCTGCCTGCACTCCGCCATGCTTCCCACCATGCCGACAATGGACTAAACCTCTGATGCAGTCCCCAGTTGAATGTTTCCCTTTTCAAGAGTTGCTGTAGTCATGGTGTCTCCTCACAGTAATGGAAACCCTAACTAAGGCCCTGCTGTAGACCTAGACTGGGGACTAAGCAGGAGTCTAACAGTTTGCTTGTTTCTGACAGGGAAAATGGTTAACAGTAAGACTGACAGACATTAAGTAAATGACTACAGTGGTAAGAAAAGCAGAGTGTTCCAAAAGTTCTTTGCACACCCCAGAGACCCTCTGGTTGTGGCTTGACATCCATTTGAAGCTCCCTTTTGATTGAATGATGCTACTAAACATGGCCTCTGTTTGGAGACTGCTGAAATGGCAATTCTTCATATGGGATTTTTAGGGATTGTCTTCATTAAAACCTGTTGCTTTTTCCTCACTCATTTTTTTACTCACCTGTTCTAGTCCTGACTGCCCAACTCTGCAAAGTTCCTTGCCCCCAATTCCCATTGAAAACACACTTTCTTTTGTATATTCTATCTTCCTTATTCCTTGCTTGATTCCTGCCCTCTGGTGATCTCTCCCCCAGCTTCCTGACTGCAGATGGAATATGATCAAGACACTCAGACTGCTGGCCATGCCTTTCCTGCTATAATGCAAAACCACAAGCCAGAAAGACCTTCTTTCTGGCACAGCGATGAGAAAAGTAATGACTGACCCCTGCTGCTCCTGTGGAGGTCCAGGCACCAGCCTCTGCTCAGCATCCCACTCCCTCTACATCTCTCTTGTTTACACTCGGACAGCTTAGCCTTTCTCTCTTCTATATCTGCCCTGCACCTGGGCTCCATACACTACTTCATATGTCATTTTAACAACACACATCGTATAATTAAGCACTTATCTACCCTGAGGTACTGGTCTTTGATAGTCAGTGTCCGGTATCACTTAACATATAGTAACTAAATAACCTGAACACTCGTTCAAAGAGTCTTAGACTAGGTATAAAGGACTGTGGTTCTGCATCCTCACTGCTATAACTAAGACACACTGACATATAGTCCAGTCTGTTTCAACACCCTAAATCCAGCAAGTGAGACTCCTGTGTGCCAGAAAACTTTAAACATTTGAATACATGAAAACAAAGTGTCACTTTATTAGGTTAAGGATGCTTACTGTATATCTTCTACCCATGAGCTGAGCACTTGCTGACACTGCCCCTTTCTGTGAAATCTTGTATTCGAGTGTGCACATGTGCAGCGCTCACAGATAACCTCAGCTGTCAGTCCAGACCTTCCACCTTGTTGCAAATGCAAGCACCAGACTAGCCTACAAGCTTCTGCCACCCCCCCCAACAAACATAAGCAAGCACACGCGT
This sequence comes from Micromys minutus, assembly GCF_963924665.1. Taxonomy (NCBI): domain Eukaryota; kingdom Metazoa; phylum Chordata; class Mammalia; order Rodentia; family Muridae; genus Micromys; species Micromys minutus. The sequence continues at coordinate 248,341 of NW_027667407.1, read as the reverse complement.
GCACACATGTGTACCGACATAAGCACACATGAACATACATAAGACACACACAAGTGCCCCTGTTTTGACATGAGTTTTTGGAAATTTGCCCTCAGGTTCTCATTTGCACAAGCACCCTGACCCACTGAACCATCTCTGCAGCCTTTATAGGCACTGTTTGATTCTCAAGGGAAAGAGCTGTGTAAGCAAATAAAAATCTCTACCCTCAAGAAGCTGACAGTCTACTGCTAGAGGTAAACAAACTGTTAGGGACAGGTGCTAAGGAGAAATGAAGTGACAGCAAAGCATGGGGAGTGGGCAGTTCAGAGCTAGAGCAGAAAGGCTAAGCCGCTTCAATGTGCACAGGCTTGAAAAGAGTAAGATGAGAGGCTGGATGTGCTGACTGAGAGATCAAGGTTGAACCCAAGTCTTTTGTCCTGAAAGTAGAAGAATGGGCTGTCATTTATTGGGATAGGGAGGTGGTGGAGGAAGGAACACTATTAGTTCATCTTAATCTGCTGGAAAATTACTGAAGGTGTCAGGTATAAAGGATACAGCTGAATATCACTAAGTTATGTATTTGGGAATCACTCACATGAAGTTTGTTACTGCTAATTTGTTGTTGTTTTGAGAGAGTGTCATGCAGCCTAGGCTGGCCTCACACTTGCTATGTGGCTCAGGTAACCTTGAACACTACCTAAGTGCTGGGGTCATATGGAAATCGAATCCAGGGCTCCATGCACTCTTAACTCTTACCGACTGAGCCACAGTCCCAGCTTGTGTATGCCTGTCTAATCTTATCTTGTCGTCTGCGGTATTTCATCTTGTTAGTTCTGCACAATACCCTTTTCATTATGAACGCTGTATCTATATTAAATTAAATACCATCCATGTCTCCTCTTATCTGAGTCAAACTGTCCTTATGACCTCAGAGATTCTACACCGAGTCACTCACTCCTTTGTTCTGTAGACTGCATTTTCCTACTTCTTTGCACGCTGGTAATTTTTCATTAGATGCTAAACACAATGAAATATATGCCTAAGCAAAGCTTTTTATAATCATTTAAATATTTATATAATTCATTTACCACAGAATTTACTTGAAATAAGCTTGCTTTTAAAGCTAAGGTGGCCTCCAAACCTAAAGAGGTATTTTGCTGAGGGCCACCTGATGTCATGCTCTTTGAGAGATCCTGCAATCTGGCTAGTGTTAACAGTGACATTTATTCTCCAGTCAGTCCTGTGTGAACTCCAGTTTGGGCCCTATTCCTTTTGCACTTCTGGACCAATGCCCTCCTCTTTTCCATACCTTCAATTCAGGAAGACTGCTGGGCTTGGTGTCAGTTCCTCTCCCAGTGCCACATACAGAGCCCAGCGTTAACCTCGTTTGTGAGGCTTCACTTAGAGAGCACTCTATCTATGTCTTTCTCTCAAGTCTGAAAACCTTCACATATTTTTATTCTTTTCCTCCCTTTGTGTTTCCTTTTATTTTCATTTCTTTATTTTTTGGTGGGCGTTAGTCTAAGGTGGAAGGAAATGTCTGAATCTGGCTACCAACAGAGTATAGTCCTGGATCTGTAAAGTAAGATGGCAGCTTACTAAGTGAGCTAAAACGGCAACAGTGCCATCCCGTCAGCTCTAAATCCCAGCTAAGGAACCTGACGAGCCATGTGAGACTGCGGGCGGCAGACGGAGGCAGACGGAGGCAGGACTAGCAGGAGCCACAGTGACTGCAGAAAGCACATCACAGGTCCTGGCTTCAGGCAGCTGAGCAGAACAACACATGCAACATGCACCACGCAGCACAGAGGCTCCAGTGTGTGAGGGTTAGACAGATGGAGCACCGGGAGAGTGCCACAGACAGTAGCAACGACCGAGCGCTTTAATCCAAATTTAAAGCAACTTAGGCAGTTAGAAATGATTCTTTATGGATTCCAATTTTTAATTCCTCAATCAGAATTAGAGAATTCTGAGTAGCTGAGTAGGGATGCCCCACAGCTTTGGCAGCTCTTCATAGCTTCCTCACGCAGCCATGGATTTTGAGTGAAGGACCATGGGCTAGTGTCTAACACGTGTATCATGTACATACAAGTAAGCTATTGGTATTAATTATATTTAAGTATGAACAAGTATTTTTTAATTATAGGAATCAACATAACTGATACTTTAATTTTTTCACCTTAATTCCAATAGCATATTAAATATTTTTCCTTCCCTCAAATTGTATTAAAACAACAAACTAAGAATTACAAAATTTAACATTCTAAGCCACACCAGAAGTCTTTCTCGTGATGATGTGAACTATGCTGTAGGAGCCCCACCCTACTGGCTGCCAGCCCTCAGTACTCAACAATACCCCACAGCACAGCCACACTCACCTTGTGTGAGTCCATTTCAGCTTTTAACTTGTTTTGCGCCCACTTTACTTTAATGATATGAGAATTCATCTCCTCCTTTAGTTTCTCTGTTTCTCTCATGAGTCTAGTTGTTTCACCTTCCTAAAAAGACATTGTCATTTTTCACGTAAATAATCAACTATGCATCTGGTCTATCCCCTTGTGCAGTTACACAGTAATTCCAGGGCAGGTATACTATGGCCCAGAAGCCATAAAGCTGGTTTAAGGCTCAAATAGTAGTAAGAGAGTAATAAAGTCCTAAATCAAATCAATAGGCACAAAGATAATTTTTCCCTAGATTACTCAGTTCTTCCTAACTGACAGCAGTAAGGTGACTGAACCGGTTCTGCTACAATCTGAGGACCAGAACAGCATTTCTAAATGGAGATAATAGCAAGTGCTCTGAATAGCTACACTTCTGAGAGTCAACCTTCCAGGACAGCTCTAGAATAATGTTTTCTATAAGAAAATACCAGTTGTGCTTTCTGGTGAACTGTGCTGCACTAAGACTCTGGACAGGCCTGCAGCCCTGCTCATTAGGAGAGACGCTGCCCAGTCTATACGAAGCCCTACATCCAATTTCTCACATCGCAGGGGGAATATGTATTAAATAAAAAACCAAAGTAGACCCTGGCCAAGTTATACTTCTGATGTAAAGCCATTCACAGCAAACACTGATGTGGACATATCTTAGCAAAACATAATTTTTACAGACACAAACTAATTTTTCCAATAGACTCTAAAAGAAAGTTTTTTAAAGGATTAAGAAAATGTAACTGATAACATTTGACAATACTTTGCCTTTCCCCCAGCAAACCTTTCTAGCAGCAGGGATGACACACCCAAAAACACAAAGTAAGCTAGTGAGAGCGTGCCCTGAGTGCTAGCTCTACACCACTGTGGGGCTAAGGAAAAGCAGAGGCATGACCTTCAAATTAGGCACAGTTATACCTTCGATTCATAGAGTTGCTGCAGCCGCCCTTTCTCTTGAGACAGCTGCTTAATTTTGTTAGTGTTTTTCTCCAATTCCTTACTTGCATCTCTAAGTTTCCTCTCAAGGGTTTCTTTTTCCTTTCGAAGGTCTAGAGACTCCTTCTCGCCTCTCACATACTTCATTACCATCGCTTCCTTTTCCTGGCGGGCCTCTTCACATTTCTTATTAGCCTTGGAAAGAAAAATGTTACCTGGCATTAATAAAAAAATATTTTCAAATAAAAACATATGCAAACAAATACTGTTCCCTGCAGTGTTAGTATATTTTGTGCTGTGATTTCCAGCCCTTCCTTATCACTCTTTACTTTGGTTGCTGTGGTTTTTATTTATATAGACCTTCCCGACTTCTCCACATCTACTTTCTTACCAGTTTCTGCACCATTGTGGGCCTCAGGAAGAGATCATGGTCCACATTAAAAAACTCCTTTAACCTCACACTTGCCAGGGTCAGCTGTCAGAATCAGTAGGCAGAAGCTTGGAAGAGTGGAGCCAGGCTTCTGGGTCACCAGAGGTCAGCTAACACAAGCACTCTCACATAAATATGCTTCTCATTTGTAACAGAGTATCTAGACTCAAGTATTTTGTTGTAGGAACACAAAGGGGCTAATAAAAACTCATCTATATTTCATGTGTCACCAGTACATGTATATGCTATGGAACAAAATGTTAGCTATGAAACAAGGAAAGATATAAGAAACTAGACACAGGTGAAGAGATGACTCATTTTCCCCGTATATTCCTTAATTAACTTTTTTTTAAAACAATTAGGATGTACTTAAACTTATGTATTGCCACCTTAGCACAGTTTAGGATTTCTTTTTTTATTTATGTGTAGGTCCATGTCTGTCGGAGCACATGCATGTGAAGACTCTTAAAGCCACAAGAGGGCATCAGAGCCCTGGCACTGGTGTGACAGGTGGTTGGGAGTCTTGTGACTGGATGCTAGAAAGCAAACTCTCAACTTCTGGGAGACCAGTGAGCATCTTCACAGTTGAGTCATTCTTCCAGCCCTCAAATTCCTTTAAAAGCGTTTCTATAAATGCCAGCAATGCCATCGCCCGACTGCTGCAGTCTAATAAACAGAGCACCACCAAATTATAAAATTAATAGTGACAGGAAATACCTGGTCCATCCGCTGGGCCATCTCTTTATGAAGTTGCTGAATTGCATTTTTAGCTGTGACATCCTGTGCTACTAGCTGATCTTTGGAAGCTTTAACTTCTTTATTCAGTTTCTCTATTCTTAATTCTAACTGTAAAAAGAATGATTTCCAGGTTATAATTTTATAGTTGCACCAAATAAACAAATGATACCTTAATTAATACACAACACACAATGCAAGAATGTAAGATCTAGACTATTCTCCGCAGGTCCCTCACAAGCATTTTACCCTTGTAAGTTTGGCTTACAACTCAGTCTTTCTTTAAACATGTAAAAGTGCAACAAATACATATCAAAACACAGGAAAATGAAGGTGTGCTTGAACTTACTGTATTCTACAGCTGTCTGCCGCTGTTTTCATTAGAGCCTTCTAGATGGACAGGAGGTCCACTCCAAGGCTGCATCCCCTACTGTCTCACAGCACCTTTAGTTGGAAGTGCATCTTATGATGCTGACATAAAGGAGGAAAGGCCCAAGATACATTTCTCAGAACATATCAGTGCTGAGTTCTTCCATTAATGACAGGACACTTATACGCTGTCCACAGAAGGAAAGTAGGTCAGAAAAATCTAAAGGTTTTTGCTTTGTTACCAACCTAAGCACTTACCTGTGCATCCATGCAGAAAAGACACCATAAAAAAGGGGCAGCAGATACCCTGACATGACCTTCACAGTAGAATTCAGCAAACCCTGGGGATGAAGCCGTGCTAACACCTAAGTGAGAAAGTGCCCAAAGCCAGACAGAGACACTAGGGTGTTACTACTATTAACACTTCTTCCCTTCACTGGTAAAAACTTAAATAGAGCCTTTTTTTATTATTTGGGCAGAAAATGTGCTATATTTGGAACAGTTAAACATATCATAATTTATACAACACAATTCAGAATAATTCTAACAATTTAAATATGAAGCAGTTTCCTCCATTTGAAATGGTTTAATGTACTTGACTACATGGTTTGTTTTTTTTCCAGGAGTTTATAAATTTAAGTATAGTCTTGGAAGACTTTTGTTTACCTGTTTAATTGTGTTCATATGCTGTTTCTCTGTTTCTGTTCTTTTTTTTCAGTTCTTCCCTTAAATGGTCTTTTTCTGAACAAATATTTAAGATAAGTTCCTGATGATTCTTATTCTCTTTAATTAACCTAAATTAAAAGGGAAATAAGATATGAAATATTATCTAACTATAGATTAGATATAGACACCTACAATCAATACTCTCAAGTAATCTTTTTATAATAAAATACCAGATCCGATAAGAACCCCCTATGCCTAATGATGCCTTCTCTGAGCATGTCCTCACCATTGAGTGACTGAGTCTGAGGGTAAACTGCCTCCCAGCCTGTCTGTCACTAGAAGTAGATGAGAGAGAAGGTAAGAGCAGCCAGCTTTGTTACAAGCTTAGGTACTCACACTCTGTTGATTAACACACCAGATTATAAAAAATTCTCTGGCCAATTAGCTCCATTAGGCAGGTACCTTACCACTGGGTCACACGCACAGCCTTAACTCGTTTCTTTGATAGTTTTTGTTATTCTTAGAAGTTATGTACACATGCCACACAGACAACTGTTCTTAGGAGTTTAAGTCGGGTCACTGAACAATACTACTGATCTATGAGATAACAATAAAAAGGGCAGAGTATTACTTTCCAGGATCTAGAAAGTAGATAGAGGAGATTGATCGTGAGGGTACAACGTTCCAAGTTCAAACAAGTGCTGGGGAATTTAATGCACAACCCAGTGGTAACAGGACTGGGTGTGTAGCAGAGCACATGCCCAGCATGTTTAAGTCCTCTAGTACAAGACAAGGAGAAGAGGATGAAAAAAAAGGAAGAGTGGGCAAAGAAAAGAATGAAGGAAAGGGAAGTAAAGAAAGGGAGAGAGTGGGGTATACAGCAAGACACAGACCCAGGAGGGAGAGAGGAAACCAGGAGTTTGTGAAGAGTGTATCTTAAGGGTTAGGACACAAACTAACTAACTATATGAGAGGATAAATAAACATAGTAACCGATTTGAGTGTAGAATCATTTCACAATGACAATATATTTGTCATTTCACAATGACATTTGTGCAAGGGGAAAACAAAAGAAAACTTAGCAAGTGGGGATGAACACATAATCAGACATCTGGGAAAAGATATATTTATGAAATTTTCAATAAAAGGAACTGAAACGTTAAGTGTTCTTTATAAAAAATTAAATGGAGGTAAAAGTTAAGAAAAACATCTAGTTATTTACCTGAACCAACATGTATTTTATTTAAAATTAAAAGTATTATATGTAAAACAAAAGATCAATGCAGGTTACAATACACTTACACAAGAGTAGAGCCAGGCGAGAGCACTGTCTGACTCAGCTGCTGTCCCCTCTGCTAGGCAGACAAAGAGCTTGTTTGTTTTTTCCCCTAATACTTTTTAGTTAAATCCAACAACTTGCAGCCAGATGGTTTCCAGAAACAACTGATAAAACTTCTGAAGCCAAAGTCAGAAGCTTGGATCTGTAGATATTTGCATTTGACTCAGAACAACTTTCTTAATGTGCCTCAGGTACCTCACATACCTCAGAATGAGTCAGAGTCGTAGATGCTGCATATCTGTGAGGATCCCATGAGTTAACATGTGTGCCAGTCACATAATTAATAGCCTATGAGATTATTAATGTATTCATCTTAAAATGTTTAAGTGCTGCATAAACTGTGAAGATGAGGAAGTAGGAAAGGGCACCAGAGATAATCATGTGTGTGTGTGTGTGTGTGTGTGTGTGTGTGTGTGTGTGTGTGATGGGGGGTGATCAGAGCGGGTCCAGATTGTAGGGAGTGAAGAAGTTACCCCAAGCCTAGACGGGCTGGAAACACAAATGTCTGAAGCTGAAAGCAAAATGTAGGAACAAGTCAGCAGTATTCCGAGTTAGGACCTAAGTGAGCAGGGGTGCTCTTGAAAAGGCACTGGAGTCTCACAGGCATGTGATCCCCAGACCCACACAAAGGTAGACAGGGGACAATGTCTCCAAAAACCTTCCTCTGACTTGCACATGTCACACCCCTCACATACGTCTTTTTTTTTATTATTAGAAATAATTTTTAAAGTTTAAATTTAAAGTAAAAAATACAAAATGAGTACCAGCAGATTGAAGTTCACTGGGTTAAAAACAATGAAGCGTGAGCTGCTTTAGGGCAATCTGGTGACTTTACCAGAATAGTATGGAAAAACAAAGCAGCAAGAAAAGGCAGTTCCCTATCACACAGCACTTGGAGCGGGGTCTGTCTCCCTGTAACCCTCTCCTGGCACAGGCCTCCTTTTTCTACTCTCACACTTCATTAATTAAAAAGAAAAAGAACAGCCTAGTTTAAAAGTGTGTAGTTTAGTGAAAGATACTACGTATTATTTTAACAGATTGTAACAGTATGCCCAAACTTACGTATCACTTTACTATAAAATGTTCAATAAAAATACAGAATAAATCCTATTAGAAACAGGATGAAGGAAATCAAACTCATCAAAACACTGTACAAATAGATGTTTAAAAGCAGAATGTGCTCAACTAATTCTTCTGTTCTCTAAACTGTTAGCTTCTGAACTTAAATTTCATGACTTTGAATTTCCCTTTGAATTTATTTTGACATACCTTGAATCAAAAATGAATTGCTCCCTAATGAACTTACACAATTTTTGCTGTTTTATGATAGTAAACAAGCAGCAAATATAAGCTGCTCAGTTATTTGGGGAAGCACACCAACTCTGCATGGCTGCATTCTGAAACAAAAGCAGAGAGCAGGGCCCTTTCCTTAGAGGAGCTGGTCCTACTGGAAGTGGGAAGGGAGCACTTACAGCAGTTACTTACTGTTTAATAGTGAGCTCCTGCTGCAAGTACCTGCTATGCACACACTTCTCAAACAGGGCTAAAGCATGCTCTCCTTTATTCACTCCATTTGGTACTTGGTGTTCATCTGCAAACTCAGCAGATAAGAGCTCAGATTCTATTTCTCCCAACAAATCGTCTGATGCTGAAAGTCTTTATCTCTGAAATGAGTTTCCTGGTGCAGTCTGTATCATAGAGGCTTGCTGAGGAGGTCATTGGATTACCAGCTTCTGTGGGTGCAGACGACTTTAACTCCGCCAGTATCTCTGTTACTGTGTGTTCTGGTTCACTGGTTTCTGACACTTGTTTTGCAAAGTCTCCACCAGGAAAGTCATCTATTTGTTCAGAATTTTCTGGGCATGTGTCTGTTTTAGCACAAGAATTCTCACCACTGCCACAGTCTGGAATATGGCCTTCCTGTACTTCAGGTCTGTCTACAGTGTTCATTAGTCTGACATAAAATTCTGTCAGAGTTCAATGACAATGGTCCAGATCCCGTTTCTAATCTGCTGCTTTCATCGCCAGAAACTGAGGTGCGTGAGTCGTCCTTCAACTCGGATGTTTTCCCAGGGGTTGCATCAGAAGAAATAGAGGCTATGTGCTGAGTCTCTGCCATGCTGACTGGCACCAATTCACTCTGCATTTCTTCAAATCTGCTCCTGATCTTCACTTACATCTAAGGAATCAAAATGTAAAAGTTAGACTAAGACCCTTTACACCTTTGCACACTCCAGGCATGCCCATGAAGTGTCCCCAGAGAAAAGAAAGAGAACAGCCTACCCAGAGTGGACACAACCAGTGCAGCCACCGTAGTCCCCCGCCCCGCCCCGCCCTGGGCCAGCTGGCCTCACTAGTTAAGGGGCAGAACATGTGATGGGAAGATCGGGAAGGAGAATGGCCTCCAGTTCTGTGAGCACACGCTACTGAAGCCCTTTAAGGAGATGGGCAAAAAGCCTGCAGCAAAAGCATTAGGCAGCAGTCTGAGAGCAGGCGGGCACACCTGAGCGATGGCAGACCGCAACTAGGCAGACGAGCAGCTACAGTGAAAGAATTCGGATGAAACATATACACGGGGGAAAAAGACTACATTTTATAACAGAAAAACATATGCTCACTCCAAGCTTTGAGAAAAGTGAAACAAGAAAACTGGCTGTGTGGAACCCTCAGCACTAAGCAGGAGGGATTTTGTTAAGGGTGAATTATAATAAGTCCCAAGATTTGTACAACATTTGATTTTACTGTATGAATCCTAGCACCCAGTGAGCTCTCCAACACTTGCTGACCTGTAACCTGCATAAAATAAATTAGGCTACTGCTTGAAGAACATTATTCTAGGACTGTAGAAAGGAGGCAACTGTAAGGAGGAAAAGGCCATCCTGTGTGCCAAACATGCTGCTTCTTTGGACCACCTGTGAAGACAGCAATTACTACAGAAAGAACTCAAGCTCCACATCACTCCATTATTTATTACCTACCTCCAAATGACACAAATTAACACCACCGTGCTGTATATGCTTCATCAGCAAGCTGGTATTGATACTAAAGACACCAGACCAGACAAATAAATGCAGTGAACACTTGAAAATCTTAGTAATTTATTCCAAAATCTTGGAATAAAAAATAAATCTCAGGCAGGTACACTAGCTTCAAAGCAACTTACAAACTAGCTCACTCAAAGTAACTCTTTAAAAATAGAACACGTGATATGATATACAATAGCTCGCTCAAAGTGACATTTTAAAGATACCACGCATGATATGACATACTAAGTATAAGATATACTATGCTGCTGCTAATGTTAAAACCTTACGAATGTGAACCTGCAGGGGCTTTAAACATCACAGCTAGCTGATGCTCACAGCAGAGAAACACTCACTGGTTGGCAGATAAGGAATGCCTTCAGAAGAGAACAGACCTCAGGGGCATTGTGACTCTCCAGCATTCCGTTAAGTAAAAAGAAATTTTATCAACAACTTTAAGAGTCTTATTTATGTGTCATGACTTGTCTACAGAAAAGCACATCCTTTCATTCAGCTTCCTCTGTCCCCAGGGTTCACTCTTTCTTCCTCCACAGCAGGTGCGCAGTTAGCTGAGCTGAAGCAGTAACTCAGAGCTGATGCCTGGATGAGAGTTTTCAGTCCTGCACCCTGAGTTAGACACACACTTATCCTTCTTCATGCTATGCCTGTGCTATATTACAGTCTACCTGAAAACAGGTGTTCCTACTGGAGCTTTTTCCAAAGTCTTAAACTCAAGCCCGCTAACTCAATTCTGCCTCTAATGCTTGTAACTGAGCACCCTGTTCACAGCATCATGTGCTTAGTTAACAAACATCTCTTTTCTCCCTCTGCTTTCATAATCTCTTCAACAATTGTGCTCCTGCTTTTCTGACAATATCCCCTCCCTTCCACCCAACCTAAGCCTCATCTCACACCTGGAACACTTAGTTTCTTAATCTCATTCAATTCTCTTTTGGTAATTTCAAATCAAAGGGCAAAGTAGTTAAAAGAAGGCTAGATTATTTGTGACAGTCATGGGGTGGGGACAGGGTTACTAAGGGAAGTGACAAATCACCAGATTCAGAAGTGATGAAGTATGTAGTATCCTGGCTATCAAAAGGGACCAGGAGCTACCTGTGAAGTGAGCCTTCTACTGTAAGAGGGCAAGTGTGCAGGCTAGGTAGCTGCAAGACTGCTGCTATGCCTTTCCACACTTAGCTCCTCTTCTTTTCAGTCATCAGACAGACAGCTGAAGTCATGCACCCAAGACTGGCCTTTCCCTTCTTGAAAGTTTCAAGTAATGAAATCCTGTCTACACTCTGCAGTGGTTAGCCAGAGTAAAGACACAAGCCTGTCTCTCCTGGGAGGACTAGACAGACACTGCTACATCAAGCATTTATGGGCTAAGAACTGCAAGTTTTCTTCAGGGAGAATAGGATCTCCCCCCTCCACACACACACACACACACACACATACACACACACACACACACACATATACACACACACACAAAGTTTTTTGCTATTTTTTTTAATGAAATTACTGAGATTCCTGAGTGAAGTAGTTACATAAGTTTCCAAACTTGATCTCTGCCCACATTCAGAAAATGTTGCTCTTCTCCTGTAATGTCTTACTCCACCAAGTACACTCACTGTGCATACTGAGGACAACACAGACCTGCCCTGTTTTTCCTTTCAGTCTACCTAGTGACCAATTGTGCTTGAGGATTTAATTTTAATACTGTATCTTTCTTCAAGCCACCCCTATGACAAGCACAAGAACAATCTGTACATTGGAACACACTGCCTATACTCACTGAGCAGACATGGCCCTTCTTGACTCTGAAGAGGCAGCCACCTTTTAAATGAAATGTGTTCTTGCAACAAGAAATTTACTCAGAACTGAAACTCTGTAACATCAAACAATAACAGCAATAAACAGATAACCAAAGAGCTCTGTACAACACTTAAAACCAATTTTTGCAAATACTCTTCAGTGCTACACTGTGGCAGAGGAACCCACTGGCTCTGTGAAATGACCTGGGGTAGACAATGTTTAGTGGGCAGGCTGTAAGGAGACATCTAGAGTACAGAGTGTAGAACCACCAATGTATCTTACATTCTACAAGGAGCTTCATCTACATAACAACAAAACCAGCTATCTATCCAAGCTTAGAATTTGTTTTATGTATCTTATCAATTAAACACTAAATTTAAAAGACAAGTAAGTTACATAGAGTCTCTCAATATGTCAGGACCTCTGAAAAGGTCATTATACAAATCTGAGAACCATTAAGACTGCACATTTGTTTGCTGATGCCCGAGTGAACACTGACCGGGGACTGGTGGAAAAGGAGGTGTCACAGAGGAACCGTGCTTGTACATGCGGCAAGGGCAACAGCAAGGGGCATGAAAGAACTGTGCAGACAGGAACCAAACAACATTATGAGAAAGAAGCTCATCTATTCACCATTAAGTAGGGGAAGGAGAGTCAGCTGCTCCCCTACAGGCATCCCCAGGTAGTGATGCTGATGGACTGCAATTTGGATACAGTCCAAGTATTTGTTTTATTTGTTTTTTTTTTTTTTTTTGGGAAGGAATGCTGTCATGAAAATTATGAAAGATTAAACAACTTAAAAATAATCTATAAAAGGGGGAAAAGTAAGCCTAGGGAAGGGCTGCAAGCCTGTTTTAAATGCTGCTCAGACCAACTTCAGTCACAGATGCATGTATGCTTATTGACTACTGCGTGCGCTGCGACTTTGACTTTGTAGTAACTGTTAGGAGAAGTACTTGTAATCACAAAGTTCCTCTGGATCCCTTGCAGTCCCTGTAGCTCCTGTCTGACTGCAGCAGAGATGCTGTAGGTGACCCAGCAAAAAGGTGTCACACCAAGCACTATCCCAACGCCTTCCATTCCTTAATGAGCTCACTCGTGTTTCTAGAAAGTCGTCCCCACAAAACTACATAAACACTGACAGCTCTCAGTACTATTTCCAGTTTCCTGTAATTAGCACTGTGAGAACAAAACCATAGGCTGCCTCACAAAACTATAAATAGAAATGAATTCAATCTATAGCTAATTGGTAACAGGTCATCAAATAAGCATCATGCAAAGGAACCAACTCAAAAATAAAGTCTAAAGTGTTCACCTGCCAAATATATATATGGGACAGCTTTTCCATGCGGACACTGTTGTCGGTACTGGGAACATGGTGCAAACTAAAACAGGCACCCTTGGGTGCAGACCTCAGGTGCAGTCTGACTAAGCTTGAGCCTGTCAAATCTTTGCTGCTGTAAAATGCTGAGACTACAGATCAGAATCCTTCCCAGTGCAGCTCTATAAAGCACACCATCATTTCAAGATAAAAGCTTGCTTTAAATCCACTGAATAATCTTGCTCAGATATTTTTATAATTTTTAAATTATACACCACTCCACCCCCAAATAATTCTAGTTGTATACTTACTTCTCAAGTTAATATGCATTAACATATACAACCTAGACCTGTGAGGTCACTTCTCCAATAGGATGGTTCCCTGTCCTTTGTAAGAAAATACAGTCTTTAAGACAGTTTTGCATATTTCCCAAAAACAATTTGAAAGCAGCATAGCTAAAATAACTTACCTTTCCTATTAGTTCTTGCAAAGCTCTAGTTTGGCATCTTAGAAGTAAAAAATTTAAAAGCATCTAACCATTATCTCCCGATAAACCCTAAATAGTACATTTTGACACACTTTTCTAGATTAAGCTTTTAAATTAAAAAACAAAGTAGTGAAGCAGAAGAGAACCTGTGTAAGAACCTGAGTCTCCCCAATGCAAAGTGCTGACCCTGAGGTTTCACAGAAGGCACATTTCTGCACATCAATCCTTCCTTCTAAGAGAAGGAAGCTAAGACAGTTGTTTCAAAGACTTCTAGAATTTGTTCTAGGAGGAAGACTTGAGATTCACAGTTGGACACTGTCTCCTCAGCCCTCGATCCATCACATACTGTGCTTCCCACGACATCTTCAGTGAGACAGGGACAGCTGGCGGATGCTGCACAATAACCCCCTCACCTTTGTAACAGGCAGTCACAGTCTGAGTACTTCCCACTCTAAATGGCTTTTAAAATATTAAGACATAAAATTAATACAGAAATCTAACTTGAAGCTACTTGTACAGAACTCATCAACTGCAATGAAGTCTAAGAAAGTGTCAGTATTTCTATTTAACTGTTTAAAAAAAAATCTGAAAACTGGGGTGGAGATATGGTTCAGCAGTTAAGAGCACTGGCTATTCTTGCTGAGGTCCTGAGTTCAATTCCTAGCAACCACATGGTGGCTCACAACCATCTGTAATTGGATCAGATGCCCTCTTCTGGTGTGTCTGAAGACAGTCTACTGACATATATAAAATCTTAAAAGAAAAAAATGTCTGAAAACCAAATATAAGAAAAATGGCATTAAATAAGAATTTCTACATTTACTTAAAGATTTGGACTTATGCCTCAATTTGGTTAATTTGCTAAGATTTCGTTTAATAAAAAGAACTATTTAGCACTTACTACGTAACCCTACAGTGAATGATCAGCTCATAACGGTTAGCATTATCCTAGGGTTTGTTTCCACTCTTGGTGTCTATTGCCCCTTTACCCAATAGCTTACGTCTTAGGGGAAACAAACTCTCTGTAAAGCAAGTTCAAATGAGTTTGAGATGGTGTAAAGTTACAGTAGCATTTGTAAGTCTAAATTATCCTATTGATGCTTCTAAAATAAATGCTAAATAAAACTAAATATTGTAAGTGAAGTGATGTTTATGAGGAAAATCAAAATTTGACCTTAGTCACATAAAGACAAAAAAAATAAATAAATAAGAAAAACCTTAGTCTTATTAGTGAATAAACAAACCAGAATTTGAAGTTAAATATACTTTCTTTACATGAGCTGAGTAACTTTTGTAAACCAGGGTACAATGCTAGCACCTGTTGAGTGGAAAGACAGTTTTCTAAGTAAGGCTGCCGTGCTTCCAGCCGTCACTGCCTTCTTTAATGAGCTGGCTTGACTGTTCTGTTTATTACACATGGCCACATAACTATAAACTGACTTTCAGAACTGAACATGCTAAGCAAGCAGCAGCAGCCCCATTGCCACTCTGCATGTCATCAAAGGATAATTCTTTGGTTCCTGTGTGAAGAAATTAAAGGTTTATAAGTGGTCCCTCTTCCTCACACAGCCTTTCATCCAAAACACCAGACTTAGAAATGTCAACCCCTACTCCATGGAACCTGTTCTTAAAACAAACACACACCTTGAGCTTCTATTATTTCGAATTAGACAGGCCTTTAAAAAATTAAACACAGTCCATGCATCTTCTGGGTGTCTTCCAAAATTATACTTACCTATTATACTGTACAAAGAAGCGTTGGTTTAACAGTACAAGATTATGGCCTTCCCAAAAATCTTCCCTGAACATGGAAAAGACCAAAAAGGAAGAATAAAAGAAGTAGGCCAGTCATTACTGCTGTTTCATTTGTGTGGCCATTAATTAACAAAGAGCTGAAAAGTAGCTGCACACAGTGTACTTCATACTCAGGAGATCAGTTTCCCTATCACTTGTCTCTGGGTCCTTAATCTACTCCACAATAGCTACACTAGTTGCAAAGGCCACATCCACACCGATAAACCTAACACTTAACATACTGACTTCCCTTTGGGTGGCTGCACGTGCGCCTCTCAAACACTGTCATGCTAGTTTGTTTCATATTTTCCTCAGACAAGCATCCTGTGTATCACTTCAGAAGAAAAGTCTGACCATCAAATGAATGTGACTCAGAGTCTGATAACTCTTTCTGGTTCGAGGTCACGTTTTCACTATATTCTTTTCTGACTCTAACAAACGGAAGTGGCAGGACTGAAACTCAGGTGTTCTGGGTACAAACCCGGGTCTCCTTAAACAAAAATCGAGATGCGAATATTTAACAAGTTACGAACTGTTAGCTGAGCCACCATTCTACCCGTGCTGTTTCCCTGCTATTGCTACTTTGAGAATACGTAGAAGGGGAGAAATAAATTTGAAATGACTTCCCTGCCAAGATTCATGAAATCCACTGGCATCTCTGGGAAAGTCAAACGCTGCTGCCCGCATCTCTGGAGATCCCGAGCTGGTGAGGCGGGGGAGCGGCTGCGCTCCAGGCACAGCCCTCAAGGGCCCCGCCAGCCCCGTTACGTCCACGCGCGGAGTCGCGTACCGCCCGGGACTAGCACCTCGTCACGGCCACGCGCGCGGACCCGCGCCCGCCGAGCCCCCGGCACCCGCCATGGACGCCCCTCGGCCACTCACCGTCCGTCGCCCAGCCCCGGGCCGCACCCTAGCGAGGCCGATGGAGCTCCGGCTCCGGAGAAGGCGGACCCATGGCGGCTTCTAGCCGACGCGGAGTGGGTGAGGAAGTCACCCGCGGAGACCACAGCCGATCCCTGGCTCTCGGCCGAGGTTTTCCTCCAAAAACCCCTGCGGAGCTGACACATCAACAAAAATGGCGGCGTTGCCGAAGCCGGCGCGGCTACAGCTGAGGGGGCGGGGTTCCTTGAAGGAGCCAATCAGCGCGGCTCGGACCGCTTGACGCTAACATCTGGGTGGGCGTGGTTTTTGAGGCACCTCCTCCGGCCCCCGCGGTTTCTAGAGGAACCCGCCCAGCATCTCGGCGCCACCTCCACTCTCAAGCAGGCTGAAGCAAGCTGACTTGGCTGTAGCAGGCTGACACACTGGCCCTTGTCCAGTTGGGCCACTCTTTCCCTTTCCAGCTCCAAGCCGGTGCTCTCTGTCGGTAGGAAGTTGCTCACTTTCTCCCACACCCTTTGACCGGTCATCTAATGAGTCAGTGGCATAAAGTAATAAAAGAGAACTCGAGATTGTGGCTTCCCGGTTCTAATGGTACAAACTTTGCACTGGCCATGGGTGAGCCAAGTCCTTAGGAGCAGCTGATGTGGGCATTCAAGCATTCATCCCTGGGAGAGCTCTGCAGGGTTTCCATAATACCCTTGACCTAGAATCTGCTCGCGGCACCCGGTTTACTAGTAAGCTGTTGCTGTGCTCCATGCAAAGAACCGTGGGCTGGGTATCCCATCTGGTTGTATGAAGGGTGTATATTATAGTGACTAAGCCCACTTACAGGAGGTAGGGAAGGTGAGAAGCTTTAGTCTGGAGGTTTTGCAAAACATCTCTGTTCAGAGAAAAGATGTTTTGAAGTCTTGAACCGTGTAGATATAAGTCATAAGTGAAAATAGTTTAAAGAGTCACCTCTAATGGCAGGTTTGTAAATCAAAACATGTTACTGTTAAACTACTTCCAAAATATTGCTAAGGAGGAAAAACTTCAACATGGCATATTACTAACCCTCTGTCTGTTTTTAATCAGGAAATGACGCCTCCCTCCTCAAATTAGGGTAATGTATTACAGCGCATTTGACAGTCAAGGTGCTGTGGTGATTTTATCTGCTCCTACTGTTAGAAGTAACATTAGCGTTATATCTGAAATGTCTTTCAGAATTTATAACTAGTAATAAAGTGTATTAAGTATGTCTTGGAAACTAAATTTTTAATCAGAAGAGAGAAGAAATCCTTGTGTAAAAAGCCAAAGAGATAAGATAGAAATGCTGCAATCCGAAACTCTAACGGTTCTTTGGAAAGTCAGTTATGTTGGAAGGTGTTTTGCTGGGGCAAACATGTGAAGGAACATTTTGTTAAAGTGGACACAGGCGTAAAAGGCTAAGGCAAATTTGTGAAGCAAACACCGGAATGAGGATGGTCTGCTAAAGCAAAGGCTGAGGCTTGGCTGTCTCTACTGGGTAGTGTCACTGTGGCCGACTCCTGTGTGCCGTGCCGATTCTGCCCACCTGGACCACCGCTGTGCCCATGAAATGTTTGGACATGAACGGAGCTGCTCACCTGTGAACTCAACCACGGATTTCCATACAACACAGTTGGGATTAGCTCCAAAGAGCCTTTTTATGCAGGTCCAGTTCCTCGTATCCTTTCTTTTCCACTACCTCTGGTGGGTGGTGGGCTAGTAGGGAGGTTAAAGCGTTTAAGAACCATCATTAAAAATAGGTTTAAAAAATTAAAGTTATAGCAATCCTACATTTGGATTTATAAATACCAAAATAAATTGGAGATTTATTTTTCACGAAGAAGTCAGTGCTACAACATTTGCCTTAGCATGGGCAAGGCCTGGGATTCAGTCCCTGGGGTGATGGCTGTCAACTGAAAAGCATCACTCGCAGCCTAATGCATACCCTTTGTCTCCACATCTCCATTTCCCATCAAATGATCGTGTACTGAAAAGTTACAGGGTGTAGCTCCAAATTTGGAGCAAGAAGTGTGTAAAATAGCGTAGGACATATTCTCTGCAGAGGTGGGTTTGGCATCAGGACTTTCTCCCACAGCACATTGTATAGAAAGGGGAAAACTTTACAGGGCAGACATGTAATCCATGTCAGTCATATGATGAAACCTGTTTTTCATTATCATAAATCATATTCACGAAATGTATCAGACAACATCATGCAATAAAAGTGTGACTCTGCCTCTGTGGTCTTTGGAACAACTCATACTCCACCCCTATCAGAAGTGCATCCGACAAACTTCACGATCATGGGGTATGCTTCCAATAGCCCTGATCAGTGCTCCTGGAAGCTGCCAGTCAGGAGAGGCTGCCTCAGCCACGGATGGATAACTGAATGCAATGTTGGATTGCGGCTCAGGAGACGTAGAGCAGCAGGGCAGGAGTTTGAATAAACCATGGGCTTCAGTTAATAACAGCAGTTTCAAACGTGTTCATTGAAGGAGAAACTGATTGTAACTTCATCATGAGAACTCTTTTTATTCTAAAAAGGTAAAAAGCATTCAAAAATTTATTAAAAATGAAAAAGACAATGTCAGGCATGGTGGCTGGATGAAAAAAGAGAAAAATAAACTTCAAAGGGAAGGACATGAAGGCTCCTAGGTATGGTGTATGAGAAGGTTTGTTTATCATAGAGATGAGGGAGAGCAGAGACAGACATCTAGGAGAGTCCGGAGTGAACTGGATCCTGAGCTGGGCCATGTGAGGAGACAGGGATCAGGAGAGCCAGGAGACAAAAGGGTAGACAAAAGACTGGAGAACCCAACATGGCTGGATTAGAAAGGGAAAGGCAGCTGGGGGGAAGCACAGCCCAGGCCCCTGGGCTGGAGAAGTTTAGTGACTGGGGACCCTGTAACAGGTAGGGACTTAGGGTTGCTGAGCGAGTCTATCTGCCAGGTCCAGTTTGATATATTCAACAGGCACCTCAGCCATTTGTCCCGGGTTTGAGACATAACAGTAGTCCACGCCTTTAACCCTAGCATTCCAGAGACAAAGATAGGTGGTTGACTATCTCTGAGTTCACAGACAGGCTGGTCAACATAGCAAGTGACAGAGGCAGGTGGGTGTCCGTGTGTTCAGGGATGGCCGGGTCAACATCCAAGTAACAGGCCAGCTAGGGATTACATTACGAGATGCAATCTCAAAACACGGAAACTGAGTCCCAAAAGCTGTTCCTAACTTCCACATATGTGCCATGGCACAAAACAAGCGAAAAATGTAAAAAGAATAAAGACATAAATCTGGGCATTGCTTCTAAACATTCAAGAAGCGACTGACAAGGGGACTGGGTCTGGTGTGCTTAGTTTCCACAGGAGCCAAGCACAGCGTACACTGAAAAACCAAAAGTCCTCACATAACTAAAATAGCAACCCCAGTGATTCTCAGGGTGGCCTTTCCTCCTGGAATCTGTCCCCAGAGCTCCTGGGACACCTTTCTAGAGAAAGCCAGAAAGTCCTGTAAAGTGTTGATGCGCCTGCGCAGCCACCAAGCACCTGAGAGCCATCAGTGCAGAGCTGCAGCACCTGCCACACTGGCGCGTGGGCGGGGCTGCGCGCACGTGGGAGCAGACTGCGCAGGCGCGGGATGGGCAGCACATGGTGGCCTTGGGCGTCCGAGGCGAGGTGAGCACGGGTGAAGCTCCGGGACCTCGGGGCTGTGGGGCATGGCAAACGCAGGCTTGAGTGGGCTATTTCAGAGACCAGTCGGGGCCAGCGCCCTTCGTCTTTTTCCGGTCAGGCGGCCTGGGCTCCCCGTGTCGAGACCACCTCGGACGTGGGTCGTTGGGAGCCGGAAGTCCAGAGCTGGACGTTGAGGTTGGGCGTTAAGTCGGGCGTTGGGCGAGCACAGGAGCCGCACGTGGGGACAGGCTGGAAGGACAGAGGCCCCAGGGCCGTCCCAGAGCCGTGGGTGTGGGTGGATTCTGTCTGGGTTATAGGGAGGGGAGCAGAGGAACTGGGGCATGGGCAAGCAGGGGCCCTGAGCATGATTTGGAAACAGCGCGTATAAAGTGTCAAAGTGTATGTGTGCGTGTTTCCACGCAAAGACTTGTGGCTTCAGTGATTTGAAGTCACTGCTGGAGTGCCAACTGTTAGATCCTTTCCCCAAACTCCCTCGCCTCCTGTACAATCGATGGGTTCATCAGGTCTGTAAAGTGAGATGTCTTACATCTGCAGGGTCTCTCTTGGCACTTGGCTTTTCTAGACCCCAGGTGTAAGTTTCTCTATTTAGGCCTCTGGAGTTAAGCAGACTGGGTATAGTCTAACTAGGTATCTCAAGTGGGAGCTGGGCCTGAGTCGGGTATTGTGGATGGAAGGTGGCGAGTTTTCCCATTTACTAGTCACTTAACATTTAAAAGTAAAGAAGTGTACTTGAACCAGGAGACTACATCTATCTTAAATGTGCAGCCCCTCCCGGGGTTGGTGCTTTACCTCCCAAAATCTTACTCAGCACTGAGGTCGAGGCACAAGGATTCTTGGCCAGCAAACAAAATCTTGCCAGCTTGTTCCTCATCACACAAAGGAAGGTTGGGGAGTATGTATTGTGATAGAGTGTCTGTGTGTGTATGTGTCTCTGTCTGTCTGTCCCCCCATCTGTCCATCTGTCCATCCATCCTCCCCCCATTGAATCCTTGAATCATAGAAAGATGAAGCAGTTTTAAGGAAAGAATAGATAAATGAGGAAGGTGGGGCTTTGGCTCATGGCCCACCGAGCCATTGACTTTTACAGCCCCCAAATTCCCTTTTCTTTCAGGTACAATGTCTCTCCTGGAACACAGGAAGTCACCAGGAAGTCAGGAACAAACTTGAAGGGAGGAAAGGCATTGTGCCTTCAAGTTTGAGTACACACTAATTTTTACTAGCAGGGCCTCTAAGGCATAGGCTCTGAACTCCTGGAGGGAAAAGACTATTCACTGTTTGTAGGGATGCCTCCAGCCACATAAAAAGGCACAAAGACAGACTCTATGGGAATAAAAAGAATAAAAAGTCAGGGTCTTCTTTGGAGAGCTTTACTTCTCACTGCACTCAAAACACAAGAGGAATACACACAAAGTGAAGGTCTCTCTTTTTCTGAGTCAACAGAACTATTTCATTAAATTCACTTTTTTCTTTTGATTGACAGTTCTATACATTTCAACACAAGCCACTGTACATTGATTTTCAGTTTTCTTTAAGAAATTTGAGAGCCCTTCAGGTCTCCTTTGTTACCTAAACCAGCAGATAATCACTATGAATTCTGGGATTGTTATATTGTAATTCATCACCAGTGTCTTATAAAAATAGTGTGTTGTGGGCTGGAGAAATGGCCCAAAGATGAGGAGTACTGCCCTGGCGGCTCTTCAGAGACCGAGGCTTATTTCCCGGCACACGCCTACCTGGAGCTCCAATCCCAGGGCTTCTGACGCCCTTACACAGACATGTAAAACACCAGTGTACATAAAATAAAAATAAATTGTATGTGTTTTAAAATAGCGTGTCACGTAGAGAGGTTGTTGGTGTGGTTAGACCAGGAGGTACCATTTGGAATCACTAGTGAACTCTGTATACATGTACATCAGGAGTCTGTAAGTGGGAAGTCACAGCACTACACACATACCCACTCAAGAGTCAGTGATGGACATGAGATGAATCTGAGCGACTGTAAATTGTCTTGCAGCTGCTGTTTGGTTTTATCGTGTGTACATGCCAGTCCTGTGACACATGGAGGCCAGAGACAGCTTGTATGACTTAGTTCTCTCCTACCACAAGAGTCCCAGGGATCAAACTCCGCCATCAGGTTTGGCAGCAATGCTTCTAAACTGCTGAGCCGTCCTCAGCTCCTATGGCGTCTTTTTGTTCCCTGGGGTTCTTTAATATTACATTCAGCTTTAAAAGGCTATGGTGTCCTGCTTGTGGTGGTTATTATAAGTGCATGTGTGTTAATATGTATAGAATAATAGAATGCACATAATGAGGAACTGCATGTTATAGAAAGTCACAGAGATGAGTGCTTCACTCATAACTCACAGCCACCCTGGCTCTACACGCTTAAGCATGAGTGGTTGCTGAGCGTCCTAGTCAGGGAGTCCTGTTCCTGCTTACTGTCAGGATGTGTCTGACTCATACTCGGTTGTAGGTCACAGTGTATGGATCTCTGATAATAAAATGCAGTCATGAGGAATCTAGGCATTTCATCTGCAGGTGCAGAGAGCACCAAGTGTTTGCAGGTCTACACATGAGTAAGAGATACAAAGAAGACAGTTTTATTTATTTTTAAATAAATCCCCAGACAAAAGTGTCAAATTGTGTAAGTCCAAATTTGTATTGCAGTGGGAATTTCTGATCTGGCTGGAGTAGTGGAGTAGCAAACGAAGTGGTCCACCTTGGCTGGGCCTTCCTCCAAGCTTGGGTCTTCTCTGTTTGTGGCTTAGTTCTGTAGTGATGAAATACTACGGGCAGTTTTCCTGCTAATAAGATGGATGTGCTTGTGTAATTTACATAAAGAACTAAGCCATACCTAAATACCTACACTGCTCCGTAGACTGTTGGAACTTTTCTGAGTGGACAGATGCTTTGGCTTTATGGTAGCCAGTGCTAAAGTACTGCTTCAAGTCACACAGAGTTTAAAAAATAAACAAAAAACAAAAGAAAAAAAAAAACAGGACAAAAGCATATTTAGAACCATTTCAGAAACTGTTGGAAAATCTCTAAAACTCTAGCCAAAATTTAAGATATTTTATGAAACTCATTTATAGCTTAAAAAGCAATTTTCAAAATTAAGTATTCTAACACAGTTTAGCTCAAAGACTTACCAATTTCATATATTTAGAGGAAAAAAGATAGGAAAAATACTAGAAATCTGTTTTTAATTGAACAACTTTATTTTAAAAAACAAAGATAATTGTACAGATTTTAAAAGCATTTTTGGATAAAAGTATATGAATACATTTTTGTCAGTAATTGGGTTTTTTAAAGGTTTGATAATGTGCATTAAAATCTTACTAGTTACAATGAGCATAAAGTACATGTAAAACAAGATGCAACCTGGAAATAGTCAAAGTTTTCTTGGTGTGTAAAGATTAAGCATAATGATTTTTTGTCTTTTTTTGGCCTTTGTTTTTCTTTAGAAATCTGTTTTAACTAAGTTATTTCTGTATCTGTAAAGGCAGAAAGGATGAGAAATTCTGAAAGGTGACAGCAGTCGTGGGTCTGGGCTGAGATGCTCTGGGCAGGGTTTGACAGCAGCATGGTCACAGTGTCTGTTCAGGACGTGGCCCACTCCATCCTGATGGAGCTGTGCAGCTGCAAAGTCAGTTGTCTGTATGTCTGAATCTGAATTGCTGTCTTGGATGCTGCATGCTCAGGAAACTTTTAGTTGACAGGGGTTTTTTCATGGACCCCAAATTCATTATGTATTGGCAGGGTTGTACTATAGTATTATCTAATTTAAAACAAGTAATAAAATACACATTTTAGAGCACAAAAGGGGAGCATTTTTTTCTACTGTTTGTTTGTTCAAAACCATCTTAAGTGACATTTAGTTTCTGGCTTCTCCCTTTGAAGGTTCTCAGGGCATAGGCAGTCTCAGCTGCATGTTACGTGTCACTCTGCTAAAAAGAGGAGTTGCTGGTGCACTCCAGGGACTTTGGGCAGTGAGAACACTCCTCAGAGTAACAGGTAAACATCAAGCCAGCAGTGTCTGACAAGTATGCCTTCCAGGCAGCAGCCACTGTTACACGGGAAGCTTGCTGCAAGTCAGACTAATTTCAGAGAAAGCTATGTATATAGGTCCTTGAAAGAAATATATTTTTTCCCAGCTTATGAAGCTTAGCTAGAGATTGTCAAGCCAGACAGAATAGGCACCAGCTCAGAGGAGTTGAGCAGGGTGGTTTGGATGATCAGGCAGAGGGAGGAGCCAGGGCCTCTGGGTAAGTGGTGGTTCTGATGGTAGAAGAGTCGTCATGGTATAAGCTAGAAGGCAGGATGGCGTTGTGATGTAAGCAATAGACTATGTGATACTCCACCAGGAAGAGGCCGGCTTTATCTAGGAAACAGTGCTCAGTTGTGAGAGAGCTTTTCTGTTCCTGGAACCTCAAGAACTTCTCATGTTCTTGAGTTACTATAAATGAATCTGCCAAGCCTGGAATTTATACTTATGAATAAAGAAATATTTGTATATTGTAGGCCAGGTTTTGAATGCAAGGTTAAGTCTCTTGGAACTGTCGATGGGAGTGATCTGAAGTGTGATGTTTGAATGAGTCACCTGTGCTTCCAGTTCGCCTGATTTCACAATGAAATTCACCTCTTAAATATATTTCTTTTCTCAGACGTCAGTGAATGTTAAATTATACCTTATATGATGCCACGAAATAATTTGGAAGCCTCTACTTGTAAAATGGCAGAGCCATTTACTTTTGAGAAAAAGGAAAGCAAGCTTCCACCCCACGACTCTCTAAGAAGTTCTGCAGCACAGCATAACCATCCTAACTTCAGACTAAAAAGCCCAGAGAATGGAAATAAAAAGAACAATTTTTTGCTTTGTGAACAAAACAAACAGTATTTAGCTAGTCAGGAAGACAGTTCAGTGGTCTCTTCAAACCCTGCTGGTGTCAATGGAGAAGTAGGTGGGTCCAAAGGAGACAGGAAGACATTACCAGCAGGTGAGTGGAAACTGCACTCTTCCTTGATTCTGACGGGCTCTCTGACTTGGTTTGACCCAGAATGCAGTGGGACAGGAGGACAGCCGAGAATGCAGAAGCGCTCTCCCGTCCAGTTATCATTCAGACGGAAGGCCAAGTAAGAGCCTTGGCTTTGCCGCCCACAGAAAAGATTGCACAGGGGAGTGACCACAGCTGAGCTTCCCCAGGAGTGTGGAAAGGATGGCACCTGGTGCTTTTAAGGGCATTTCCGAAGCTGACTTAGAATTTCCTGCCAAATAGCCAACCAACAGTTATGTTAGTAATTGCATGTGATTTGCTTTTAAGTAATTTTTTTTTACTCATTCTGAAAGCTTGCTTTTTAAGGAGAGGGCTTGGTAGGATTTACCTTCTGGGTGTATGAGATGTGATATTTTAACGCTGTGTTAACCCAGTCTTCAACGTGACCCTTGGACTCTAGGAGGCCCTTAAGAAGTAAGAAACTAAGGATATGTGAACTGCATTTCAGGTCCTGCACCAGGTTAGGCTAGTGGTTGTTGAATTTTTCCATTGCCGTAAACTAGTAAACAAAAACCCAGATATGCCAGTTTTGTTAAACAGTTATGTTCGATGGAACAGTAAAAATTACCATGTTAAACCTTAATGCTGTGTAGAAGTAGCTTTTTGTAATTTTTGCAAGGAAGAAAGGATTAGCTCCAATTCACTTGAGACACTGGAAAGCATAGGGTTGCAACCTAAAAGCAATGCCAGGCCTCCTCAGACTTAGCTGTTTGCCCGGTGCTTCCTCCCGGCTTAGCAAAGTGAGTCTGTCACTACAGGGAGAAATTAGAATCTGAGGAACAAGAACCTGGCACTACAAGCTTAAGTGTTTTGTGCATGGTGTAGCTGACACACTGAACTGCTGTTCTCCAGATGGGCAGTGGCCACTCAGGTGTGGACCGAAACTATGGTTCTAATGTAACCGTGGAAGTTATTGCTGTGGTCTGGGGCTCTACACTATATTAGCATTGACACTTTTTTGAATTTTTTACACTTTATTGAAAATAAATTATTTTCATCTAATATATTCTGAACATAGGTTCTCCCTCTCCAACTCCTTCCAAATCCTCCCCACCCGCCCATTCATCCTTTCTTTCTCTTACCTCTTCAGAAAACAGGGAAACAACCCAGAATTTAAAAAAGATAAAACACCAGGAAAAAACAGAAAACTCAAAAGCACAAAATCAAAAACTATAATATATAAGCAAAAGATCAATAAGGCCAAAAGAAAAAAAAAATAAAACAATCCAAAGCCACACTGCAGAATTTACTTTGTGTTGACGTGGTCTCCCTGGTATGGGGCTGCTATTCCATGTCAGCCAGACTCCTCTGGAGAAAACTAATTTTTCATTGGTACGTGGGTGTCCGTTGCAGAGATGGAATCTTGGTCAGGAATGGGAGATCCTGTTCACTTCCCCTCAGTGCCGGGACGGCATCTGGCTTGGACTCTGGCAGGCTCTGTGCTGCTGCCACAGTCTGAGTGCATGTGCCAGTCCTGCTGTGTCTGACTCTGTTTCCTTGGTGTCTTCCATCTGTTTTGGTCCTTAGAATCTTTCCACTTCTCTTCCTTACAGCTGTCGGGGGCGGGGGGGGGGGTTAATGGAGACATCTCACTTAGGACCAAATGTTTCAAAGTCTCACTCTTGCAGGTTGTCTGTTATGCGGCTCTTTATTTGTCCCCACCTCCTACAGGAGGCATCTCTGATGGTGGCATTCAGCGCTGGTCTATGAGCACAGCAGAATGTCACTAAGTCATTTTATTGCTATGCTCCTAACAGAACAGTAGCATTGATTTTCCCCAAAGTCCATGGCCTTTCTACCTTCTTGGCCACCTCAGCAGTGTCAAGCGTGGAGCAGGCCTTGATCCTCTGAGAGTTGGAGCTATTCCCATAATGCATCTGTGCTACTTGGCTCAGTGCATCTTGTCAGCAGGTCAGCTAGTGTAATGTCAGGGTTTTAGCTGGGTTGTTGGTTCCCTTTCCCCTCAGGTAATGTGCAGAGTGTACTATGGGCACGAGTTAGGGCAAATGCTGTAGTGTGGTGCCACCTCTAGTTCTCTGTGCTCAATAATATGTAAGTGTCGTCTGAAGCAATGGGGCCTTACCGTCAATTTGTGGAGATTAACCATTAGCCTTGGCAGTACCCTGAGACGTTTGGAGGTTCCCATGGGGTCTTTGGCCAGTGACTCAACTAGATGTAACCTTTTTCTTTAATTGGAGGCTTCACTTGGGAGTGACATTGGGACATTGCTTCCCTGATATTTTTGGTGACTCCATTTAGATTTCTGTCACTATTGTATATATTTTAAGAAGCCTTTACAGTAGCAGGTTTCCATACAACCCCTCAAATGGACCTGAATGTTAGCTGTCTCTCTTCTTACCCTGTCCCCTTCTCCCCTCCCCTCTCCTCCCATTTAATTCTTCTGTGTATCAATACTAATCTTAGTGTACTGCTTAATCTACGAAGACCGTGTGATGCTCCTTTTCCTGTCCGTGAGCCCAGATTCTCTTAAGATACTTTAAAGTCACCTCAAGGGTGACTGGTGGAGAGGAGCAGCAGGAATCTAACTTGTCAGGCCATTCATTTAAAAACTGCACAGTAGAGTTCAAAGGGAATGACTTTGTGTACTTTCTGACTGGAGAGAAGTTTACAGTGAAATTTCTAGTTAAGAAAAGATATGCATACCTATGATCCTAGCAAAAGAGGAGCATGTCACTTGCTTATAGTGTAGCCAGGACGTTGTTGGGGTAGCTTACTGTTTGGCTGTCAGTGAGTTACGCTATTTTACATTATTAGAAGTGAAAAGCAGTAATTGGCATTTAATAGGTATTGTATTTTCTCTCTCTCAGGAAACCCAGTGTCATTAAGTCTTGGAAACAATTCACCACCTAACCAAGTAAAAGCTGTAAGTCTGTTTTCTTCGTTCTGACATTCTCTGCATTACTAAGGAAGCATCGGTTTGTTAGAGTCAGTCAAGGCCATTTGTGATTTCTCTAACCTTAGAAAAATGTCCTTTTTTTTACTTTTATTTTTTTAAGATGACTATAGATTCCCATTCAAGCATCTGTCATGTTGAGAGTGTGGCCCCTGTAAGCTTTACCCAGCATCCTCCAGGATCATAGCCAGCACTGACGGAGAACATTGCTGTCCTCACAGGGCCCCCTAGATTCCTCTGTGACCATCTCTGCAGCTCTGCCCCTCCTTTAGTACTGGCAGTGGCTGATACATTCTGAGTTATACAGCTGGTCACTTTGAGAACGTTTTCTAAGTGGAATTCTATTGCATGCTTCTCTCTCCGAGCGGTTCCTTGGTGACTGTGCTGGCTTGATTGCTAAATACTCATGTCTTGTCATGAGATGAAGTACTCATTGGAGAAAGACTTGTCTTTTGTCCATTTTCTAGGTGGGCCATCTAATTGTCTTATGTTTTGGTTTGTGCTTCTGAGACATGAGGCTTCTCTGTGGCCCTGGGAGGCCTGGAATTCACTCTGTAGACCAGGCCGCCTCTGCCTCCTGAGTCCTGGGATTAAAGGCGTGCACCACTGCTTGCTGGTTTCATTTAGGATTTTTTGCTTTTTAAGCAATATATTTAATTTTATTTTATGTGTAGGGTTTTGCGTGCATTCATGGCTGTGTGAAGGTGTCAGATCACCTAGGGCTTGAATTATAGCTGTGAGCTGCCATGTGGGTGCTGAGAATTGAACCTGAATCCTCTTAACCACAGAGCTATCTCCAGCCTCACTCGGGGTTTAACTGTTTTGAAAGTTCTTTTTATGCTTCAGAGTCTAAGTTGTGTTTGTTGTTGGTTGGTTGGTGAAGCATGGTTTGATTGGCCTTGCTCCTGCTGGAACCTTAGTACTGGAGGAGGCTTGGGTAGAACAAAAGGCTTCATTTAGGAGCTGACTGGCTGACCAGTCTTCACGTGCTTGCACATTGGACTTGGGAGTAAGATTGCAAACTCTTTGCTACTCCAGATCACTCAGACATGTTCTTTCTCAGAAAAATGTCAGAACTTTTATAATTTGATCTGTTTGAGTTTATTTTGTTGAAGGAGCTTGAGTCGAGGTCTCTTGGCCTTTTGTTCTGCTGTGTTGTGTCAGGTTGTGCTGTGTGTCAGGTGTTGTGCTGTGTGTCGGGTGTTGTGCAGTGTGTCAGGTGTTGTGCAGTGTGTCAGGTGTTGTTCAGTGTGTCGGGTGTTGTGCTGTGTGTCTCAGGTGTTCTGCTGTCCTGGCTGCTGTTTGTGGGAGGTTCGCTTACCTGGGTTGTCTGGGAATTAGTCAAGTCAGTCGAGGATACATAAAAAGTTGTGGATGCTGAAGGTCTGTTCTATTCTTCATGGCTTTCCACTCGTTGGCCTGTCCCTCACTTAGCACCAGTCAGTCAATGCTCAGCAATGCCTGAAATTCATTGGTTCATTCAACTTTGATTTTCAAGGTTATTTATTCTAGCCATCGTAGTTTGCTTGCCTTAAGATAGACTGATTAGACTAATCTTGTCTGTGTCTTCTTGGAGACCTTGCTCTGATTTCAGTATGGATTGCATTGAATCTGTCGCCTGTTGTAGAGTTACTTTTCTGTACTGAGTCTTTTGAGCACAGACACCATGTCTCCATGTGCATTGTCTCTGATCCCTTTCACTTTGCAGCGTTCGGCTTCTGTGTTAAGTAGTTTGTTAGATTTATGCTTAAAAATTATTTTTGGGTGATTCCTTACATTTGTGTGTCCTTGAATTCATTGCTAAGAAGCAAAATTGATAGAGCTTTCTAAACTTAGCTTGAATACTGTGACTTTGTTGAAGTCATTTATTCTAGAAATCAAATGCATTTACTATACTGATTCATACAGTGACAAATATTATAGTCTGTTTTGTGGGTGTATTTAATATGTTAATTAACTAACCATCCTTGCATCTCTGAAGTAAACACAATGTGTCATGGAATAAGTGTTCTTTTCTGTTCCTTCAACAGGAGACTCCTTGTTGTTGAAACATTTGGTAAAATTCTCTGGTGAAAACATCCTGGTCTTTGACATTTCTTTGGGGGGGCTCTTAAACTGTGATTTGTTTCTACATTTTAAGAGCTGGTGTGTGTTGCTTATGTAGTCAGTTTCTAATGTGTGCAGAGTTGAGTCTGTTCTTGACTGGTTATGCAAAGTGTGTCGGGTGTTGTAGTCCAGTTATACTGCATTTTATCTCACTTGGAGGCAGAAGAGAGAGAGAAGTCACTGTCATGGTGCTTGTCTCCTGTGCTCACGGGCTGCTCTCACTTTCTCTCTCACCAGAACTTTTAAGTGTCCCATAAGCTTTGATAATGTGTAGGGGTTTGTTTGTTTGTTTGTGTTCAGTGTGCTTTAACTCATCTTCTGAGACCCACGTGTTATTTAGAAGAGTGTTTGGTGTGGTAGACGTACTGCCTTCTGTGGTCAGAGACCAATCTGGGTGTGATCGGTTTTGCTCTCCTCTCTGAGCTCCTGCCCCTGTGGATGCTAAGCACAGAGAGCACATGCCTCGGAGTTGTGCCCCAGCCCTCAACTCTTTAAAGCTTACAGGCTTGCTGTTCCGTGTTCTGTTAGCTCTTGAACAGAGTGTGTGTTCTGCCCTTGTTGGTACAATGGCTGTTGTGTGTCTCTACTGAGCCTCCTGATGACACGACGCTGCTGAGTTCTGATGCTAGCTGCTCTCTGTCTAGTCACACCAGTTGTGAGAACATGACTCTGTCTGTGCTCACACATCACTCTATCATGGTTGCCTTTCTCTTCTTTACATTGTGGACCTCTGCTGCTGACTGCAAACACACCTATGGCCTGTTAGACTGACAGGCCATATAATGCCCTCAGTGGAAATTATCTTTTCTCTGGAACCCTTTATCTGATTGTAATATGCTGTCCCCTGGTCTTTGTTAATTAACATTTGTGAGCTAATGTTCTATCTTCCCACTGCTTGGATTTTTCATACAAGATGTATCTCGGTGATATCTCCTTGACCTGTTTAACTGTATTGAAAGCTTATCTCTGCCATCTCTGGTCCCCTACCCCACCCCACATTCTTGTGAGTTAAATGAATTCATAACTTTAATTTGATTGCTCCATGTCTCTGAATAGCTTTCCTCGTGGTTACTCTAAATTTTATGATACATACACACAAATGCGGAGAGTCACCATTTTACCAACTTGAGTATAGCTGGTGTCTTCTCTGCTTCCTTTCAGAGTTAGCCTTATGCTTGCTTTGTATGCTAAGTTTGGGGCTTCAACTGTATGTAAGTGAGAAACAAGGAAAGTCTTTCCTGTCTGTCTTCCCAGTGAGGCAGCCCCACACGGATGTTGGAAGAGACTTCTAATACTACTGTTCTTTGTTTTATAGAAGCCCAGCAATACTGTGACTCCTGAAAAATCAAAAAAATCTCACAAGTTGTTTGAGAATGCCTTGTCCGTAAATAATCCAGCACTCTTCAACTCTTTAGGACCGCCCCTTCGGTCAACAACCTGCCACCGCTGTGGCCTGTTTGGTAAGCAAGTTTGCTTTTGGTGTCCACAGGGTGCTCTGTATATCTGAGGAGTATTTTCTTATGGTGAACATGAACTGTGTAATGTTTTCTGAAAGTGCTGATGGTTTAGGTGGTGTCAGGTGCCCATTGCTCATCCCCAGAGGTGGCAGCTGCTCTTTGCAGCCTCCTGTCGCTCCCGCTTTCTCACTTACTCACCACATTGATGGTTTAAACAAAGATGACAGGTCCTGAAATGCAGAGACATACATCTTATCAAACAGAGAATGTTTCTGTCACCTCAGAAGCTGCTTTCCCACCCCCTCCATCCTTCTACCCCTGAGGCAGTCATGTCACCAGAGGGATTACAACACCATAGGCCTGCTTGTATGCTTTATTTCATTAGGAATGGTTATCAGATAATCTGTCGGATACACCAACTGTTTGTGTTTGTTGAGAAATAGTAGCCACTGTATAACTGTATCATAGTATTTCAGTTTATTTTCAAAAAAAGAACAGATGGCTGTATACTTTTGCCACATAGAATGTGGTGTTTTGGCAGTTTGTCTGTCCCTGGTAAGAGATGTTGTGCTTATGTGTAGCTTTTGGTTCTGGCAATCAGAGCTCTGAGCACCTTTGCCCAGTCTGTGCACAGTGTCTGCACCAAAGGTCTTAGGAACCTACAGTCCTTTAGAACTGCAGTCAGTGCTCATAACCACTATCCCTCTAACCCCTCTCTGGAGCTGGGTTTTGCTATTTTGTGGGTTCTTCTTCTTTCCACCCTTCTCCACTCTTTTTTCACCCTTTCCACCCCCAGCACTAAATAGGAAAGAAGAAAGGACAGAGGGAAAGGGGACAACATAGAGTACTCCCTGCTGATTAGGGACATCAAGTTCCTTGGAGCGAGTTGATCTTCACTGTCAGGACGTTTGAGGTCCTAGCATTTACATAACCTTCTAAAAGGTCCCCAGAATCCAGACATCACATAATTGCAACTATCTGCTGCTGGCGAACTCATGCCATTGCTAGAGCATGAGGGAAAATCATGGCTGCTGCTGCTGCTGCTGAGGACCGTCTGAGGCAGCCCCATACCCACACCTGGGATCAAAATGAGAAGATACAATATTTCTGTGATTTTTTTTAAAGAGATGAAATGATAGAATTGTTACTACACCCTTCTGTAATCCCTTAGACTGAGACAGACTGTGCTCCACAGGGTCACTGAGGTGTTCCCAGTGCAACCAGACATACTACTGCTCCACAGCATGCCAGAGGAGAGACTGGTCTTCCCACAGCACCATCTGTAGACCTGTACAGCAAAGGTTAGCTCTGATGATTTCACTCTTTGGGGACAGTGACCATGAGTAGTTCTGACACATGAGGATGTAATGAGTTAAGCAGGCCTGAGTTATGTGCATGGTATTGCAAACCCTCTGAGCCTGCTTGCAAGTCTGAAGCACTAACTAGTACATAGGAAGACTTGGGACCACAAGTTTTTGTGTGTATGTCTGATCACATGTGTATCTGGTACCTAAGGGAATGGTGAGCCTCGTCATGGGTGCTGGGACTTAAACCCTGGTACTTTGCAAGGACAACAATACTCTTAACCATTGAACCAGCTCTCGTTCCCTCAAGTACATTTCTAATGACTGACGTCTTACAGTGCTCTGCGTGTTACCCTTTATGCAGTCCTGGATGTTAATGACGTAGCCTCGTAGTGCCTTGGGAAGTATGGCTTTGAAATGAACATGTCATAATATGATGGCATTTTCCAGTTTATACACAGTTGTCTATGGGATGTAAGGGTGTACTTTACAGATGAGGATCTTGCTGGAAGCCTGCCCAGCCTGGAATAGCCTTGAGGTGGGCCACAGCATTGGACTTGGCTTTAAAGACTGATGGTCTCTGGCCTTCTAGGTCTCTAACTATACTGAGTGCTTGCTGAGAACTTCAAAAGATTCTAAAAACTTTCTTGCTTATTCTATGGTTAAAAAATGCTGACTTCTTTTCCTTTTAACTCTGTTTTATTAAACATTATAACTGTTTTATTTTACTTATGTTTAAATAAGTGCTTGGAAAATTTAACCCCTTCTTACTGTTCTGTGCTAAGAACTTAACTCTTCCTTGCTGTGTATCATTAAGTGCTAAAACCTCAGCTTTTTATTAGCTACTTCTTACTTGTGCTTTAATAAGTGCTAATATCTGGTGAATAACACACTGTTTATCAGCAGGAAAGTAAATAAAGGGATATATTACCAGTGCTCCATTCTCAGGTCAATCAGTCAGAAGCCTCTCTGGCTAAGCTGGTTAACTCTTTGTGAACCAGAGAGGAAGGAAAGGAAAATAACCAAGATGCTTTGTACAGACAAATGTGCACAAACACATACATATTCAAACATTCATATATTTACACTGTCAGTCACCATCAACTCCACAAGTGTTTATACATGCTTACACACATACACAGATAACCTACACACAAACATATAGACAAATGGACACACACATATGGATGGATGGATGGATGGATGGATGGATGGAGCAGAACTCTCAAGCCAAACCATTCAACCAACTTTATTTCTTTTCTCTTGCCTTCTATACCTTCTTAGACAAAAAAAAAATGTTTAGGAAATTACCTCAGAGATAAAATGATATATAGAATAGGAGTTACAGAAGGATGTTGATGTTAAGTCCAAAGCAGTGTTTGATTTTAATATGTTCATTATAAGTTCAAAGCCACAGTTTTTACATGGCCTTGCCTTATAGTGCACACCTGTGACTGTCCTTGGACCTAAAAGTGTTTTCAGGAACACAAAATTGTCCCAAGTCTATTTCTCTTTGTAGTGTTACTATGAAAGCGCATTGTATTTCTTATTATGTAGTCTTTATTTACTATTCTGAGGAGCGGGCAAATTCTGTTCTTGATTCTAACTTTATTACATGTTTCTAACAACTAAGACTATCTCTAAAAACTTTCTTCCTAAAATTTTTTGAATCAGATCAGGAATTCTATAGAATCATTATCTGTTTGTCTGTATAGCATCACTACAAGATCTGCTAAAATGGGGGGTCAATACCTAGTCATTCTTATATATTTAATAATAGGAAAAAATGTATTACTAGCAGCAATCTTTCCTCAGATTTAATTTTCTCAGCCTTGCCTAGAGAAGCAAATTTGTCATAGATTTTTAGTCCATGGCAGAAGTATCTCAAGAAGATCACTTGCTAGGTTTCAGCTTTTCCTAGATGGCTCTGGGAAGATACTGGGTTCTGGGCTGTTCTAGGCCTTCATATTGGGGCTTTTGAGGACACACAGCTTCTCCTATAGAGGAGCCTGTCATGGCAAGTCAGGGCTACTGTTCTCCACAAGTTTTTCCCTTCTAATTTTTGTTTATTAAGTGTTTAAAGAAATTGAGATTTGTGACCCCTCTTAAGTTTCTTTGTACTGTGAGTATCATAATCACTTGTTTTATTGCAGTCTGCACAAGCTTGAAGATAATAAATCACCATTTGAAACAAAGACTATTGAAGTGAAGAATGAGGTAGGATATTTTTTAGCATTAAAGTAAATTTTAAATGCCCTTTATAAAGATATGAAGAAATTGTCATGTCTGCGTTTAAAAACTAAGCAAGCCCCATTATTCCATAGTGGTGGGATGGGATGGCAGAGTGTGCCTGTCTGGGGCATTGGGGAATTGTTTCTTTCCCGTCAGTCGTTCCTCACAATGTCCTTGAGCCAGCTGTGTCTCTGTGTAAAGTACCGTAGACTTTAGACCTACACAATCGGTATTAAACACTTTTGAACATTGATCTACAAAGTGTCTGGATCATAGCTTCATAGTTGACACATCCTATCCATATACAGAGACATAGATAGAGACCAATAGACAGACACATGCTCACTCACACACACACACACACACCCCACCTAGGATAAAATAAAAAAGAGAGGAGGGGGGAATTCGACAGGCAACATGGTAATGCATGCCTTTGATCTCAGTTTTGGGGAGGCTGAGGTAGAGGCAGGATTTACTTGAGAGGCCTGCCTGGTCTGTCTAGTATGTTTTGGCACCATGTAGAAAAAGGTTGTCTCTCTTAAATGAGCATATACGGGGAAATCTATCTGTTTATCTACATATGCGTGGCTCAGAGGGCGAAGCTGCTGTCTACTTAGGTCTAGGTAAAATCGCAAGGAAGGCCTAGATGAGATGTGAAGGCCTAGGTCAGATTGGTTAAGGCCGAGGTAACTCTCACCTGGCTAGCTTACCATTTTGTGCTGTTACTGATATTATAAGGACGCTTTCTCATATGTCCATGTATGTGGACGAATAACTTTCTGGTTGGCAGGTCGAGACATAAATGTTAGACAAGGCGAGTCCCCTGCCACAGTCCAGTTCCCCAACTAATGGGAGCAGGATAAGTGGGCGGCCAAGATGTGTTCCTAGAGAAATTCACCTATCCTGAATCCAGATGGGTGTAGTAACTTGGTACAGATTTTTGTGGATTTTAGACATATGCAGTTCTGGACTGTCCCCCTACCCCACCCCACATGCTGACAACCTGATTTTATTATTTAGTGTGTGTGTCCTACACAATCGGTATTAAACACTTTTGAACATTGATCTACAAAGTGTCTGGATCATAGCTTCATAGTTGACACATCCTATCCATATACAGAGACACAGATAGAGACCAATAGACAGACATATGCTCACTCACACATACACACACACACACACACACACACACACACACACACACACACACCCCACCTAGGATAAAAATAAATATATCAGTAATCTATCAAATCTTTCCCTGTAAAGTTAATTTTTTCTTCCCTTTTTGCATAATTGAAAAAGCATTATGTAGTTCTAATTCTCTTCTACTTTTCTCTTTTACATGATTTTGTTTAATTCTCTTCTAGTTTACTATTTCTTCCCTCTACTTTCTTCTTCATTCTATTCTTAATAATTAAATTGCTCCCTGCTTCCTTTCCCCTCTCCAACTCCCACCATGTCCCATCCCTTTCTCCCTTAAGTAGGTGTCCTCTTTTTAATTGCTGTTACATATACACTCACATACTCGACTGCATGTGTATCCTGCTTTCTTTTGAAAACAGTCTCATTGAGTGTATGCCTACCTTGAACTCATTCTGTAATGCAGTAAAGACTAGCTGTGAGCTCCTAATTCTTGTGCTTCATTCTCCTGAATGCTCGGCTTACAGGCCTGACCCACCACGGCTAACTACCATACCATTTCTTTAGCCATTTCTGAAATAATATTTTTTAGACTTCACTATCAATTCAGTTTTTTCAAATGCGCACCTCCACAGCTTAGTAAGTGTCAATAGTTGTACTTTTGTATCCTTTTTTAAAAAAGATTTATTTATATATCTTATGTGAGTACACTGTCACTGTCTTCAGACACACCAGAAGAGGGCATCAGATCTCATTACAGATGGTTGTGAGCCCCATGTGGTTGCTGGGATTTGAACTCAGGACCTCTGGAAGGATAGTCAGTGCACGTAACTGCTGAGCCATCTCTCCAGCCCTTTGTTATTCTTTTTATTTATCTATTTTTATTATTTTTAATTGTTTATATATCTGTCTTGTCTGTCTCACTGCCTGCCCATCTGCCTGCTTGCCTGACTCTGTTTTTGTAAATATGTACATATGGCTCCAGATGCTTATAGAGGCCAGATGTGTCAGATTCTCCTGGAGCTGGTTGTGAATCACCCAAAATTGGGTACTTAGGAGTTGAACTCAGGTCCTCTGGAAGAGTAGTACATGCTCTTAAACACTTAGCCACTCTTCCAGCCCCTTCTCTTACATTCTTAACCTGGGAAACATGAGAATTAAACTGTATTATTTGCTGACAGTGGCAGGTAGAAAGTGATTCCAATATATGTGTTTTTAACACCATTCTTATTTGTAAGAACAAATCTGGTCTTTTTATATTTACCTCAAAAGTACCCTTTTATAGTCTGGACTTCTGGTACCAGAGTCAAAAGTGCTTTAGACACAGTACATGTGGTTGCAACAGCCAGTGCTCTTTAACTGCTGAGCCATCTCTCCAGCCCCCATTGAATTACTTTTAACCCACTTTTTTCAGTCAATTATATCTTGAACTTAAAAAAAAAATCTGTCCTGTTTTAGAGACAGAGTATCCCTATGTAACTCAGTCTGGTCTTGTTATTTTTTTTAAGGCAGGGTCTTAGTATTTTATTTTACCATTGCTGTCCTGGAACTCACTATTGCTATGTAGACTTTGCTGGCCTCAAACTCAGAGAACCCTCTGCCTCTGTCTCCAGAGTGCTGGGATTAAAGGTGTGTTCTATCATACCCAGCTTAGATAGAACTTTTGAAAGTGCTATAGGAAAACTGCCAGGCCTGGTTCATGAACATCTATGAATGGATGAATCTTTATTAATACTCCATAATAGCAAGGGGTCTGTGTCATATTTAGTCATACTTAAAGGCTACATGTACATTGAACCCGACAATGTGGCTTTTGTATGTTCAGATAGGGACTTTTTTACATTTATTTATCCACTTTATATCCTAATATCAGCCGCCCCTCCCCTTCCATTTTTACCCTCACACAGCTCCTCCCACCATCCCTCCTCTTCTCTGAGAGGATAGATCCATGCCCTGGGTTTCACCCAACCCTGGCACATCAATTTCCTGCTGGGCTAGGTGCATCCTCTTCCACTGAGGCCAGACATGGCAGCCCAAATAGGGGAAGGGGATCACAGGGACAGCACTGCGCCCTCCCCCTCGGATGTTTGGGAGACCACATGAAGACCAATCTGCACATCTGCTATGTGTGTATAGGGGCCTAGGTCAAGCCCATGCTTGTTCTTCAGTCAGTGGTTCAGTCTCTGGGAGTCCCAAGGTTCTAGGTTAGTTGACGCTGTTGATCTTCTGGAGTCCTCAGATAGGAATTTGTTATTCGTCATAAAAAATTAAAATACTGCTTTTTCAAATTCTCTTTCCATTTCAACTCCTTTTTTCTGTAAAGATTTATTTTTTTTAATTTTATGTGTATAGGTAATTTTCCCTATGTATGTCTATGTATCATGTGTTGCTGCTGGTCACAGAAGCCAAGAAGAAGCCATAAAATCCCATGGTACTGTAGGTATAGATGGTTGTGAGATGCCATGTGGGTGCTGGAATCGAACATGGATCCTCTGGAAGAGCAGCCAGTGCTCTTAACCACTGAGCCTCTCTATATCTCCAGTCCTAATTCTTAATCCTCCTGTTTTAGCCACCCAATTTCTAGATACTGACATGTGCTTTCATGTCTGGCAAGACTTTCATAAGAAAATGCATGCCAGAATCGTTTTTGTCCCTGTGGCTGATTAGGGTTTGTTTCTCAGTATAGCCTTGGCATTTTTGGAATTCACTTTATAGACCAGGTTGGCTTTGAGGTCAGAGAGTCCCTCGCCTCTTCTGCCTTTGCCTCTGCCTCCAGAGCACTGGGATAAAGCCTGGCAGAGACTTGTATTTATTTTCCATAATTTAGAATTATTCAAGATTGGAAGTACAAATACTCAAGTGTAAATCTTTGAAAGGCTCTTTACCATGACCTGGCGGCCTTTATTATCTTAGTCACATCTATATTTGACTTCTTAGCTCTTAAGGGCTTTCAAAAGGTGGCACAGTCGGAGGTCAGTATTTTTCTTTGCTTTTCTTGAGGAATTCAAAACCATGGAATGCACAGAACTTTGCTTTGTATTTGCTGTTCTTAATAGACTCTGTCCTAAGAAAGCAACCTCATGTTTGTTACAAGCAATGGCTGATGGAATTGTAATATGTTAACTAGACGAATAGCTTTGAGAACTACTATCCACAGGGCTTCTGTCTTGCCAGGATACAATGCAACTGACCTGGCCTATGGGCAGACTGGATCTGGAAAAACGTACTCAATGGGAGGTGCATACGCTGCAGAGCAAGAACATGACTCGGCCATTGGCGTTATCCCCAGGGTAATACAACTGCTCTTCAAGGAAATTAATCAAAAGACTGACTTTGAATTTACTCTGAAAGTGTCTTACTTGGAGGTAAGTGATTTCTCTCCAGTTATTCTAAATTCAAGAGTATCTTTGACAAGGAAAATACATCAAAATGAGATTTTTCTTGGCAGGACTCAAATCAGCAAATTGAATTTTTAGTAAATTGTGTTTTAATAAATTGATAGCCAAAACTTACTTGCTCAGTTGGATCTGGATGCTACCCAGTTCTTAATTAGAATTATGTACTTAATCTGAATATTAGAAGAATTGGCACTGTTGTACAAAAATATGATAGGAATTCTTTAATTTTAGTTTGGCTTCTATTACTGATTCTCTGTGGAGTCTGCAGAAAAGTGCTCGATTTCACTTCACTGCTAAGGCTTGAATCATAATGCTGCTGCTGTTTCATGAAGAATGTTATTAAAAATCAGGCGAAATATTATGCTATGTGTAAGTGGTGATAAAATGTATATTTATGTAACAGATACTTATTGAACATCTACTATGTACCAAATCCTGATCTGGGTATTTAGATCATGTATTTGGGAAATATCAGTGGACTAACAGATTTTAAACACACTGACCTCATGAATTCTAGTGTACATCACTACAAAATTGACTGTCCTACTTCATGACACCAAAAGGCATAAGGCATATTTAGAGACTCTGGCTTCTGAGAAGCTAACTCATTGGTTCTACTCAAGTGACGCAGTGATATCTATATATGAGGAACTATGCTAAACTTAAAAAGTTTTTGCATGTAATCCAAAATTGTATGTAAGTAGTTCATCCTGATGTTGAATTGCATTGTTATCAGATATAAGAGATAAAATGAGAAGGGGAGTTAAAGATGATTACAATTACCCTTTATTTTAATGTTTTATTTTAAATTCTGTGTTCATATATATGTAGGTATGTACACATGAGTCCAGGTTCCCGAGGGAGCCAGAGGCATAGGATCCCCTGGAACTGGAGTTATAGGCAGTTGTAAGCTGCCAGTCATAGGCGCTGGGAATCAAATTTGGGTCCTCTATACAGTAGAGGACCGTTGAGCCATCTCTCCAACCCCACCACCCAGATCAGCCTACTTAGTCTTGATTAATCCAGCCATGGTCAAGGTAATTGAATATACAATGACTGGAGAAACTAGCATATTAAATATTGACATCAGCAATAGCAGTGAAGAAGTGTAGTGCATATCACATATGAAACATTCTCTTAATAATTTAAAGTTTTACTGTTTTATTGAAGTATTAGTTAACAACTCTTCTTTTCTCTTGCTTCCAACTTCCACCCCGTCTAAAGCTTACATTTTAATTGGTTAAATTGGTAAAAGTGATGTTGTTATGATACCATTGAGGAACTGAATTTAGGGTCTGGAGAGGTGTCTCCGTGGAGAAAAAGCACATTCTGTCCTGGAGAATGCCCAGATTTGGTTCTCCACGCTCTAGGGGATCAGATGCTTCTGGCCTCAATTGGCACCAGCATTCACATATGTATACCCACATATATACAAACATATACATAATTAAATAAATAATGCAAATCTTTTTTACAGCACTGAATTTGAACACCAAACATAACTTTGTGTGCTTGCTATTTCCAAGAGACTATCTTAAAAGCAATATTAATTTTGTTATATGAATATATCCCTATACAATATCAAATTCATACATTTAAAGTCCTTTTTCTTCCTCTTTCCCTTTATTCTTTCTTCTACCCCTTCCTTTTTTCCTCTCCCCTTTTCCATCTCCTCTTATCTTTCTTCCTTCTCTCCTACTGCCCTCTTTTCTTCTGCTTTTCTCCCCTCTAGTCTTCTCCTGTGTCCACCCATCTTGTCTTTATTCTCTCCCTTCCCTTTCCCTTCCCTCCCCTCCTCTCCCATCCCTTTTCCTATCCTCCCTTCTCCTCGATACTCTAGAAGGATTCCGCATGTCTCCTCACCTAGAAGTTTGACCCCGCAAGCAGAAAGAGCGTTACAGTTGGTAGAAGAAGCTATACAGGATGCACAATTGGTTCGCATAGATTATGTGTTTTTAAAACGAACAGGCTCCCTACTGCTGTGCTTTGGCAACAAGGACCATTATTGTGGGTACTTCCTAATGCCTCGCCAGCTAAAATAATTGACTGGTATCCAGATGCTGTGGCACAATTGGCGCTGAGGGGGCTAAAATCTGCCATCACGCATTTTGGCATTGAACCACAGCTGTTAATAGTTCCCTATAATGCTATGCAGGTTTCCACTCTTGCTGCCACTTCGAATGATTGGGCTATCTTAGTCACTTCATTTTCGGGAAAAATAGATAATCATTACCCAAAACATCCAATTTTACAGTTTGCTTTAAC
Source organism: Micromys minutus (assembly GCF_963924665.1). Classification (NCBI taxonomy): domain Eukaryota; kingdom Metazoa; phylum Chordata; class Mammalia; order Rodentia; family Muridae; genus Micromys; species Micromys minutus. The sequence goes on along the minus strand of NW_027667407.1, from coordinate 206,568 downwards.
TCAACCTGTAGTTTTTCCCAAAGTAACGTCCTGTAGTCCCCTAAAAGAAGGGTTAGTTATTTATACTGATGGTTCCAAGACCGGGCTGGGGGCTTTTGTTTTTAACGGGCAGGTCTATTCGAGGCAGTATACAGAAACCTCTCCACAGGTGGTAGAATGTCTAGTGGTTCTTGAGGTTTTACAACGTTTCTCAGAGCCTATAAATATAGTGTCTGATTCATCTTATGTTGTTAATGCTGTCAATTTGCTTGAGGCGGCTGGCATTATTAAACCGTCTAGCAGAGTTGCCTCAATTTTTGCGCAAATTCAAAACTGCCTTCTAGCCAGAAGATCACCCTTTTATATTACTCACATTAGAGCTCATTCTAGATTGCCAAGACCTATGGCTCAAGGCAATGATTTGGCAGACAGGGCTACAAAAATAATTGCTATAGCCATGTCTTCGCCTCTAGAGGCTGCTAAAAGTTTTCACAAAAGCTTTCATGTAACTTCTGAAACTTTGCGGCGCCGCTTTTCCATTTCCAGAAAACAGGCTCGCGATATTGTTGTCATTTGCCAAAATTGCAGTCAGTTTCTGCCTGCGCCCCACTCGGGGGTTAATCCTCGGGGCATCCAGCCTCTTCAAATATGGCAAATGGATGTTACCCATGTGTCCTCTTTTGGTAAGCTGCAATATGTACATGTATCCATTGATACCTGTTCGGGAATAATTGCAGCCACTCCCTTATCTAGAGAGAAGGCCTCACATGCCATCCAACATTGCTTGGAGGCTTGGAGTGCCTGGGGTAAGCCAAAGTTCTTAAAGACAGATAATGGGCCGCCTTTTACCTCACAAAAATTTCAACAATTTTGTAGCCAGATGGCTGTAACTCATCTTACAAGTTTGCCGTATAATCCACAAGGACAAGGTATTGTAGAACGTGCTCACCGCACCCTTAAATCATATCTAATAAAACAAAAAGGGGGCATTATGCAGGCTCTACCCCTTGTGCCTAGGACCGCAGTATCCATGGCGCTATTCACCTTAAATTTTTTAAATCTTGATGACCATGGCCATACGGCAGCTGAAAGGCATTGCCTACCCATGGAAAAACCAAGAGAGATGGTAAAATGGAAAGATGTCATAACTAATAAATGGAAAGGACCGGATCTTGTGTTGATAAGATCCAGGGGAGCTGTTTGTGTTTTTCCTCAGGATGAAAATAATCCTTTCTGGGTTCCCAAGAGGCTCACGCGAAAAATGGCAGAGACTCCTGATGACAGCCCTGCTCCTGATGCTGTGGAACCAGAGAGTCAGAGGAGGGACGAGATGGGCGATTCTTTCGGCATTCCTGAAACCAATTCCAGCAGAACTTGATGCTACAGTCTTCCCTAAGCTTTTCACCCCCGATATTAACTTGGGTGGGGGTGGGACTCTTTGGAGCAATCCTTTGCTGCGGACTTGCGTTGCTTCTCTGGCTGGTTTGTAAGCTCAAGGCCCAAACAAAAAAGAGACAAGGTGGTTACTGCCCAAGCGCCTGTCGCTCTAGAACATGCAGCATCAGCCGATATCTGGTTGTCTATGCTTAAGCAGTAGGTCGCCGGCCAGACAGCTCTTGCACTCCTAGAACTTCGGTTCATTGCACAGGATTAGAGTGTCTGGTTTGAGCAGCCCATGAGGGATGCCGAGCTAAGCATCGCACTGAGAAACCCCTTGTCGCGGGGCATTCTCTGGGAGGTACGTCATTTTGCGTGAGGGTTCCCTGCCCCAGTGTCCCTCCCTCAGAAAAACGGCAGAGTGACAGGTCAAGAGTACTGCGGGCTACAAAAAGCCTAGCGGTTACTCCTGTACATGGTCTTTATACACCTTAATGAGGATTTGACCTCTATCTCCACCCTCCTAATATGGGTGTCCTACTTTGCTCAAAGTATAAAAGATAGGGGGAGATGTGGGGCGCCGCCCACACATTCCCACGCATTCGCCATTACAAGATGGCGCTGATATCCGGCTGGAGTTAGCAGTAAACAAGCCATGTGCGCACAGGCTGGGTAACTTTTCCGCTTCATGAGTTCCGCCTCTTCCATGGCGTCATAGGGCCTGGTGAGTTTCAACCAATCAGGGGGCTCCGCGTCCAAGGCAAGGACTGATCCCTTTATAAGGGGGCGGGCTAGATAGCTCCCTCTCTCTTCTTCCCCTCTCTTCCCCGCTCGTTGGTCCCGCTCCCGTGTGTTTCCGTTTCGTGGTCTGGTTCGTGGGCTCGTCCGTCTTGTTCATCGTGTTCGTCTTTTGGTTTTCTCCGCCTTCTTCGTCTTTTCGTCACGTGAAGCAAGTGCTGGTTTTCCAGAGCAATAAAGTTTACCGCAGAAGGATTCTATTTCGTGTGCCGTGTCGTTCTTGCAGGCGAGACGGTTGCGCGGGACAGTTCTGGGATCCAAATTGGACTTTTTTCTTCCTGTGGAGAAACACAAATAGCTCCCCTGGATCGTATTAAAATAGGATCCGGGCCTTTCCAATTATCAGTGAGGACATCTTTCTATTTCACTAGCTCTTTAGGTGGCACAGGCCATTGTGCATGGCGCTCGGCAGCTGAATGGCCATGAGCGTCCAAATTTTAAAAAATTTAAAGTAAGAAGTATAGTAGAAATGGCCATTTTAGGCGTAGGGGGTATCTCTCCAATTCCCCGTTTTTGTTTGTTTAAATAAACCTTTAGGGTTCGATGGGCACGTTCAATGATGCCTTGACCCTGAGGATTATAAGGCAATCCTGTCAGGAGTGAAACTCCCATGTGATGGCAAAATTCAAGCAATTTTGCTGAGGTAAATGCAGGAGCATGGTCCATTTTTAACACTTTAGGAATGCCCCATGCACTCCACGCTTCAAGACAATGAGTAATAACATGAGAAGCCTTTTCTCCTGATAAAGGAGAAGCAAAAATAACTTTTGAACAAGTACCAATGGACACATGTAAAAGATACTGAGATAATGGTTTAGAATAATTTGCAGATTTAGTAAAATTTTTATACTAAATAGTGGTCACACATAATTCTGAGAACTTTCATTGGCAGCCCAGCTGGGAAACCTGCCACAATATATCCATTCGTTTTTGAACCAGATCAATTCTCTAAGGTATTATCATAAACAGTTTTTATATTAGAAGAAAAGGTAAAGAGGCCCTTAACTGCCCAATGTACTCTCCGAGATTGAAAGCTAGTCTAAGGATGCAGGGCTGAATCTCCTTTTTCTGTACAGAAAGGTGACCACCTAGGTTGGGCTGGAATAAACAAATTACCCTTTGGCTGGGAAATAGGCCAGCGACCAGCAATCCAGGTGGCATTAGCCTATCCAGGTTTACTGTATAATTAGCAGTAACTCTATAAACTCTATTTCCTTCTCTCTTTATATGACCGGGCTTTCGGCATTGAAAGCAATTGACACCTTTTTTAAAAAGACCTAGCTGCCTTATGGCGGCAGCCAAACCTGCATTAGTTAATGGTCCTCCTATCTTCCTGCAGGCTTTAATCCAGGCTTGTAGTCCTTTAGCCTTGCAGGGGGTGATGGCATTACGACATTCTTTAGTACATTGTTCAAAAATTAGTTGCTCTATCAAGGGCATAGCCTGTTCTTGGTCTCCAAACATTTTTCCAGCTGTCTCTATCATTCTGGCCACAAAATCCGAAAAAGGTTCACTTGGACTCTGAATAATTTTTGTTAGATTTCCTGAAACTTCCCCCTTATTAGTGAGCGCTTTCCATGCCTTTACGGCACAAAGTGCTATTTGGCCATAGACTTCTACGGGATAGGCGGTTTGATTTACCGCCCACTGCCCCTGTCCAGATAACATATCAAAATCCCAAGCCGGCTGTCCTGTGGCTGCATTGGCGCGAGCCTGGACCTGACAAGCATCCTGCCACAAGGCTTTCCACTCAATGTATTGTCCCATACTTGGTAGACAAGCTTTAGTAACAAACTGCCAATCAGCAGGTGTCATGGCTATAGAGCTTAATCTTTCAATTAACGACATAGTAAAATTAGCAGTGACTCCATAAATTCTGACTGCCTCTGCCAACTCTTTGACTTGCTTATGTTCTAGGGGCTGATAACTGCGTAAGTTATTCTCCTTAGACACCAGAAACATTTGCCTGAGGGCATGGAATGTCTCTGGCAGACAAAAGGAAAATTCACACTTCCTCTCTGCATGAGGTGAAAAGGCAGAGGCCACCTTTTGTTTTGCTAAAGTCTTTTGTTTCCCCTGAGACTGCTCTGCCTCACATTCTTTTGTCTCTTCTTTTTCTAAAATTTCCTCAAATTGAAATTCAGTTTGTGATCCTTTTTCTGCCAGCTCTGGGGCCTTTTGTTCCTTTAACGGATACAAGGCATTCTCTCGGGAAACTTGTACTCTGTTTCCCTGGACACAATCCTATCTTTTTCCAGCGGTTCCGCCGCCACCTCTCTGATTCTGACTTGTTTTGAACATGTCTCTCAGAGACTATCTTCCTTGTCCTTTTCTTTATCATGTTCTGTTTCTGACCCACTCTCTAGGTGCTGCCTGCTAACTTTCCATCTAGATAACTTCCACTGAATGACCCCCTCCTGCTTTAGCTGCAATAACGCCATTTCGTGCTAGGCCCAGAGCAGGCAAGGATAAAAAATACTGAAACAAAAGTGAGCCAGAGGACAGCCCAGTCTCTGTCAGAACAAAAATATCTGCAGTTGACCACCTGGACCAAGGCAAGGACATCCCGCCACACATGTTAAAGCAAGGACGAAAAACAACTCCTTGTCCCAAAGGAGGGGCCAAGGCCGCCCTCCTCTTCTGAGAACTTGGGTCTGTAAGGCTGTGCAGGCTGGGTCGGGGTCCCAGGTGGCCAAGCAAGATACCGGTGGGCGGCCAGCTAGCAATAGACAAAGAACAGAAGACATTCAGACAAGCCCAGCTTTCAGATAAGCTGCAGCCCCCGACTAGAACCAAGAGTTGTGTCCTTGGAGCCATATGTCTGCCATAGTTCCCACACTTAGATAAGCCCAAGCCAACTATTCTCAGGAGCTGCAGCCCCAGCTGGTATCAAAAGCTGTTTCCTTAGAGCCATATCCTTGGGCTCACTCCCTGGCCACATTTAAACTAACCAATTAGAACCCTGTTGCTATGCTTCTGCTTCTGTACCTTGCTTCTGCCCCCCAAGCCCTATAAAAAGGGGACTGCCCCTTTGTCCGGCGCACAAGTCCTCTGAGAGACTGTGTGCCCACAGGTACCTGTGTAAATAAACCTCTTGCTACTTGCATCCGAAGTGAGTGGTCTCGCTGCTCCTTGGGAGGGGTCTCTTCAGAAGGAAGATACCTTCCGGGGGTCTTTCACCACAACAGTAATGTTATAACAATTACCACAAATGCAAGCAATACTTCTACTGCCGGAGAAAATCCAAGAAGAGACATGTCTAAGTTTTTGGCATGTTCTTTTGGCACCCCGTAAAAACTAAAGAGTGACATTAAAAGACCCCCAGAGGGTATCTCCTGTCTGAAGAGACCCGTCCCAAGGAACAGCGAGACCACTCACTTCGGATGCAAGTAGCAAGAGGTTTATTTAGATACACAGGTACCTGTGGGCACACAGTCTCTCGGACGACTTGCGCGCCGGACAAAGGGGCAGTCCCCTTTTTATAGGGCTTGGGGGGCAGAAGCAAAGTACAGAAGCAGAAGCATAGCAACAGGGTTCTAATTGGTTAGTTTAAATGTGGCCATGGAGTGAGCCCAAGGACATGGCTCTAAGGAAACAGCTCTTGATACCAGCTGGGGCTGCAGCTCCTGAGAATAGTTGCCTTGGGCTTATCTAAGTGTGGGAACTATGGCAGACATATGGCTCCAAGGACACAACTCTTGGTTCTAGTCGGGGGCTGCAGCTTATCTGAAAGCTGGGCTGTCTGAATGTCTTCTGTTCTTTGCCTATTGCTAGCTGGCCGCCCACCGGTATCTTGCTTGGCCACCTGGGACCCCGACCTAGCCTGCACAGCCTTACAGACCCAAGTTCTCAGAAGAGGAGGGCGGCCTTGGCCCCTCCTTTGGGACAGGGAGTTGTTTTTCATCCTTGCTTCAACATGTGTGGCAGGATGTCCTTGCCTCAACATGTGTGGCAGGATGTCCTTGCCTTGTTCCAGGTGGTCAACTGCAGATATTTTTGTTCTGACAGAGACTGGGCTGTCCTCTGGCTCACTTTTATTTCAGTATTTTTTATCCCTGCCTGCTCTGGGCCTACCAAGAAATGGCGTTACTGCAGCTAAAGCAGGAGGGGGTCTTTCAACATGTCTCCCAGAACTTACCTTTTAATTCTTCCGCAGTTCTGAATCTAGTTCAGCGGCCTGAAATTTTATTGGATATTTTCTGCATTTACATTTCAAATGTTATCACTTTGCCACATTCCCATCCCACATCCCCCTCCCATCGTCTCCATGAAGGTGCTCTCTCTCCCAACCACCCTCTCCCACATCAGCACCTTGACATTCCCCTACACTGGGAAAACAGGCCTTCACTGGACTAAAAGCCTCTCTGCCCATTGATGTCATAAAATGCTATCCTCTGGTGCATATACCTGGGGCTATGAGTCTTTCCATGCAAACTCATTGGTAGGTGTGTTTTAGTCCCTGGGAGCTGTGGTGGGTTTGGGTAGTTGATACTTTTGTTCTTCCCAAGAAGTTTCAGACCCTTTCAGCTCCTTCAGTCCTTTCTCTAGCTCCTTCATTGTGTCCTCATGTTTAGTCTGATGGTTAGCTGCAAGCATCCTCCTCTTTATCGGCATTTCTTTGGCAGAGATTCTGAGTAGGCATCCACATCAGGTTCCTACAAGTAAGCACTACTTGGCATCAGCAATAGTAGTTGGGTTTATTGGGCACTTATGAGGTATATCTCTAGGTGAGGCAGTCTCTGGATGATCTTTTCTTTAATCCCTTCTCCTATATTTGTCCCTTTATTTTCTCCCATTGTTGTTTTGTTCTTCCTTCTAAGAAAGATTGAGACATCCACTTTTTAGCCTTCCATATCTTTGAACTTTGTAAGTTCTATGGATGGTTTCTTAGGTATTCCAAGCTTTTAAGGCTAGTATCTGCTTATAAGAGAGTAAATACTATGAGTGTTCTTTTATGACTGGGTTACCTCACTCAGGATGATAGCTTCAAGTTCTGTCCATTTGCCCTGGAATTTCATGTAGTCATTATTTTTGATAGCTGAGTAGTACTCCATTGTGTAAATGTACCACAGTTTCTTTATCCATTCCACTGTTGATGAACATCTGGGTTCTTTCCAGCTTCTGACTATTATAAATAAGGCTGCTAGCAATGTTAACACCCATTGTGTGTCAGGTTCTTCAGAATTAGCTATGTCTATTAAAAGTCTCAGTGTGTTCATTCAAATTAGAAACATGACATATCTGCTATTCATGCTTACTTATATTTTCATTCATCTAAGTAAAAGAGAAAATAAAACTTAAGGTTAATTCATGATTCTCAGCTCAGAGTTTTTTTTGAGATATTTAATGACAATGTTTAATATTTTTACGTTTTGAGTATATTATCAAACAGCATTAGATGCTATTAGAAAAGACTAAAAAGAAATTTACATATAATGTTACAATTTCATAAATTGTAAACCCATGTTCTGTTATTCTCCTGTAGGTTCTCCAAATCTAAGATACTATTCATGAAGGAAAAATGGTGCCTCATGTATAGTATTAGAAAATATATAATCATGCATAGGTAGAATTGTGCTTTTGCCTTATCCAAATGCCAGATCCATGGATTTGCATGATTATTTCCCTTGCAGGTGAATTTCCTCTAACTGCTTTACCTAAAAATAGGGAGGAATCACCTGTCACCTTTTCCTTCTAATGAGATTTCTAAAACCACATGGGGGCAGCTATCTTTCACCCTAAGGAATCAAGTGCTGTCATTCTGCACTAAATTACCCCATTCTTCCCCATCTTCCTGATTCCTGAACTTAGAAAGCAAAAAAATAAAATAAAAATAAATGTGTCATTCCCTATTTTATTTATTACAAAATACTCTAATATTACACAGCTGGGCTGCATGATAAATATTAGATCATCAACATTATTCTTTAGTGTGATTCATTATAGTTTCTTTACTAGCTTAAGTTTTTTTTTTTTTTTTTTTTTAATCCAGAAGATTCTGTGTTATGAGAATGAATATGGCCATATAATATGAGTTCCCTTTCTATTTTTCATACTGTATTATGACATCCGCTTTGATTAAACAGAATAGCTATGTTTTAGAAAGGAATGTCACTGTGTCTAGTTGGGCAGCTGAAGGGAAGGACAGAAATAGAACCTCCCTTACACTTCTGGCTTCTAATACTGAAATAGAATACAGTGCACTGCACATCCATGATACACACTCAAGAGCTGAATGAACCAACGTGAACACGAGGAACATACCGATTGCTATTCTTCTGCAGCAAGCTATATTCTCTATAAGAACAAAGAATATTCAGAGACTGGGCATCATTCTCTAACCAGGCACTCATAGAAGTGAATAAATTTTCTCCTTTTACAAGTTAAGAAACGTTTTTTTCTTTTTTTACAGTTTTTCTCAAAGAACCACTTACATTCCAAATTATGTATCATAATTTTAGTTCTTATAAAATTAATAATACCACATTTACATCAAATTTTCACTGATTTTGCATAATAGCTCCTCAGTCATTTGGACTTGCCTTTACCCAATTACAGTAAACTTAACTTCATGTTTTTTTTTTTCAGTTTTCATTCTGAAACCTGTTTACACAGGCTATTCTAATGTTATAATTAATATTATATGCTCATACATTCTAAACAAATAAGATTTATAAAAGTGTAGAGTATTTATTCTCACACTAATTGATGTTTCTTCTAAGAGAGTATTGCTACTAACTTATGAGAAGGACTAAAAATAGGAAGAGATTAGAGAAATTCACAGTTCTAGTGGAATGGTGGCAGAAAACAAAAGTAAGTACACAATTTTATTTTTCTCACATTCTGAAATGTAACTTCCAAAGGTTGTGACAAAAGTAAGCAAGAACATTTCCATTTTAGGTAGAGGAAACCTTTAAAATGATTCATCTGTCATTCTGAGGTAGGTATGTAACAAGAATTAATTTAGTTGACAACCATCAAACAATGACCGAAAGAGTTTTAATTATTTATATATGAAATAAATAATTAATAGGCAGTCAACTATTTGACTTTGCAGTCAATCCACATTTAGAGGACAGTTCCACAGATATTTTGCTTTAATAGCCACTTTGTATATCTTCTGGTGCCCTGAATGTTACAACAGCTTTGAGGGAATTGTCTATCATGGGGTCCACAATACAGATTGCAGTTTTATTATCAATCCCTCCCTGAGGGTAACAGGAATTAACAATAGTATACCAAGTTAAACAAGGTTCAGGATGCTGAATGAAATCATCACTGTTGCTGGGTTTTAACAAGATTTTTAGTTAGCATATACCTCGGCACACATAGAAATTTCTTGTTACATGTTAACTAGACATTTCTAATAAACGGCACAATGATTTCTCATGGGAAATGTTTATGCTAAAATAGGTAATTATAAGTCAAAATGTCTTTGGGGAAATATAAATTACTTCTGGAGTCATAAAGGCTGCTGAGGAAGGTTTGGAGCCTAATAAAATGATTCACTGGGGGGGTGTGTGCTATGGGGCGCATCCTCATAGAAGTAGGAGAAGGGGAATGGGAGATGGGGGAACTGGGAAAGGGGATAACATTTGAAATGTAAATACATAAACCATCCAATTAAAAAATGAGAGAAAATAAAAAGACTCACTGTTTTATGCTAGGGTTCTTAATTCCTTTCTATTTCATTTGTATCTTTTCTTATTCATTCAGCCATAGCTGTCCTTATTTGTTTATGTTGTTCACATACAACTTTTGAAGATTATTAATTTGGGATACCTGAAATGATTTAAAGGAAAATATGAAGCATTGTCTTGGACTAGACCCAGACAATGATCAGGAAACAAGCACACAGCTGTGAATCAAGGAGCACTACATAGATGGACTACAGAAATAATTATTTTACCTACTGAAGCTTCTGATTGTCAAGAGCATCAAGAGATTGTGTCTTCTGAATTTCTCTCTTGAGTTCTATGACTGACTTGTTTTGGTACTAAAATCCATGAGGGGTTTGTGCCCTCCTGACAATCTATCAAAAGGCCTATTAACTACTGTGATATCTCTGCTTCACCATATAAAGACAGGGTGTTAGGATATGTGAAGCTTTCCCTTTGATTTATAGCTAATAATTTCACTGATAAAGAGGAAGCAGGGTTGACCAGCATGCCAACAAGGCTGACTTGAATGTGTAAAATGTACTGAGTAACACAGGCTGTGAGTCGTCAGCTGACAGCAGGATCCAAGAGTCATATCTTCACTTACAGAGACAAATGATGGGTCACACTATATGATTTTAAATAATCATGCTGTTACTTTATTTAATTAATACTTTTATAATAATTGTATTTATTCACTAAATGCTCCATTGACCACTTGTAGTATTCATATACAATTTAGAAATGTTGATATCTATGTAGCTCAATAAGCACTCTTCCATGAGATATCTACAGGAAACAAATTAAGATGAATATTAAATAGCTACACACAAAATTGTCACCGTTGATTAATGTGATGTAAAATCTGATGGTGAAGTGGAGACTGAAGGAATGAATGCTCTTTACATTGAGGGATAAGGCTATTTGTGAAATTAAATGAAATTTCAACAATACTAAAATTAACAAAATACATTCCATGAAAAGGGTAGAACAGCTATCGTTTGTTAATTTTCTTTTTTGCCAAAAGAGGTTTATAGACATGAACAACATTTACACTCTATATAATACATATTTGCATAATATTTCTATGATGACCTTTCATTGGTTAAAATCGTCTTGATGTTATTAGGTGCTATTACCATACTACGGACAATACAGCATGAACTTAGCATGAAGGATGTTAGAACCTAAGAAGGCTACTGGGGAGAATACAGAGAGTTGAAGTAATTACAGACTAAAGATTGCCTGAAAAATGAAAGTCATCCTAGATGACACATATTAAATATATTTAATCTGTGCAAAACTCAAAAAGCTTTTCTGAAAAAAATGGTTTCTAGGTTGACACGATAGATCTGTGAGGCAAGTGTTTCTCCGATAGAAACGCACTGAATTTGGGGCAACAGAATCTCAGCAGAAGACCCTACCCTGCAGAAATAAAAGAAGCCAACACTGCACTAGAAGCACATAATATTTTCCAGCTTCTCCACCACATCAGAAGTGAGGCAGAAAACAGCTGCTCCTTGAGATGAGTGACAGAAAGAACACACATGTTCACTGACTTCCAGACAGCGAGGTGGAGACATTCAGAGACGGTGACTCCCTGAACAGAAAGTATTAATATGTGTCAGGGTTGCTGCAGACTCCGAAGGACCTCTGATAGTGGGCACCAGAAAGAGGAAAAGAAGCTGGTACAGAAGGCCGGAAATATGTTTGTTTTTATATCCCCAAGACCCGCTGTCCTCCCCTCTTTCCTGATTCGAGTGGCTGGGGGCAGTGGGTGATTCGCACAGTTACGGAGATTCCTTCAAACGAAGCAATGAAGTATGAAGTGTCTCACACACACACACACACACACACACACAGACACACACAGACACAGACACACACAAGCTGTGTTGAGATTGTAAAGAAGGGAAAGGCAGATGGAAACCAGGAGAAATCTCAAAACTTCTTGCATGTGCTCAGCTTTCCAACGTTGCTCCAGGCTGCTCCGTGTCTCCACGTTGCAAAGGTCAGAGAGTTTTGGAAGATATGCCACTGGGCTGGATAAATATGTTGGTCAGAGAGGGTACTGAGGCTAGATAGACTCCGGGACCAGTCCACACGTTGGTTCCTCACACAGGTTACCGGCATGTGCAGGACCGGTAGTAGTCACTGGCTCCAGTCTTTGGAAAGCACAGGCAGGACTCAGCCTGAGGACAACACTATTTGGGTCTGAGAAGGGACAAGTGTCAGTGCCCTCTTCTCATGTTCATCAAATGAACTTTAGAACCACCGTCCTATCTATCTCTGCGTTGAATAAGGTTTTCCTTTGATTTTTTTTTTACTTATTATTTTAGGTTTACATTTGATAACTTATCTGTCACTAGATAGACCTCATGTTCCTTTCTTTTTCATGTTGATTCTTTCTCTCTCCCTTCATCATTTTATAAACAGTCTATTTATATTAACTGTTTACCACTCAGTTTCTCCTATCTCACAATCCACAATCCACAATCCACAATCCACACCATCCTTTTCTATCATCACAGACTGCACTATAAACCAGTATTGGTTTCCATTTATGCATCTGCTGTGCTTTAAGTATATGGGCACTGCTTTTGTTTACCCTTGGAGTCATGCTGGTAACTGATGTCTAGAAGGAAAGCTTAAAATGGAAACTTCTAGTTGCTTTCTAAAGTCGGTTATGTCAAAAGATGTTCTGCTGAGGCACACAGGTGAAGGGATGCCTTGCTAAAGCAGACACTGGAAAGAATGATTTCCTGAAACAGACACAGGTAAGAGGGTGTTTTGATATAGCAGACACTTGAAAGGATATGTGAGGAAGGAGTATAGACGTGATCCCACAGACAGCGGGAGAGAGCACAGAGTAGTAACTAACTTGGTTTGCTCCGCCCTGATCTTCACTGACAACAAGCACGCATTGATCTACCTTACACAGAACTGTTGAGCTCAACTTGTAATGACGCCACCATAGAGAGAAACTTGTCCAAGAACTGCTCATGAGGTTCCTGCAGCAGCTTGCCTCTTCAGCGGCCCTGCCTCAGGCCAGTTGGTAGACCTCGCAGTTTCTTCAGGATTCAATTGAACTATTGGTTTGTGCCTGATGTCTGCCTGCTGTAAGGACTGGACAGTAGCTGCTGAGTCACATTTCATGTTTGTTAGATGACTTAACTGCTCCCGAAAAGATCAAGCACGTCCTCATAGAACTATTGCTGGGCAGGTCCACTTCCCTCATATCCGAATAACTTTTCTCTTTCATTGCCTCTGGATGGGCAAAAGGAGATTGAATGTAGGCTGCAAAAATAAAGGAAACCCAATGTGGCTTACATATAATGGTAACTCTGCTTTCAATGTGGTAAAGGAAATGGCAGATTATGAGGGGTTAGCAATGTTGCTTAAGAAGATTGTCAAAATGCCAGTTACTGCTGCTGGGTGGTGTCCTATTATATTCCTGGAGGGGGAGGGTTCTGTAGTCTTTGTATATACCGCTTTGAGAAAGGTTGGGGGAAATTTGGAAACTCAGAAGGTTCACTCAATTTTTTTCTGCTAGCAAGGACCACAGCGTTGGCTTTGCTTGTAGATTATCTGTGAATAGAGGTGAAAATGCTGGGAAAGCCAAGGGTATGAGAACATGATTGAGGCTTGGTGAATGCAAAATGCATCTCCTGATGAAAAGGGGAAAGAAAATAGTCTGGAAGGTAAAGTGATGCCCCATGTCTTTTCACTACCAGGTGACCAAAGCGAGGGAAAAGGGTCCAGGAAGAGAAGACCAGGCACAGGAACAAAAGGTTATTGTCCACTAAGAGTACACCACAGGAGGTTTGGCTTTTGTATACACTACTTTCAGCTTTCCCAGTCTTGTGCAGCATATGCTTGCTAATGATGGTATTCCTGCCTATCATGAATTGACCTAGTAACTAATAGAAGTTTTAGATTTAAAGCTTTTTAAAAAGGCTGTTGTGTTGTGTGGCTTGCATTTTTATTATGTTAAAGAAATGCTAAGTAACTGGGCTACACCACATAGAATGATCCCACCAGATTGAAAATGATTGGTATTGGCTGTTTCAGAAGCTGGTCAACTATTACAATCATGGTCCTGGTGGAAGCATGACACCTCAAAACCAAAAAAAAAAAAAAAAAAAAAAAAAAAAAAAAAGCCCAAAAACATGGAAATGTAACAAGTGAATGAATGGCACTATGCTCATTTGCAAGAACAAATAAGATTTGATGATGGTGCTTTAAGAACTTGGGGTTTGATTGAGAAACATGGAAATTAAAAACTCTTTCATTTAATAAAACAATACAGGATTCTGCCGAAGTTTTTGCAGAATTTTTACAGAGGTTGAGTTCAGCTGTGAACAGAAACATTACAGACCCCAAAACTGGTCATTGATGGAAATTGTATCTCTTGAGAATGCGAACACTAAATGTTAGATCATTAGGAATCAGATCATTTAAGGCATATGGAGTCCCTACAGATGGATTGGTATTGGTTCTCCAGAATATAAGGCAAATATTATAGAGCAAATAGTAGTTAGAAATAACAGGAATCAAAATGTCTAATGTTTTAATTGTGGTAAATTTGGTCATTTCTAAAGAAATTGTGAAGCTAAAAGATTCAGAATTAAAAATAATAGGTACACTGACTTTAGAGAATATGGTTATCATAGAATAGAACAGTCATGTTCCATTTGCTATGTGGCACAAAGGCTACCAGGGTATTTTAGCTGCTGTGGAAAGGGAAAACAGTGGTCACATTTGTCATTCCAAGAGAGATATACGAGGTAACCTCTTATCATCAGAAACAAACCAAGAGGCCTGTCAGCTCAAAGTCTGGCAGCAAACAATTCAAGCCATTTTTCTTTGGTCATTTAGGCGGTACCAATCAGAACAAGAAGAAAGTATGGAATTTCTGATCATATACATGCTACAAAAGGAAGTGCAGTTTTGTGTGTGGCCACAGATATTCATCGTACATTATCCCCAAAAGTTGAATGTTATAAATTAACTACTAGTGTGTATGGTTCCTTACCTTTCGTGACAGTGGCAATAATCTTGGGGAGAAATGTATTAACTTCTCAAGGATTTATTGTATATACAGGTGTAATAAATGAAGACAGCAAAGAAGAAATGAAAATCATGGCAGAAAAGGAAACAGAAATTGGATCACAGCATGGAATTGTTTAGCTGCAATTTCCTTACATCAAGACAGGAAGGAGCTTTTTGGGGAGCACTGGAAAACATGTATTGTGACAAACAATGGCTAAAGATCAGAGAACAAAATTAATGAAAAAAAAAAAAAGAATAGTGTGGGCATAGAAGGGTTGGTTGATACAGGAGCTGTTGTTAGTATACTCTCCCAAAAGTCATAAAATCCTAATGGACCATTTGAGAAGGTTCAGAAGTAATTTATAGGAATTGATAAATTATCACCAATAGAAAAAGTATCCAAAGAATTTCTTGTGTGGGACCAGAAGAGCATCAAGGAGGTTGAGACCTAATGTGGCTGAAATACCTATAAACTTACAAGGAAGACACCGTTTACAATAATGAGGTACTCAAACTGAGAATCCTACATTTCTGGGAAAAAGATATTGTAGTAATTTGCTCCAAACCTTATCAATCCTTTGTCTACTTCAATGATAGACACAAAAATTTTCTAACCAGACTATTAATTAGTTCCTGTTACAGGACTTCCAGGCATTGTCCATAGAGGAGCCTGATGTGAATGTTTGCCAAGTGGACCCCAATGGTGAAAGCCAGCTGCACCCCCTAAGATGTCCTAATACAGCAGGAAATAGCCAATGAGACCCTTGCCACCCCTATTCCACTTTCATCATTGGCCTCTCCCTCCCCTTTTTCTTCTCTTTACGATAAGAAAAGGGGAGAAATGGCAGCAGTAGGACTACTCCTGAAAAATTTTTCTTTCTTCCAAACCAATGTACGTAATATCTCCCTATAATGTATACATATATATGTTCCAGCCTCTTGCCAAATACAGGCTCTCATTACACCTAGAACAGCTCCAGAGAAGCAACCTACAGATGCTTCAGTCTTTTCTTGCAGACACAGCCGCTTCTACTGGACCTGTTCCTTCTGACCTATCCTCAGGGGCTTCCACAGACCCTGGACACAAGCAAACAGCCAACTCTAAGACTGTACAAACATTCCTACCCCCACTTTTCTGGACTCTCTAGAAACGTTGCCACAAACAAGCATGAAGCAGTCAGAGATTACACCTTATTCCTGGTCCACCATCACCTCTGATTTTTCTTTTTTAATTAAACCAAAATGGGGGTTTATTGGGATTCTTAAACCCTACCCCTGAATTACCTGGCAGTAGCCAGGTATGCTCTGCCCCAGTGACCTGACACTATACAAGGGGCTGCTTGCCCCCTCTTCTCTTTCTTCCTTTTGCCTTTAAAAGTGACATGGACAGTGCTCTGAGGAAAGATATTGATAAAGATGATCGAGAACAATGGTAAGATGTGCCCATGGTCAAAAAACAAACAGAAAACCAAACAAGCTATTAAGAAGTGTGTCTAATTTTACTAATTTCTTTCTCAGCCTGTATGTCCTTTGAGTAGAGGAAAGCTACTGATTTGCTCGAATTAATTTTATATCCAGCCAGTGTTCTTAAGGTGTTTATCATCTGTCATTGAGTAGCACAATGTTTAGCTTTCATGTGTAGGTGTGCTTTTTGTTGTTGTTGTTCTAATTGAAGACCAACCTTACTCCATGGAGATCTGATAGAACACATGGAATTATTTTGATCTTCTTGTATCTGTTAAGGCCTGTTTTGGGTCCAACAATATGGCAAATTTTGGAGAAGGTGCCATGAGATGCTGAAAAGAAGGTATATTTTTAGATGTCTATTAAATCTATTTTGTCCATAACTTCTGTTAGTTTTACCATGTCTATCTTCAGTTTCTGCATCCATGATTTGTCCATTGCTGAGAATGAGGTGTTGAAGTCTCCCACTATTATTGTGTGTGGTGTAAAATATGCTGTGAGCTTTAGTAGAGTTTCTATTATGAATGTGGTTACTCTTGTATTTGGAGCATAGATGTTTAGGATTGAGAGTTACTCTTGATAGTATTTTCCTTTGTTGAGTAAAGTGCCCTTTCTGTTCTTTTTTGATGACTTCTGGTTGAAAATCAGTTTTATTCGATATTAGAATGGCTACTCCAACTTGATTTTTTGGGACCATTTGCTTGGAAAGTTTTTCCCAACATTTTACTCTGAGGTAGTGCTTGTTTTGGTTGCTGAGATGAGTTTTCTGTATGCAGCAAAATGTTGGATCCTGTTTGCATATCCAGTCTGATAGTCTATGTCTTCTTTTAATAGAGAATTAATTTAATTGATGTTAATGAATATTAAAAAATAGTGATTGTTGTTTCCTGCTATTTTTGTTGTTAGAGGAAGAGTTATGTTTGTGTGCTCTTCTTCTTTGGTATTTGTTGCAAGAAGATTAGTTTCTTGCTTTTCCTAGGGTGAAGTTTTCCTCTTTGTAGTGTTGTTTTTCATCTATTATCCTTTGTAGGGCTGGATTATTGGACAGATATTGTGTACATATTTTTTCTCCTGGAACATCTTGGTTTCTCCACCTATGGTAATTTAGAGTTTTGCTGGATATAGTAACTTGGGATAGAACTTGTTTTCCATTAAGGTTGAATGAGATCAGTCCAGGATCTAAATTTTACCAATATTATTTATTTTAGTCATTTGTTAATTATTAAATTTATTATAATCCTACACATATTAAGTTATATAATATTTTATATTTTGACATTTAATTTTGTTCCATAATTAAATTAAGGTTATGTAAATTCTGTATTTACGTTTTCTCATATGCAATATTTTACACTATTAAAAAACCCTTTAAGTGTAACACTTAGCAATTTGCTTTTTATTTACACTTATTTCTTATTGATCAAATAGTATCATAAAACACAGCTTGAGATTGTTTAGAGAGTCTAACAGGGAAGCAGAGCCACTCGTAAACCCCACCCCTTCATGGACAACAGCTCTCACTATTTGTGATAGTTTGTCCTCTTTGACCAACCAAATGTGCAGCTTCAGGAACAAGGCACATGGAGCTCTGAGGGAGGAGAGGACAACAGAGGTAGGGGGAGATATCCATGAGGAAACCATATCTGTCCATCAGTTCTGGGGATCAGTCAGTGGAATAGCAGATGTTACAGGCCCAACACTGAGATACTGTGAGTGTGTAAGTGAGCAAGAAGGGACATAAAGAAAAGATGCACATTAGAAAGGGTGTTTGTGTGTAGGATAATATAATTATATAATAAACTCAAAAGAGAACTTAAAATTGAAAATTAAAAATTAAGACCATTGTGATCTGATTCACCATTTTAATGTATAAACCATATATTCATTATGACCCAATAAAGAACAAAAAGTAAAAATGTAATAAAGGTAAAACATTATTTTTGAGATAATGTACAATTTAATTTTTCTGTCACATTTTGCACTTATTTATATTTGTATACCTATATATCTGTCTTACTGCACAGCTCTTAATAATTATTAGCAAGTTTCTTATTTTCACTTAACAAATGTGCTGTTATCATTATTTCTATTTCATTATGTTGAAAAAGTTTATAAATAAATGTTTACAAGTACCAGGAAATTACCAATTGTACAGTCTAACAAATTGATTAGAGAGTTCAATAAATGCAATGTTTTAATTTTATTAGATAGACATAGTCTATCATTTATTTTTAGTTATATGTAAGTATATATCTTCTAGTTGTGCATATTTCTTACTGGTTTTCATGAAGATCCAAGCTATTTTCTATGGTCACAAAACAATGTTTTACTTTATCTATATATTTTGTCATTTAGAATTGCTCTGTGAATATGAACATATTTAATAAATGTATAAAAATACCATGAAAAAAGTATTGATATTCAAAATCATTCAAACATTTGTTTGGTAAGACTGTTGTAAATATTGCAATTTTACCAAAGCTGTATTTTGAGAATCTTAAAAAACAGAGTTTTAATTGCATATATGTTCAATATTATGAAATATAAAATGCAAACCTAGGGGCTGAACAACACTAAGACAACCAAAATCTCAGCATTAATCAATGTGCAGGCCATGAAATTTTATTTTCAGTTTAAAATTTCTTTGCAACTAGTGGCTTCTGTGAAGGGGAAGTAAGGCTTCATCAGAACTGTGAGGGCATTCATGACCCAGTAGATAGTTCTACACTCAGGCACATATAGAAAATAGTAAAGACTCAGTGTTTTAAAAGGAAACACAATATCTTGTAAGAAAAAGTGGTAGACAGTGAGGAAAGGAGTAAATAAAACAGTAAGTGGATTTGTAACAAACATACTACATATATGTATAAAATAATCAAATAATAAAAAGCACTTTAATAACAGGTTTAGATATATTACCCATACATTCTGTAATATATGAGAAAAATTAGAGAAATAGCATGCAATCACTCTGTGACTTTAAGAGAGTTTATTCTCCAATATAATCTTACTTTTTTGCAAGCATGTTTTATTTGCTCCAGCATGTGAGGTAACTTGCAAAAGAACATTTCATCATAAATAACTATAGTTTCCAAGCCACTGTTTTCAAATTAAAATAAACTTCAGACTTGGCCCGATTCCAAACCAGGAAAAACTCTTGCTCAGACAAATTAATACATTTTAGAACATGAAAAGAAAGAATACCAGATGTTCCCAAGGAAGGGGAAAATGATTTCAAAGTCACCAAGTTGTGGGACACAAGCAATGAAACAAAACATTAAGCAAAATGTGGTGCAGCTGCTGAGCTGTGTGTCTCCAGTGGCTACAGTCTCGAGGGAAAGTGCTGAAGCACTGCAAAGAGAGGCTAAATTCGGGGAAGATTTTCCAAAATTATCAAATAAATACAAGCTAAAAGTTATCCAATTTGACTAATTCAAATTATTTAATACACAGGTAAAATATGAAGTAGAATGATTTGTCCTTTTAATTCAGTGTGGAACCATCTGGAAAAGCAGTATAAACGAGGACAAGTCTAGATTAGATTGGTCTCCCGAACCCTTTCTTTGAATTTCTTCTGTAGGGGTATTTTGTAACAGGGGTGCATTGTAACAAGAGGAATGACATTAACACCAAGAACACTTAAGGTTTTTTGTATTAAATGAGACACGCTAAATAATATGAACATTAATAGAGTAGCATCCACATAACACCAATGCTTTGGTGAATACCTTTGTTTGAACCTGAACTGTTCATGGACAGTTTAAGTTCTAGATATTTGGTGTGCAGAGAGTAGACTATTTTTGATCACAGACATATAGGATTCAGGCCTAGCTAGCTGAGAAGTGAGGAGATTTTAAAGGTTATACATGTTCCTGATTATTATCTCACATTTTCCTGATCTACCTTGATCAGCCTGCACATGTTCTCCCTCTTTAGCCAAGATGCTCCTATGTGAGTTCTCTATCATAATGTATAAAATTCTTCTGAAGTATTGCCTAAAATGGACCTTCCACCTGTAAGAGTCTTTCTGCAAGGCACAGTTAACTAATGCAGACAACTGGCACCAGAAGATGATTGTCCTTGTATCTAAACATAATCATGCAGGTCTTAGATTTTAAACGGTACCTTGATAAAAGGACTTTAGCTAGATTTGAAATGCATATTACCTGAGTTCCCTACTTTCTCTTCTAAAAGTTTCAGTGTATCTGGTTTAATGTGGAGATCTTTGATCCACTTACACTTGAGCTTTGTACAAGGAGATAAGAAAGGGTCTATTTTCAATCTTCTCCATGCTGAGTGCCAGTTGGACCAACACTATTTATTGAATAGACTGTCCTTTTTCCATTGAATGTTTACAGGTCCATTGTCAAAAATCAGGTGATCATATATGTGGGGGCTCATTTCTGCATCTTCTATCCTATTCCATTGATCTACGTGCCTATTTCTGTACCAGTACCATGCAGTTTTCAGCACAATTGCCTTGTAATATAGCTTGGGGTCAGGGACAGTGATTCCTGCAGATGTTTTCTTGTTGTTGAGGATGTATTTCCTTATTCTAGGTCTTTTGTTATTCCAGATGAAATTGTGCATTGATCTTGCCAACTCAGTGAAGAACTGGGTTGGAATTTTGATGGGGATTGCATTGAAACTGTAGATTGCTTTTGGTAAGATGGCCGTTTTTAAAATTTTGATCCTTCCAATCCATGAGGATGGGAGATCTTTCCATTTTCTGAGATCTTCCTCAATTTCCTTCTTTAGGGGTTTGAATTTCTTGTCATACAGGTCCTTCATTTGTTTAGTTAGAGTCACACCAAGGTATTTCATAGTTTTTGTGACGATTGTGAAGGGTATCTTTTCCCTAATTTCTTTCTCCACATGTTTGTTTCTTGAATATAGGAAGGCTACTGATTTGTTTGAGTTAATTTTGTATCCAGCCACTTTGCTGAACTTGTTTATCAGCTGTAGGAGTTCTTTGGTGGAATTTTTGAGGTCACTTAGGTACACTATCATGTCATTTGCAAAGAGTGATATTTTTACGTCTTCCTTTATGATTTGTATGCCCTTGATCTTCTTTTGCTGTCTAATTGCTCGAGCCAGGACTTCTAGTACTATGTTGAATAGATAGGGGGAGAGTGGGCATCCTTGTCGAGTCCCTGATTTTCGTGAGATTGCTTCCAGTTTCCCACCATTAAATTTGATGTTGGCTGTTGGTTTGCTGTATATTACTTTTATTATGGTTAAGTATGGATGTTGGATTCCTGTTCTTTCCAGGACTTTTAACATGAAGGGGTGTTGAATTTTGTCAAATGTTTTCTCAGCATCTAGTGAGATGACAATATGATTTTGTTCTTTGAGTTTGTTTATATGGTGGATTACACTGATGGATTTCCTTATATTAAACCATCCTTGCCTCCCAGGGATGAAGCCTACTTGGTCATGGTGAATGATCATTTTGATGTTTTCTTGGATTCGGTTTGCAAGGATTTTGTTGAGTATTTTTGTATCAATATTCATAAGTGAGATTGGTCTTAAGTTCTCTTTCCTTGTAGGGTCTTTGTGTGGTTTAGGAATGAGGGTTATTATAGCCTGAAGAAATGAGTTAGGTAGTATTCCATCTGATTCTATCTTTTGGAATAGTTTGGCGAGTATTGGTGTTATGTCCACAATAAATGTCTGATAAAATCTGCACTGAAAAGGTCTGGACCTGAGGATTTTTTGGTTGTGAGGTTTTTGATGACTTCTATTTCTTTAGGTGTTATGGGATTGTTTAGAAGGTTTACCTGGTCCTGGTTTAACTTTAGGATCTTGTATCTGTCTAGGAATTCATCCATTTCCTCCAGATTTTCCAACTTTGTGGAGTATAGACTTTGTAGTAGGATCTGATGATTTCTTGAATTTCCTCAGTTTCAGTTGGTATGTCTCTACTTTCCTTTCTGATTTTGTTAATTTGTATACTCTCTCTTTTCCCTCTAGTTACTATGGCTAGGGGTTTATCAATCTTGTTGATTTTCTCAAAAAACCACCTCTTGGTTTTGTTGATTCTTTATATGGTTCTTTTTGTTTCTATCTGGTCTAGTTCTGCCCTAAGTTTGATTATTTATTCCCCTACTCATCTTGGGTGTATCTGCTTCCTTTTTTTCTAGAGCTTTTAGCTGTGCTGTCAAGCTGCTGATATATGCTCTCTCCTGTTTCTTTTTGGAAGCACTCAGAGCCATGAGTTTTCCTCTCAGTACCACTTTCATCGCATCCCATAGGTTTGGGTATGTTGTGTTTTCATTCTATTTTAATTAAAATATATTCTTTTTTCTTTCTTTTTATAAATTTAAAATTAGTCAACTAAATTAATCAGTAAACAAAATTTCAAGCAAAATTAAATAATAGCATTTAGTTATTGTATGCTTATTTTAGTGTTAATGTGTGACTTAAGATTTAAAATGCACAAAAGAGGTAAGATGATAGAGCATAGTGATTCAAAGAAAGAAATAAAGGAAAACTAGAAAGGGAGGATTAAACAGGGTAGGAAATGGGAGGACAGAGAAAAGGAGGGAATATGGAGAGGCCTTTTGAAAACCAAAGGAAACCTACTACCATAAAAGTTTTCTAAAATTATATACATATATAAAAAGAAATCAAGTAGAGTCTGCATAGATCATTGAAGAAACTATTCCAGTTAGTGCTTGTGTTACTAAGTAAACCTGGAACCTCCAGTTTCATGAATAGGTAACATAGTGGTGACTCATTGGCCAAAGATGTGCCATAACTCCCGAAACAGCATAGCCTATGGCCAAGGGTATGTAATACTGTCCACAAGTGAACTATAGTAGCCTATTTCTTAAGAGACCAAATATTTATGTAATCAAGCATGAAAAAGTTGATCTGGTGCCCAAATAGAAGAGTCACCCATACTAATTATCATTTATGATGTGTGAAGTTGCTTTGCACACCACAAAGAACAAAAGTTACAAACCCTGCAACCTGAAAAAGCAAACGTGCCTGTAAGATAAACTGCTGTAATAGTGGCAAAAGTGTTCTTGCTATAACTAACCAGGTTAGATTACATTGAAGGCCTACTCCATGAGATAAAACCAATTCCTGACACTGCTACATGACCAACAAACTGAGACTAAATAACCACAAACCTAGGGAAAAGCCTACTACTATTTATTCTACTAACAGAATATAGAAATAAAATGACTTCTCATGGTGTATTGCTATGCCCTCATCAGAGAACCATTTTCTAAAGAAAGATGGTAATTAACTTCATCATAACTAAACAATGTGCAGAGTGAAAGACTTCACATAATTCAGCCCTAATTATCTAATCCAGCTCTTCAAGGCAAAGGGTTCTATGAAAACGGGAGGGAGAAAGTGACAATATAGAAGAAGTCAACTTCAAGAAAACACTATCATCTAGGTACCCCATTACTGATACCTACATAAATTCAAAGACACAGTGACATCATGCCCAAAACCTGCATAGGTTCACAGTAGATATTTCTCATTAGAGAAGGGGAAAGGTATACAAAGACCCACAACGAACCTTGAAGCTATTTGTGGTACGTTCTAGGGAAGGAAAAATCAGGTTCTTCAATGTAATGACACTGTGTATATCAATCACACACCTAGTTATGCCCCATGTAAGGTAGTGATGATGTTGATGATGATGATGATGTGGTGGTGGTGGTGCTGGTGCTGGTGTGTGTGTGTGTGTGTGTGTGTGTGTGTGTGTGTGTTTGTGTGTGTGTGCTTTTTGGGTTGCTTTATTGTAGTATTTTGTCTTGCTTTTTGTTTGTTTTGACATCTGTGTGCCTTTTGTTTTGTGTTTCTTTTTTAGAAGAGAGAAAATATTGAGAACATGTACTTGGGTAGACAAAAAGGTCGGAAGGCATTGAAAGGCTTTTGGGAGATGAAAGAACATGCTCAAATCATATTGTATGCAATATATTTCAGGAAACAAAAAATAACATAAAAGCAATTTGACTATAAAATGTGACCATATCAAAAATAGTGTCAAAAGAAACTATATGTATTTAAAGATGTTAGTCTCATTAAAGAGAATCTAAATGCCTTCTTTGGGGCATGGAAAGTATGCTTTACACAGACCCTCATCACTGGAATAATGTAAGTTGTATAACTGAAATAATTTAACAGATTTTCAATTAAAGAACTAAATGCCTCTGGGGTGTACTGTTCATATAACTATGCCTTGGAAAATGTTTTTGAAGATTCAGCAGCCCAAGTTGAATGTGTCATTATCCATATGCTGCTAAATTTGCAAGTATACAAGGTTGTTATTGAGCCATGGGTGTTTCCCTTAAGATTCTAGAGAAAACCCTGTGAAGTTTTCTTCTGCATAGGATAGAAACAGATACAGAGACCCACGGTCAGATATGCAAAGATTAAGAGACCTGAAATACTCAGCTCTTGAGTGAGATGTCTATCAAATCTCTAATAAAGAAGTAATTTTCAATTGATAACCACTTAAAAATCAAAGTTTAATTTAAGCCAAACTGATCTCCCTGGGGAATTAGACTCTTCTTTTAGACAGGCCACAGAAGTTTCTTATCCCATAATGTTCTCACATAGATTTTACTGGTTAATTTTTAATCTTGCTTTTAATTTTTATGTTTTAAATATACCTTCATCATTTTAACCCTTCAATCCTACAAGTCAAATGTGTATATATTTTATTGTTCTGTTAACATTCATGAGTATGAGAACAGATGGGACTTGTCTCCTTGTTTTCTGTACCTTTTCTTCAGTTCTTCTTTAGTTTGCATTGTCCTATTCCAATGTGTCATGGGTTTTTGTTTGTTTGTTTTATTGTATCTTATTTTAATTTAATGCTATACCTTAGAACCCTGTTTATTTTCTAATGAATGTCAGAAAACAGGTGGATCTGTATGGAAGGAAAGGTTGTGTGAAAATGAAAGAAATAGAGAAAGAGAAACTATAATCAAGATATATTATGTGAGAAAAATGTACATTGATATGATACATTGGGCCTGCACCTGGAGCAGAGCTGGTGCCAGAGCACTCTGTAACCAGACCCCACTGGGAAAGGGCCTTTCTCACAGAAGAGCTGTCACATCTGAGAGAGGTGAAATCCCCACTTTTGCATAAATCCCTGGTGCAAGAGAAACCCTCCAGAAGTCCTCAGGAAACAGGAACTGAATCTTGCATAGTATCTTTCTGGTTTCTACCTAGGCTCAGATTTGACCCTCCACTACACCCAGACTGCTCTGATAAAGAGCTGGTCCCCCAGTATTGTTGACACACAGGCTTAATAGAGTGTTAAGTCACTTCAGAATAAAGAAGACCACCTAACTAACACTAGATATAAGCAGATGGTAAGAGGGAAGTTCAAGAACCTAAGCAACAAAAACCACTTGACATCATCAGAACCCATTTCCCTGACCATAGCAAATTCTGAATATCCCAGCAGCATGCCAGAAAAGCAAGATTCCTATTTAAAATCACAACTCATGATAATGTTAAAGAATTTTAAGAAGGTCATTAATAACCCACATAAAGAAATACAAGACAACATAGGAAAACAAGTATAAGACCTTAAAGAGAAAACAACAAAACAGGTAAAAGATTTGATAAAAAAAAATCCAGGATCTTAAAACAGAAATAGAAACAATAAGGAAATATTTACAATGAGATATTGTCCCAAAGAGACAAACCTGGAGATAGATCACCTAAGAAAGAGATCAGGAAACATAAACACAAGCATCACCAATAGAATACAAAAGATAGAAGAAAGAGTCTCAGGAGCAGAACATACCATAGAAAACATTGACACCGCAGTCAAAGAAAATGCAAAATACAAGAAGTTCCTAACCAAAAGCATTCATAAAATCTAAAACACAATGCAAAGATCAATCTTGAGAAAAGTGGGTATAGAAGAGAGTGAAGATTCACATCTTAAAAGGCCAGCAAATATTATCAACAAAATTATAGAAGAAAACCTCCCTAACCTAACAAAAAGAAATAAAAATGCCCATAATGGAAAGAGAAAAGAAATTCCTCTATTTGCATAATAGTCAAAACAGCTAATGGACAAAACAAAGAAATAATATTAAAAGCAGTAAGGGTAAAAGGTCAAGTAAAATATAAAGGCAGACCTATAAGTATTACACCAGACTTTTCAGCAGAGACTATATAAGCTAGAAGATCCTGGGCAGATGTCATATAGATCCTAAGAGAACACAAATGCCAGGCCAGGCAACTATATCCAACAAAATTTTCAATTAACATAGATGAAAAAACCAATATATTCAATGATAAAATCAATTTAAATATCTTTCCACAAGTTCTACAAAGGATAATAGATGGAAAACTTTAACATAAAGAGGCAAACTATTCCTAGGAAGAGCAAGAAAGTAATCTTTCAACTAATCAAGAAGAACACAACCCTAATTCCACTTCTAACAACAAAAATAACAGGAAACAATAATCATGGGTCCTTAATATCTGTCAATGTCAATGAACTCAATTCCCCAATAAAGAGATATAGACCTACAGACTAGACACATGAACAGGACCCAACATTTTGATGCATACAGGAAACATACCTCATTAACTAATACAGAACTACCTCATAGTAAAAGGTTGAAATATATTTTTCCAAGGAAAAAAATCCCAAACAGCAAGCTGAAGTATCCATTATGATATTGAATAAAATCAATTTTTAACCAAAAGTCATCAAAAAAGATCAAGAAGGACACTTCATACATGTCAAAGGAAAATCCCGTAAGATGAAATCTCAATTCTGAATATCTATGATCCAAATGCAAGGGCACTCACATGCATAAAAGAAACATTACTAAGGCTAAAAGCATGCATTGGACCTCACAGTATAAAAGTGGGAGAATTCAACACCGTACTCTCATCAATGGATGGATAATAGAGGCAGAAACTTAACAGAGACATAGTAAAACTAACAGAAGTTATGAACCAAATGGATTTAGCAGATATCTATAGAACATTTCATCTTAAAAATAAAAGAATGTACCTTCTTATCTGCACCTCATTTTACCTTCCCCAAAATTGATCATAAATTTTATCCCAAAACACCATCAACTGCTAAAGATGATTGAAATAATTCCACATATCCTATCAGATCACCATGGACTAAGACTGGTCTTCAATAACAACAAAAACAACAGGATGCCCACATACACATGAAAGCTGAACAATGTGCTACTCGATCATACCTTAGTCAAGGAATGAATAGAAAAAGAAATTAAAGACTTTATAGAATTTAATGAAAACGAAGGCACAATATACCCAAACTTATGGGACACAATGAAAGCAGTGCTAAGCAGAAAACTCATAGTTCTGAGTGCTTCCATAAAGAAACTGGAAAGAGCATACACTAGCAGGTGGAGACTACAGCTGGAAACTCTAGAACAAAAAGAACATCGCTCCCAAGAGGAGTAGACTGTAGGAAATGATCCAACTCATGGTTGAACTATACCAAGTAAAGACAAAAAGAACTATAGAAAGAATCAACAAAATCAGAAACTGGTTCTTGGTGAAAATTTAAAGAATAGATAAGCTCTTAGACAGACAATAAGAGGGCACAGAGACAGTATTCAAATTAACAAAATCAGAAATCAAAAGGGAGACATAACAGAAGAAATGAAATTAAAAAATGCAACAGATGCTACTACAAAAACCTATACTCAACAAGACTAAAAAATCTGGATGAAATGAACAATTTTCTAGACACATATCTGGTACCAAAGTTAAATCATTATCATATAAACCATTTAAACAGTTTAATAAACCCTGAAGAAATAGAAAAAGCTGTTAAAAGTCACCCAACCAAAAAGGCTCAAGACCAGGTTGGTTTAGTGTAGAATTCTATGAGACATTCATAGAAGAGCTAATAACAATACTCTTCAAACTATTCTGATTAATAGAAACAGACATAACACTACCCAGTTTCTTCTATAAAGCTACAATTATGCTTATGCCTAAACTACACAAAGATTCAACAAAGAAAGAAAACCTTAGACTATTTTCTCCTATGAATATCAATGCAAAAATACTCCATAAAATTCTCTCAAACTTAAGGCAAAAACATCAAAACAATCATCCATCATAATCAAGTAGGCTTCATCACAGATATGCAAGAATGGATCAATATAAAGAAAGCCATCAATGTATGCACTACATAAACAAACTCAAAGGAAAAAAACATATATGGTCATCTCATTAGATATTGAGAAAGAATTTGACAAAATTTAATAACTCTTCATGTTAAAAGTCTTAAAAATTTCACGAATTCATGGCCTATAGTAAAAGATATATACAGCAAACTGGTGGCCAACATCAACTACGTGGAGAAAAACTTTAAGCAATTCCAAGACAATCTTAAATTAAACAAGGATACTCATTCTCTTCTTACCTATTCAATACAACAATCTAAGACTTAGCCTGAGCAATTATACTACAAAAATGATCCTGAGGAGATACAAATTGGAAAGCACGAAGTCAAATTATCATTATTTGCAGATGTAACTTGCAGATAGTGTAATTAAGTGACACCAGAAATTCCACCAGAGAACCCCTAAGCCAGATAAACAACTTCATTAAACTTATTGGATATAAAACAAACTCAAAACATTGGCCTTCCTTTCCTCAAAGCATAAAGAGGCTAAGAAAAAAATAGGGAAACTACACCCTTAACAATAGTCACAAACAATTTAAAATACATTGGTGTGACCTTAACCAAGCAAGTAAAAGAACTGTATGAGAAGGTCTTCAAGTCTCTGAAGAAGAAAATTGAAGAAAATCTCAGAAGTATGAACGATCTTCCATGCTCATGGATTGGCAGGATTAATACAGTAAAAATGACCATCTTGCCAGAATCAATGTACAGATTCAGTGCAATCCCCATCAAAATTCCAACTCAATTCTTTACAGAGATAGAAAAAGCAAATTGTAAATTCATTTGGAGTAACAAAAAATCCAGGACATCAAAAACTATCCTCAACAACAAAGAACTTCTAGGGGAATTACCATCCCTGACCTCAAGCCCTATTACAGAGCAATAGTGATAAAACTGTATATTGGTACCAAGACAAAATGGTAGCTCAGTGAAATAGAATTGAAGATCCAGAAATGAACCCACACACCTATAGTCACTATCTTTTGCAAAGGAGGTAAAAACATTCAGTGGGAAAAGAAAAAATTTTCAACAAATGTTGCTGTTCAACTTCTGTTCAACATGTAGAAGAATGCAAACCAAGCCATTCTTATTACCCTGTACAAAGCTCAAGTCCAAGTGTATCAAGGACCTCCACATAAAACCAAATTAAAAGTACAGAAAGTTTGGAAGGGCCTCAAATACATGGGCACTTGGGGAATATTTCCTGAATATAACTCAATTGGCTTATGCACTAAGATCAAGAATTGATAAATGGGACCTCATAAAATTTCAAAGTTTCTGTAAGGCAAATGACACTATCAACTTGACAAAATAGCACCAAACAGATTGGAAAAAGATTTTTATTTTTATTAACAACTTTATTTTACAAAATAAAGATAAATGTACAGATTTTAAGCATTTTTGCATAAAATTATAAATGTTTACCAGTACTTGTTTTTTTTTTTTTTAAAGGTATGATAGTGTGATAAAGATCGCACCAGTAACAATGACAAAAAGTACATGTAAAACAAGATGCAACCTGGAAATAGTCAAAGTTTCTTGGTGTGTAAAGATTATTATTTTTTTTTTAATCAATGAGCAGACAGTACATGTAATACAGGGTACAACCCGGAATTTGTCACTGTGTTCTTGGTGGGTAAAAATTGAGCATGACTTTTTTTTGTTTTGTTTTGTTTTCTTTTTTTCTTGGACTTCATACAGTCTGTGAGTTGTTTCTGGGGCAGTGCGAGCCTCTGGGGTTAGTATCCCACTATCAGTGACTGCATATTATCGCACTCAGGATGTTATTCTCTAGATGCAGCCATTTTCTTAAGAATTTGTTTAAGTCATTGTTTCTGGTGGCTGAGTAGTATTCCATTGTGTAAATGTACCACAATTTTTGTATCCATTCATCTTCTGAAGGACATCTGGGTTCTTTCCAGCTTCTGGCTATTATAAATAGAGCTGCTATGAACATTGTGGTG
The DNA here is from genome assembly GCF_963924665.1 of Micromys minutus. NCBI lineage: Eukaryota > Metazoa > Chordata > Mammalia > Rodentia > Muridae > Micromys > Micromys minutus. Next base: position 176,092 of record NW_027667407.1, on the reverse strand, counting down.
CATATATCTTTGTTGTGTACTGAAGTGTCTCTGGGGTATATGCCCAGAAGTGGAATAGCTGGGTCTTTAGGTAGTACTATGACCAATTTTCTGAGGTATCGCCAGATTGATTTCCAGAGTAGTTGTATTAGTTTGCAACCCCACCAACAGTGGAAAAGTGTTCCTCTTTCTCCAAAGCCATGCCAGCATCTGTTGTCATCTGAGTTTTGGAACTTGGCCAATCTGATTGTTGTGAGGTGGAATCCCAGTGTTGTTTTGATATGCATTTCCCTGATGGCTAAGGATGTCGAGCACTTCCTTAGATATTTCTCACCCATTCGATATTCCTCAACTGAGAAAGTTTTGTTTAGCTCTGTACACCATTTTTTAAAAGGGTTATTTGATTCTCAGGTGTCTAGCTGTTTTGAGTTCTTGTATACCTTGGATATTAGGCCTCTATCTGATGTGGAGTTGGTAAAGATCTTTTCCCATTCTGTTGGCTGCCGTTTTGTTTCTGGACAATGTCCTTAGCCTTACAGAAACTTTGCAATCTAATTAAGTCCCATTTTTTAATCTTTAACCTTAGAGATTGAGCCAGTGGTGTTTTGTTCAGAATATTTTCTCCTGTGTCTATGTGTTCTAAGGTTTTCCTTATTTTCTCATCTAATAGTTTCAGTTATCTGGTTTAATGTGGAGATCTTTGATCCACTAACACTTGAGCTTTGTACAAGGAGATAAGAAAGGGTCTATTTTCATTCTTTTGCATGCTGAGTGCCAGTTGGACCAGCACCATTTGTTGAATAGGCTGTCCCCTTTCCATTGAATGTTTACTGATCCTTTGTCAAAAATCAGGTAACCATATACAGGAGGGCTCATTTCTGGATCTTCTATTCCATTCCATTGATACACATGCCTATTTCTGTACCACTAACATGCAGTTTTCAGCACAATTGCCTTGTAATATAGCTTGAGGTCAGGGATAGTAATTCCTGCAGATGTTTTCTTGTTGTTGAGGATGGATTTGGCTATTCTAGGTCTTTTGTTATTCCATATGAAATTGCACTTTGATCTTTCCAATTCCATGAAGAACTGGATTGGAATTTTGATGGGGATTGCATTGAATCTGTAGATTGCTTTTGGTAGGATGGCCATTTTTAAAATGTTGATCCTTCCAATCCATGAGCATGGGAGATCTTTCCATTTTCTGAGATCTTCAATTTCCTTCTTTAGAGGTTTGAAGTTCTTGTCATACAGGACCTTCACTTGCTTAGTTAGAGTCACACCAAGGTATTTCATAGTTTTTGTGACAATTGTGAAGGGTACCTTTTTCTTAATTTCTTTCTCCACATGTTTGTCCTTTGACTATAGGAAGGCTACTGATTTGTTTGAGTTAATTTTGTATCCAGCCACTTTGCTGAACTTGTTTATCAGCTGTAGGAGTTCTCTGCTGGAGTTTTTGGGGTCACTTAAGTACACTATCATGTCATCGGCAATGATGTTTTCATCTCTGCCTTTCCCATTTGTATCCCCTTGATCTCCTTTTGCTGTCTAATTGCTCCAGCCAGGACTTCCAGTACTATGTTGAATAGGTAGGGGGAGAGTGGGCAGCCTTGTCGAGTCGCTGACTTTAGTGGGATTGCTTCCAGTTTCCCACCATTAAGTTTGATGTTGGCTGTTGGTTTGCTGTATATTGCTTTTATTATGGTTAAGTATGGACATTGGATTTCTGTTCTTTCCAGGACTTTTAACATGAAGGTGTGTTGAATTTTGTCAAATACTTTCTCAGCATCTAGTGAGATGACCATGTGATTTTGTTCTTTCAGTTTGTTTATATAGTCGATTAAATGGATGGATTTTCTTATATTAAACCATCCCTGTATCCCAGTTATTTATTAATCTTGTTGATTTTCTCAAAGAACCAACTCTTGGTTTTGTTAATTTTTTTCAATGGTTCTTTTTGTTTCTATTTGGTCTATTTTTGCCCTAATTTTGATTATTTCTTCTCCTCTATTATTCTTGGGTAGATCTGCTTCCTTTTGTTCTAGGGCTTTTAGCTGTGCTGTCAGGTTGCTGATGTTAGCTCTCTCCAGTTTCTTTTTGGAAGCACTTAGGGCTATGAGTTTTCCTCTCAATACTACTATCATTGCATCCCATACATTTGGGAATGTTGTGTTTTCGTTTTCGTTGAATTCTAGAAAGTCCTTAATTTCTTTCTTTATTTCTTCTTTGACCCTGCTATCATTTGACAGAGCTTTGTTTAGATTCCATATGTACGTAGGCCTTTTTGTTGTCTTTGTTGTTGTTAAAGACCAGCCGCAGACCATGGTGATCTGAGAGGATGCATGGGAGTATTTCAATCTTCTTATATTGATTGAGGCTCGTTCTGTGTCCAATTATGTGGTCAATTTTCAAGAAGGTACCATGGGGTGATGAGAAGAAGGTGTATTCCTTTACTTTAGGATAATATGTTCTATAGATATCTATTAATTCTAGTTGGTTCAAAGTCTCTGCTAGTTTTGCAGTGTCCTTGTTCAGTTTCTGTTTCCATGATCTGTCCATTGGTGAGATTGGGGTATTAAAGTCTTCCACTATTACTGTTTGGGGTGAAATGTATTTTTTGAGCTTTAGTAGGGTTTCTTTTATGAATGTGGGTGCTTTTATATTTGGAGCAAATATGTTAAGGATTGAGAGTTCCTCCTGACAGATTTTCCTGGTAAAGAGTAAAAAGTGTCCTTTCTTATCTTTTTTAATAACATTGGTTGGAAATTTACTTTATTCGATATTAGAATAGCCACTCCAGCTTGCTGTTTGGGGCTGTTTGCTTGGAAGTTTTTTTTCCACCCTTTTTCTCTGAGATAGTGTCTGTCTTTGTCTCTGAGATGAGTTTCCTGTATGCGGCAAAAGGCTGGATATTGTTTATGTATATAGTCTGAAAGCCTATGTCTCTTTATTGGGGAGTTGAGTCCATTTATGTTAATAGATATCAAGGAATAGTTGTTTCTGTTTCCTGCTATTATTGCTTTTGTAGGTTGAGTTGTGTCTGTGTCTTTTTCTGCTTTTGGTTTTCTGTTTAGATATTTCTTGTTTTAACTAGGCTGTATTTTCCCTCCTTGTATTGGGTTTTCCACCTAAAATTCATTGTAGTGCTGGGTTTGTGGACAGATATTGTGTAAATTTTGATTTTTCTTGAAATATCTTCATCTCTCCATCTATGGTGATTGATAGTTTTGCTGGGTATAGCATCTTCGGCTGGCACTTGTTCTCTCTTAGGGTCTGCATGATGTCTGTCCATTCTCTTCTAGCTTTCATAGTCTTTTTGGAGAAATCAAGTGTGATTCTGATTGGTCTGCCTTTATATGTTACCTACCCTTTTTCCCTTACTGCTTTTAGTATTCTTTCTTTGCTTTGGACACTTGGTATTTTGACTATTATGTGTCGGGAGGTATTTCTTTTTTGGTCCAACCTATTTGGAGTTCTGAAGGCTTCTTTTGTGCTCTTTGTCATCTCATTCCTGAGGCTAAGGAAGTTTTCTTCTACGATTTTGTTGAGGATATTTACTGTGCCCCTTAGTTGATACTCTTCTCCCTCTTCTATTCCTATTATCATTCGGTTCGGTCTTCTCATTGTGTCCTGGATTTTCTGGACATTTTGGGTTAGGAGCTTTTTGTTTTTTGCATCTTCTCTGGCTGTTTTGTCTATGTTTACAATGTTGTCTTCTGCCCCTGAGATTCTCTCTTCCATCTCTTGTAATCTATTGGAAATGCTTGCTCCTGTGACTCCTGATTTTTTTTTTTTTTTGGTGTTCTTCCTCTAGGGTTATCTCTTTTAGTGTTTTCTTTATTGCGTCAATTTCCGTTTTAAATTCCCTCTTCCATTCCTTCATCTCTTTGGTTCTGTTTTCCTCTAGTTCTTTGAGTTCTTTGAATGTTTTTCTTGTTTCCTCTTTAAAAGCTTCTGAATCTTTTTGCTTTTCCTCTCGTTCTTGTTTAAGTATCTCTATCAGCATCTTGAGGTATGATTTCAGGTCTGCTTCTTCTTTTTCTGGAGTGTTTGGCATTCTGATATTTGCTGTTATGGGAGAGCTGGGTTCTGGTGCTGCCAGGTTGTCTTGGTTTCCTTGGGATATACTCTTTCGCTTTCCTCTTTTCATTTTGTTGGCAGTGATATTTTCTCACCTTTCCCTTGTATCTATTTGGTCTGTGTCCCTGGATCTTCACTGGTCCAGATGGCAGATGGGCCAAGCCCTGTTCTGTGCCTCAGAGTTGTCGGGTGGAAAAAGAAGTTCCAATGTTGTGTTCCTGGTCCCTGCATCGGGCAGGGTTGGGCGTTCTTTTTGTGCACACTCCGCAGAGATCTCTCTGCTCCCTGACTGCCTAGATCTCCTACTCACCAGTTTTTAAATCTTTAGGACTTACAGGTCCAGGTGGCAGGTGGGCCAGGCTCTGTCAGGAAAAGATCTTTGTCAATCCACCATCTTATAGAGGACTAATATCCAATATTTAAAGAAGTTAAGAAGTTTGACTCCAGAGTATCAAATAGCCCTATGAAAAAATGGGGGACAGAGCTAACATAGAATCCTCAACTGAAGACTATTCATTGGCTGCGAAACACCTTAAGAAATGTTCATTATCCTTAGTCATTGGGAAAATACAAATCAAAAATCCCTGAGATTTCATTTTACACCAGTCAGAATGGCTAAGTCTAAAAACTTAGGTGAAGTCAGATGCTGTCAAGGATGTGGAGACAGAGAAAGACTCCTCCACCGTTGCTGGGATTCAAACTTGTATATTCACTCTGGAAATCAGTCTGGAGGTTCCTCAGAAAATTTGGCAGAATTTTTACTACCCGAGGACCTAGCTCAGGATACCACTCCTGAGCATATACCCGAAAGATGCTCCAACATATAACAAGGACACATGTTCCACTATGTTTATATCAGCTTTGTTTATAATAGCCAGAAGCTGGAAAGAACCCAGATATTCTTCAACAGAGAAATGAATAGAGAAATTGTGGTACATTTAAACAATGGAGTACTACTAAACTCTTAAAAACAATGACTTTATGGAATTCTTAGGCAAATGAATGGAACTAGAAAATATCATCCTGTGGGACCTTGCTTCAGTAGCCACACAGGAGTCTGTTTGGAACAGTGCAGCCTCTGCCACTTTAACCACTAGGCTTGGAAACATGAGAACAAAGCTAATTGGGGTGCTAAGAGTAAGTCTGCAGTGCATGCCAAAAATGACTCCAAAATTTATCCTGTCAACAAAATATAGGCATGGGAGATGGATCAGGCTTTGCAGGAATGGCCAAACTAGTCCAATTTGAGCTCCATCTCATGGAAAAGCACCAATCTCTGACACAACTGATGATACTCTGTTATGTTTGCTCCGAAGATCCTAGCATGGCTGTCCTATGAGAGACTCCACCCAGCTTCTGAGTCAGACAGATGAAGACACCCACAGAATAATAGTAAATGGAGCTTGGGGACTCTTCTGAAAGAATAGGAGGAAGGATTGCAGCCTCAAAACAGATTGGTACTCTACAGGTAGACCAACAGATTAAACTAACCTGGATCATTGGGGCTCTTAGAATCTGAACCACCAACCAAAGCACAGGCATAGGCTGGACCTAAGCCTCCCAGAACACTTGTAGTCTTTCTGTGGGTCTCAAACAACTGGAGCAGGGGCTATCCCAAAAGTTGTTACCTCTACCTGGGAGAGGTTCACCAGCTCTTCTAGCTGGACTGTCTTGTTTAGCATTAGTGAGAGAAAAAGCACCTAGCCTCACAGAGACTTGAAGATCAGGGTATGTGGATTCCTCAGAGAGCCCCACTTAGTCAGAGAGGAGGGAATTCTCAGATAGGGGAAGGTTTGTGCAAGAGGTGACTGGGAAGAGGCCAGTGATTGGGATAAAAATTGAATAAATATAAAATAAAATAAAAATTTAAAAAGTTTCATCTTCTACCTATATATTGATTCTTAATTTATGTCCAGAAAATCTTGTTGTAATATAGTTTATTTTGTATTATTAAGTTATTTTACTTTGCTTGAGTAGTATTTAATGATTTGTGGTATTTAAACTTGTAAAAATTTTAAATTAACAATACAGATAAAACAACATAATTGGGTATGTGATGTAATTAGGGTTTTACGCCTGTGAAGAGACACTATGATCACAGAAACACTCCTAACGGAAAACTTATTGTTGGAGCTGGCTTACAGTTTTAGGGGCTTTGTCCATTATTGATCTGGAGAGAAGCATGGCATCATACAGGGCAACACAGAGCAGGAGACGGATCTCCGAATTCTTCATCTGGAACAACAGGCAGAGGAATGAAGATTGAGTCACAGTGGTCTAGACTGAGCTAACCCCACAGTGATACACTTCCTCCAACAAGGCCACACCTACTCCAACAAGGTCACAACTCCCAATAGTGCTACTCCCTATGGGAAAAGCATTCAACTATATCAGTCTGTGGGGGCCTTTCCTATGCACAACAGTACATTTTCAAATATTCTTTACAAGTGTTTTCTATCTTTAAGTCAGTTTTTAAAAAAGTAAAGTACTATCTGATATATTTCTCTTATTTATTGCTATTAATGTTTTATACAACAATCTTGAGCTTAACCATCAATTCAAATTTTTCATTAACTTAAATTTTTATCAGAAACTTTAGCCTTTAAAGCTAAAATTACAGGAATTTCTTAAGGCTCTTCATTTTACCAGTGGATAGGGAGGTGTTACTATTATTCATCTGAAACTAGGTTTGTCCATCCTCTTTTTCTGGACATAATAAATGATGGTACAGCTCATAATAAATTTTCTTGTAATGAGAACATAAGATAGTTCAGGACTAGACTATGTTTACATGTAAAAATTTCATTCTATTTACCCACACTAAGTATTAATAAGTGCATGAAGAATAGAGTTTACCTGGACTGGAGGGAAAATACTACATTTATAGAATTTGGTTTCTAAGCTATCATGTTCTTTTCAACATCATTCTATACTATAACTAGCCGCACAGCCAAATAAAAGTCTACATTACATTCCTTCAACTTTCATTTATTAATCATTTAGAATCCTGAAACACACTGTGATAATATATTGAATTTCCCAGAGTATAATATTTATTTAAATTTGTCTTGCCATTGTCATAGGATAGTGCAGCTACGAAAGAAAACTGACAGAATTATGTCACTCATTAAAAAAATTTTTATACAAAAATTTTTACTTAACTGATCAGATCTAATTACAATAACTATATTATGTGTTTGGTTGGATAATATGAATATCTTACTAAATTAAATAATGTATAAAAATATAATTGAGCTCATGTAGTTGTATTTCAAGTAATTTATTTTTTCATATGAAACATAAAACGAACAGAAAGCCAGTGAACTGTATCTTTAATCATGATTTAACTCATTAATTCTCTTTCTATTTTTGCCAACATTAACTTTATGAGATATCAAGTAGTCTTTCCTTATTCTTTATAATTGCTTTCAAATATCCTCTACCTATTTTAAATCCTATATATAATTCCTTAAAAAATTAAATGCCAAACTTGATTTTATGCACTTTATAAAGAACTGGAAAATATGATTTGAGAGTAGAAGAAAATAAAAATCCATGCTGCATTGCTATTCTTACATTCTTCTAGAGGTTTTAGCAATAAAATGTGCATAAATCTCTACTGCGAAAAGAATTGCCTTATTTCCCTACAGTGGCAGAAAAGAGGAGGAGCAGCATATGCTGTACAAGAGGAGATGGAGGAAGGCGCAGGCACAGGGCACTGAAGACACATTCATATGAGCATATCACCCTTGACAACTTGCCATGAACTCTAAGCCCATTTTAAAGCAAAGATACTTAAGAAATATGTGTTCAAACCAAGAAGAAATGTTTATAAATGTCTATAAATGTTTAATAGCTTAGACAGGAGTTCAATAACTATGTATGGGAAAAGTGGAATACTGTGTAACAAACCGACCTAGCTTCAACACACCCCTTCAAATTTTACCTTTTTTTTTTTTAGAAGTTCACTCTTATTTTGCATCAATAGAATCTGCCATACATCATAACAAAAGCAGAGAATCAAAGACACACTCAAACAAGTATTGAATTGAACCATAGGTAAACTTAAAATGATCAAATTAAACATTTTTTATTTAAAAGTCATATGTAATCATACAATCACACAAGCTATATGTACTCTCACCTCAAGGGTGAAATAGAATTAGAATATTCAAAATTGTACTTTTCATGTTAATATGTCAATGTATTTTTAAAAATTTAGTCTAAGTAAGATAATACTCGGATGTCATTTAAAACAATCACTTATTTATAGATAGATGTGCACATCAAGCATGACTTGAGCTTATTTATGCCACATTAAAAAAAGAAAAAACCAGATATTTGGAAGAACTAAGTAAAATAATTCTTATATACATATATGATATTTGAAAAGTTTGGGGCGCCCAGCTTTGATAGCTATGTTTGAAATTACTGTAACATTTAGAATTAAATGGAAATAAAGTTAAAATTTGAAATGAGTAAACTTTCAGAAGAGGTTTCATATTTAAATGTAGTTAAAATCTATACTATTTAATGCTTCCATATGTAGATGGTATAACAGAATACACGCTTGCAGAATTATTATGAACAATGTTATATATCAGATATGTCTATATTATTTCTAAATAAGCATTGCAGTCAATAAGAGTACTATGAAAAATTTCAATATTGTTATCTGGATCTAAAAATATCTGGATTTTTTTTTGTGAAACAGAATTATAGGTGAAGGCAAAACAGAGCCCGGCCCATCTGCCACGCGGACTGCCAGCCCCTAGGGGTTGAGAAACTGGTGAGTGGGAGATCTGGGCGACCAGGGAGCAGAGAAGTGCTTGACATCCTTAGACATCAGGGAAATGCAAATCAAAACAACCCTGAGATTCCACCTCACACCAGATTGGCCAAGATCCAAAACTCAGATGACAACAGATGCTGGGGAGGTTGCGGAGAAAGAGGAACACTTCTCCACTGTTGGTGGGGTTGCAAACTAATACAACCACTCTGGAAATCAGTCTGGCGATACCTCAGAAAATTGGACATAATACTACCTGAAGACCCAGCTATTCCACTTCTGGGCATATACCCCAGAGACACCTTAGTATACAACAAAGATATATGCACCACAATGTTCATAGCAGATCTGTTTATAATAACCAGAAGCTGGAAGGAACCCAGATGTCCTTCAGAAGATGAATGGATACAAAAATTGTGGTACATTTACACAATGGAATACTACTCAGCCACCAGAAACAATGACTTGACCAAATTCTTAAGAAAATGGCTGCATCTAGAGAATATCATTCTGAGTGAGATAACCCAGTCACAAAAGAACAGACATAATATGCAGTCACTGATAATGGGATGCTGACCCCAGAGGCTCGCACTGCCTCAGAAACAACTCACATACTGTATGAAGTCCAAGAAATAAAGAAAACAAAACAAAACAAAACAAAAAAATCTCTATACAACAAGAAAACTGTGACTATTTCCATGTTACATTTTGTTTTCCATGTACTTTATGCTCATTGTAACTTTTAAGTTTTCAATGCATACTATCAAGCCTTTAAAAAAATCAAGTACTGATTAAAAATATATTTATTCATACAAATTTATGTAAAAATTATTTTAAAATCTGAAAAAAGTACTGACAAAAATATATTGTATAATTTTATGCAAAAAAATGCTTAAAATCTGTACATTTATCTTTGTTTTGTAAAATAAAGTTGTTAAGAATTATAGGTGAAAAGTTTATTATGTATATTAGGAATAAATACATGTCAGTGGGCTTTGTTGTAACATGATACATATACCATTAGGCACACTCACAGTTAATCTCTCATACTATCATATCAGATGATAAATCAGCTGGTCTTACAGGATCCTGTTCTACATATGCATGATCTTTTCATAGATGGCAGAAATGCCAGACCTGTGGTTCTAGCTTGTTCTTGGTTCCTTGTGACATTGAATTAGTAAACAATAACCAAGCCTTATTAAGATATTTTTGTGCATATGTTATTATATGTTGTTCTTATGTCTTACACCAAAGTTAGGAAAAGAATTTGTGGTTTAAATTGCACTGAATAATGACTTTTCAATGTAAAATAAGATGAATTTGAATATCTAATCCTATTATATAACCTATACACATTGCTCATCGGTCATTAGTGCAAAACCATTATATAAGGTAGATAGTGATCAACAGAGATCCACAGCTGGACAAGGAGAACAAAATAAAATTTTGGGAAAAGTCCAGCCTTAAAGGAAGCTAATGTATGGCATCTTTTTTTTTTCTTTTTCTTTTTCTTTTTTTTTTTTTTTTTTTTTTTTTTTTTTTTTTTTTTTTTTTTTGCATCATGACTTTTTTAAAATTTAATTTTCAATTTTACTGAGCTCAAAAAAAGAGCTCAGAATACCCAGGAAACAATCCACAGAAATTATGGAGCTCAAAAATTAGGGATACCAGAATGTTGATTCCTCATCCTCTTTTTCAAGGCTCAGGACTTATGGTGGAGGAAGAGTCAGAAGGATTGTGAGAGAAAGAGGCAGTGGGTGACTACAGAAATGACTGACATCAGGAAACAGCAGAGCACAGCACATAGGTTCTCATAGTAGTTGTGACAGCATGTGTAAGACATGTGTAAGCCTAAGCCAGAATACACTGAGCATGAAATCTCTCCCTTAGTTGTAGAGCACTGGCAATTGTTAACTGCTGGGACAGAGACAGTTTTCTCTAGTTGTTTATCTCTGGTATATGTGGAAATTAACCAGATTCCACTGAAAGGCTACACATTGGGACTTTTTCAGCAGCACAAATTAAAACCTTTAAAAAAATGGATAGGTCCAGAGGAGAATGCAGATCTGAAAGGATTTGGAGATTAGGGAGTAAATGTGATAAAACGCATTGTCAAAATTCTCAAAGAATTAATAAAAATAAAAAAAATGTGATTATTTTTATAACATGCATATACATTAAATCCTTTGACATCTCTCTATTTCATAATTAGTTTTTAGTCATTACAGACTTTTGAACTGTACTGTATGAACCTATAGCTTATTTGTAGGATTTACACCACTGTCATATCTCAAGGAGTTGATGTATAAAGACGTATCATTACATAGTCTGGCTGTATGAGGTTGGAGTCCTGCTTACTCAGGAGACTAAGCGGGAGGTTAGAAAGTTCATGACATTCCTGGACTATAGGGTGAGTGAAATTATTATGTATAATGTCCAATTTTAGTTATGTCAGGATTCTTTGTATATAAGCAGTGGATCCAGTGACATTAGGCTAAAAGTTTCAATATTGTTTTCTGGAGCTAGGAATTGTAGTTTTATGTCTTGTGAATCCTAGACAACTTAGCTAGAACATATTATCCAAAAAAATAAGTCAGGATAGCACTCGGGATATTGATCAGAGTTAAAGTACCAGTGTGTATGGAGTCCTAGGTTCACTCAAAGAACAGCTAAAGCAAAGAAACAAAGGTAATATAAGTGAGCACTCAATGTGATAATAGAAGAATGACACATCTTATCATGAAATAGAAATGCTGTGGGCATAATCAAAATTTGTCAATCACTTTGTTCTTTCCAGCCATATACATATGGCTACAGTGATTTCCATGAAGATGACATCTCATACTTTTTTGTACATTGAGAATAAAACTTTTTTTTCAGCATGACACACACTTTATTTAGTCACAGTGGTAAATGGTACATTTATTCTTCAGACTCTCCAGGCTTACGGATGTCATCAGTCTTCAGAATCATCCTGACCATCTGTGTGGCAAGAGAGATCTGCTGCTTCTTGCCAATCAAGGTTTCTATGACATGCTGATACTGCATATCGTTACTGCCCTTGTGCAGTCAATCCCAAGGGCAGGGTTACTCTCCTTCACTTGTCTGGCTCAAACTTCAGTCATGGTCTGGATGGGATTCATGCCACTATTTTCTGCAAGGGCCACAGGGATGACCTCCAAGGCATCTGCAAAAGCTCTCATAGCATACTGTTCCAAAGTTGGGCACTTGTCTGCCTCTTGGCTGACTGCCAGGGCAGATTAAAGAAACTGGTGCTAACCTAGCTATTTGTCAGTGGGGCTTTGATGATGAAGCCAATCATTTACTTCTTCAGAACAGCCTGCCCGCAGTTCGCTGGGTAGGAGGACCTGAGATTGAGCTGATCGCCACTGCAACAGGAGGACGGATTGTCCCAAGGTTCTCAGAGCTTACGTCTGAGAAACTGGGCTTTGCTAGTGTGGTGCAGGAGATCTCGTTTGGCACTACAATAGACAAAATGCTGGTTATTGAGTAGTATAAGAACTCTAGAGCTGTGACCATCTTCATGAGAGGAGGGAATAAGATAATCATCGAAGAAGCAAAACGGTCCCTCCATGATGCCCTGTGTGTCATCCAGAACCTCATTCGTGACAACCGTGTTGTGTATGGAGGAGGAGCAGCTGAAATATCCTGCGTCCTGGCAGTCAGCCAAGAGGCAGACAAGTGCCCAACTTTGGAAAAGAATAAAACTTTCAAATGTAACTGGACAGATGGCAAGCCTCTGCTCTTGGACATTACCTAAGTTTGGTCCCAAGCTCCCAAAAACTGATTACAAGTTTGTATAAAAACAGTTTCAGGAATTCTGACACTCTCTTCAGGTGTCACCTTCTTGTGTAACCACAGTTTCAGGGATTCAGACACCTTCTTCAGAGATTCTGATCTCCTGGAGCCCTGCACTTATGTACCTGTGACTCCTCTGCACAGACATACATTTACACATGTAACAAAAATGGAAGAATTTAAACAATGTATTTTCTCCTTCCTTTCCAGTCTACGGAACTTAGAGATAATATGCATAAAGACTTAGGTTTTGTGTAAAAGTATACACTTACTTAAATAATTATATTTTCTTAAAAATATTTAGAGGATAGTTGCTTAAAGATATTTGCTTTAAAAGTAAACATGAGACAATTGCTATATTAAAAATGCATTGAAGAAAGTTTATTTCTTAAAAATGGTAAATGAGACATTAACTTTACATAGACTTGGGGATCATCTTCATATGATGTACTAGTGTTCACTCCAGTGTGATTGATTCACTATCTGCAACATGTACACTTATTCTCTTTCCTAGCAAAACACTAAACTTGCAATGAAAAATCCATCCATACCCAGGATCAGGCTGCCCTCTCCAGGCAGAGGCACTAGATCTAGACGATACACACCATTTATGCTAAATGCATGAGGAACATGTTTCTTAATTCTGAATTCACATAACACTTCTATCAGCCCTGTTATAAATAGGGATGCCCAAAATTCAAAGATAACATCATCAGCTATCATCCAGACATACAATCTAGGCTATCCTTACACTTTCAGGACCATCTTATATATCTTCAATTTATGGTTAAGTATTATGTAGACCCATGTATTTTATGTCTTTGCCTCTGTGTTAATTGGCATCTAATGAAAACATAAGCTTCTGTGATGAGAGTAGACAGAGTAATTGATTTATATGTTAATATACATATAGGAGTGAGTTTACCATTATTTCCATTTAGTAGCATAATAATGGTTGTTCTTCTAAGGCCTATGTCCAGTATCCTATAGGTTATTGGCCCTATAATGATGGTAGGTATAAACTTCACCTGGTAGAATTGAATTAAAGCCAATCACATAGAAGTCAGTTATTCTCATAACATTTGTGTTGTGATTATATCAGTGGGCATGCTTCACCATATCAGATATTATTAGATTGTTTTTAATTGCATGACAACTGACAGTGATATTTGAGAAAGTAAAGTAAATGTACACATTCCAGAGTAAAGGGGAAATAGTTTAGATATGAAGAGTTGGAGGGAGAAAGAGAACTGGGATGGGGAAGTAGGTGCAGATGAGAACAGGGAGCATCTATGTGGAAAAGGATAGAGAGAGAGGGGGAGAGGGAGAGAGGGAGAGAGGGAGGGAGTAAAAGAACAGTAAGGACAATTGGATTGTGTGTGGGGGGGCATCTCTGGGAGGAGCTCCAAACCTAGGACAGTGGAAACTCCCAAGAATCTATAAAGATAACCCTAGCTAACACTCTTCACAATGGGGAATATCAAGCCTGAACCAGCCTTTTCCTATAACCAGACAAGACTTCCAATGGAAGGATTGCTACATTCACAGTTTGTCCTTTCTATAGGATGAGCAGTTGTAAAACATAGAGACGACTTTAAGGACTATAACAATAGGCAAAGCAATGACTGGTCCGTCTTGAGACCCATGCCTTGGAGGGAGCCATCCTCTGACACTATTAATGATATTCTGCAATACTTGCAAACAGAAGCCTATCATAATTGTCAATAAAGAGGCTTCATCTAGCAACTGATTAAAACTGATGCAGAGACACATAGCAAAACATTAAGTAGAACTTGAAGATTCTTGTGGAAGATGGGCAGATGGATTGAAGCAGCCAGGGGCCTCAAAGAGACAACAATAAAACCTCCATAATTAACTAACCTGGGCCCATGAAGGCTCACAAATATTGAAGTACCCAGAAGAGAGCATGCATGGGACAGACCTAGGCCCTTTAGACCAGTTGTGCAGCTGGGTCTTCATATGGATCCTAAATTGGAACCAGTGGTTGTCTTGGGATACATTACCTGCTTTTAAATTCCTGTTTTCTACCTGGGATACCTTGTCAGCTTCAAAATAAAGCTACTTTGAAAGGAGTTTGAGAACTAAACTTATTTCTGGTTATAAATATAAGTATTAGTATACTTTTAGAAATTGTATTGGTTTAGGAAAATGGCAGTCATAAGTTCTCCTCTAGGATCTATGGTCACTTCAGCCAGAGAGTTGATTTATATTCCTCTATTGAATAGAACTTAAGTCCAATTAGATAACTGTTGGTTAACCCGAAGCTAAAAGTTCTACTACCTCACCATTAGATGTATGTTGTTGATTTTGGCATGGATGTACATTATAGGCTTTACATCCCAATAGGATGACGAATTGTCTTTATCCTTTTGCAACTCCCACAGCACATTCAAATACTGTGCGAGTTAATCATTAGGGAATATGCTTTCAAGCAGCTCCAGCTCAGGTCTTCAATATTCTGTGTCTAATGTGCATGGTTTCTTCAGTAATAGGGTGCTACTTCAAAGTCAGGGGGCAATCAAAGAAAATTTCAGTAGCCTATATTAATTTTAGCTTCTTTTGGAATCAAGAGACTCTTCTAGTCAAACAATAGACACATAGATCTTCCATTTTGGCCACCAGAGTTCTTGTTTGACAGATTATGACTCTTAGGGGAAACATTATCTTCCATGTTTTGTAACTCTGGTAATATAGTCAAAAACTAAATATTCAGAGCTAGTCTCTACAAATAAGAAAGAATATGAAGCCAAATCATTCCTATTCACTAAGTAAGTCAGAGTGCTGATTTTATCTAAGATTTAAGGAAGAAATTCTCATTGTTTTAGGCTTGACTGTTAGCTAAACAAGCAGTCGATTAGAATAGTACTAAATAAATATGATTATAATTAATGTACACACCTGCAAGGTGGTTACATAAATTAGGCTGAAGTAAATGCCCAGGATATTTACATTAACCATTATCATAAAATCAAATATTTAGCAAAATAATCCATTTCCTGATTTGTTTGCATAAAAGCAATTAATCCTTTGCCAGCTTATGTACTTCAGTAGTTATTGCTGTCACAAACACGGACAGTTCCACTAACTGCATAATGACAGTGTTCCATGCCATATATCATATGAAGTGTTCCTTAGCTATTAGAAAAAAATTGGTAACATTTATGGAAATGTAAGATATAAATTGCTTTATTTTTAACATTTCAGGAGAAGGAAAAATAGCCCCAGATGATAGAAAAAAATACTCAGACTCACATATCTTGTGTTGTTTCAAAGCAGTGCACAGAATACCATGATTTATGTCTATTATTATCCTCAAATGATATTTCCTGATATAAAAAAGCAAGAAAATCCCTCACTAAGCAGTGACCTATTTTTATCATTTTTCTCATTTCTCTGTTACTAAGCAACAGAAAGAACCCAGAAAAAAAAAGAAAGATTTGTAACACTTTTACATATATCAAAGACAATATTATACACCAAATGTGCTTTATATATCAAGTAAAAATAATGTTTTTGTGCTTCTGTTCTGCAAGATTTATAGATCTGTCACAACAGAATACACAAAAGCTTTCTATCACTATATATTTCATAGACATTTTTATCTCAGGAGGTATTTGTTTATGTAGGATCTAAAAGATTCAATTATTGAAGCTTTTTAAACTGAACTTGTATCGTGAAAACTTGAATTGACCACCCAGGATTCGAAATCCTTCTACAGATTTTCTGATATCAGTTTAAGCCAGCCTCTACTCTTCACCTGGAAATACTTTTTCATTGTCCACTTCATATGATTTATATTTTTCTTTCTTTTAAACAATCAACATACACAGTAAATTACATTGTCATTGCCACAGTAAAATTTAGTGAAAATTAGATCCATTACTTAGATTTATACTAATTCCTGGGTAAATCATTGTTATATTCTACTGTATTTTGCTTCATTCTATATAATCTGCCACTTGTCATGTTTGCATTACGTTTTATGCTTCCATCACACACTAGTAGTAGTAGACTTTAATAGTTAAAATTTGCCATTAATCAGGTCATCTAGAATAAGACAATAAATACTACAGTTAACTAAAGCTATAAATCAAATAATCCTCATGGATATTTATATTTATAAAATGTTTCACTATAACACAAAAGAATATACATTCTCTTCAGGACCTCATATAACTTTCTTCAAAATTGATGACTTAGTTGGACACAAAGCAAATTTAAACATATACAAAAATATCAAAGCAACAGCCTGTTTACTATCGGATCATTGCACATTAATGCTAGGGATAAACAACAAAAACAACTTAAAGCTTACAGTCTCAGGGAAGCTAAGCAACTGTCTTCTGAATGAAAAATAATTCAGGACAAAATTTAAAAAAGAATTTAAACATATTTTAGAATTGAATAAAATAAATACTTAACATACATAAACTTATGAAATACAATGGATTCTGTTCTAAGAGTTCATATTACTAAGTGGCTATGTTTAAAAAGAGAAAAATGAATTAGAGATCTCATACTAGCAATTTAATGACACACTAGAAAGTTCTAAAAAACTATAACAAAAAGAAAACACATTTTAAAAATAGTGGACAACAACAAAACAAAGAATATCAGATTAAAAATTAATAAAACAAAGAGTCAATCTTTTAGAAAATGAATAAGATCTACACACAATTATTTAAATTAACAAAAAACCAGAGAATATATTAAAATTAACAGAATTAAAAATTAATAGAGGGACATAACAACAGCTACAAAGAAATCTCTGACAATCATAAGGATATACTTTAAAACTTGCACTCAACTCAAAGGCATCTATAAGCCCTAGTAAAATAGAAGTATTAATTAAAAGTTTCCTACACACACCTTGCCAAAAAATTAAAGAAACTCAAGGCCATATGGTTCTAGCACTGAATTCTATAAGATTTCCAAAGAATAGTTAATGCCAATACTCCTCAAATTATTCTACCAGATACAAACAGAAAGAACAGTTTACAATTTTACAAAGCCATAGTAACTCATAGACCCAGACCACATAAAGATACAACTAAGAAAGAGAATTACAGACCAATATCTCTTATGAACAAAGATATGAACTTACTCAATAAAAAAATTTCAAACTGAATTCAACAACACTCCAAAAAGATTAATCACTATAACCAAGTATGCTTTATCTCAGAGATGCTTGGGTAGTTCAACTTATGTAAATCAAGAAATGTAATTAACTGTTAAAAAAAACGTAAATGAGAAAAAAACACATTATTTGACTTGTTAGATGAAGAAAAGACTTGTGATAAAATTCTAACACCCTGGCATTTTAAAACTTTTTTAGAGGTTAGGGATAAAAGGGCATATCTCAACTCAAGAAAGGCAATTTTTCAGCCAAACTAGTTAATGGAGAGAAACTCAAAGCAATATCAATAAAATAAGGAGCAAAAGAAGGATATTCTATACCCATTCTACATAATACTTAGCCATAATGATAAGACAGCTACATGATATCAAAGGTATACAAAATTGGAAAAGAAGAGGTAAAATTTTCTTTTCTTACAGTGAATATGACAATACACCTAAGTTACCCTAAAATGCCTACCAGAAAACACCTGTAGTCAAGAAATATGTTCAGCCAAGTAGCTAAAAAAAATCAATCTGTAGCTCTCATGTATACAAATGACAATAGGTCTAAGAAAGTAATAAAGGGCTCAATACCTTTTACAATAGACTCAAATAGTATAGAATATCTTGGGATATCTTCAGCATGCAAGTGAAAAAATTGTATGATACAAACTTCAAGTCACTTTAGTAAAAAATTGGAGGACATACCAAAAGTTTAAAAGATCTCCTGTGTTAATGGGTTAGTAAAACTGACACAGTAAAACTAGCTATCTTACCACAAATAATATGTCAATTAACAATGATCAGAATGTCTCTGAATGACTGTAAGGCATGTGACCCAATTGTAATATTCATTACTGCCAGTAAAACTGGAGCATATATGAATTATTTTGTAAAACAGTTTGGCAGTTTTCTTAAAACTAAGCATCACATCATCACATGTTTCAGTAATCATACTCTTCGGTATTTACAAAAGAATATAAAATTTCATTTTCCAACAGACACTTACTTAAACAGGTTTATAGCAACCGAGTTCAAGATACCAAACTGTGGATGCTACTAAGAAATCCTCAAAATGGAGAATAGATTCCAAAACAATGGTTAATCATTTAAGCAGTAGAGTACAACATAGTGTTAAGTATGGATGATCACTTCCATTGTGAAATCACTCATTGGTATTGGTAAAGTCAGAGATAGTTGGTTGGGACAGAGGCCAACTTCTCAAGGAAGCATCACCACAACTCCAATCTGACAATTATTACTAAAAATGAATCAAGAGTTTGGTGCATGCAACATTTAGCTTTAAAAAATGAACTACCAGAATACTTCATAGCTGAATCAAAGCTAAAAGTTAAAGTAGTAGGAATAAATTGTATTTGTATACGTAGTGGGCTTTGGGTTACTTATCAGTATCTTTAGCTTATCATAAGAGTTAGGCTAATAGTAATAAATGTAATTATTCCTTGCTCATTTGGCCCAGGAGGTGAACTTCTGTCTTAGGGCTAAAGATTTCCTTCTTCCTAAAGGTCACATTTTTGCATACTTCAAGAAAAATGTGAACTGGTAACAGGCTTCTTGTTCTTTTCAGGCATACATACTTCTGCAGCACATGCTTTTCAATGTCCTGAGGTTGAATGTTCCCTCATAGTGTCCTGTGGCTTGGGCTTCATTCTTTGTTTGGGAAGGTTCTCTACTAGATGAGCCACTGACTGTAAGCCACCCATGTAAAGACCCATGTGGAGGGATTTTAAAAAGCTTTTCTCTTACTCATATTTACTAAATAGGTAAAAATAGACAACCCTCTCTTGTTTCAGATTGTAGAGGAAGTGATTTCATATTTAAAACACTCTTTATGTTGTTGACCATAAGCTTGTGCTATATAGCCTTAATTGTGCTCAGTTTTCAATATTTTTTCTACATTTTTAAGAAGAAAGAAATAGGGAATTTTTTATATACTTTGATGTCCTTTTTATTTCATTTGCTGATACAATGTTGTGCTAAATATTTTCTACAAATTGAACTGTCCTTGAATGCAGATTGAACTTTGTTATATGTGAGTAGAGTCAGCTCGCTGACACTTTATTGAAAGCACCTTTAATCTCCATTTGTTTTGATTTTCTATCCTTTTTTAAAATATTTGTCTTTAATCTTTTTGTACAGTCCAGTTGGGATCCCTGTCCCAGTCTACCCTCCACCAATTTCTCATCCATTCCTCAGCCTCCTGTCTCCAATAGGATGTCTCACCCCCACCTCCTATACCCGTAACTCACTAGGTATAACATTTTCTAGTTACATCCATTTACTTGAAGTTATAATGATCCTACTTTTTCTTTAATACTGAATAGTAATTTATTGTGTACATTGAACTCATTATTGTTAGTCATTCCTCAGAATAGTTGTTTCCATTTGTTATAATTTTGAGTAGAATAGCATTGAACATGGCAGAGAAAGTAGCAAAGGAAAAGGACTTTTGAGTCTTTGAGAATATTCTATGATGCATTATAGTTGAATCATATGAACAATTTAATTTTAGCTTTTTGAGAATTCATCATACTGATTTTCAGAGTGGCTGAACCAATTTCCAATACTACCAAAAGGAAATTAATATTCAGCTCTTCCATAGTCTCACCAAAATTTGTTTTAAAAGTTTTGTTAATTTTTATTCTGATTGTCTATAAAAGATGCTAGAGATTTCAACAAGGTGTTCAGTGATTCATGGTTACACTGTATTCCTTAAGTTCTTATTACTGTCTTCCAGGGACCCTGGAACACTAGATATTGACACAGGTTGAATGGTATAAGTTTGCATTTATTCTTCACATGTGAACATTCAGGTTTGGTAACACTATAATTTGAAGATGCAATTTTTTCTTCAGTGTATGATTTGAGAGACTGTCAAATATCAGACATTTGTAGCTATACTTACTTTTGTTTAGATATGTTATTATATTTTTTTGGTATAGGTGTCTATTTTGAGCCAGTACCTATAGCATATTTGATCTGTTTTTGATAGGGATTCTTCTCTCTATTTAGTATCATTTTTCCTCTAGGTTCATTTTACGATACTTTTTATATCTGGGAAAAATGTTTTAGAAATTTTTTGGCATTGTTTTTAATATATAAAGTAGGAGAATACAACTGGCATGATAATAATTATCAAAATCCTAATTCTGCTCATTCATTAGCATTGTGGTAGTGGACCTTTACACTCACAAAGACACTCTTGCACACATGCACACACACACACACACACACACACACACACACACACTTATACACATGGAAAATACACATTTAGATTAGTTACATAGAGTAGTCTAGTTTGATATCTTTTTAAGATTGTTCTTTGTTTGTTTTAGATGTGGAGAATATTATTTCAGGATTTTCTGACATTTAAATGTTCTAATGATAAATTATTAGTTATTCTAAAAGATTTTTTCATATGTGAATATTTTGTCTGACACTTTTAATACATTTTCTTTGTTCTGCATATTTCATGTACTATTTACCAGTTCTGAGTTTGTTTACTGGTTATGTTGATTTGGTGTTGTATTACTGCTTCTCATATCAGAATGGGTATGCCTTTCCTATGCTTAGAAACATTTTATTCTATGATCTTGAATACGTCTGTAGGTTAATGTGAAGGTGATACATGATTGGACAATAAAGAGTAGGGCAGAGACAAAGTTGGAGAAGCAGAAGAGGAGGAAAACTGCATCAGATTCACAAAGGAGGCAACATGGAGAATTCTCTCTGTGTGTCTCTAGATGGATATGGTTGTTATGATTATTTCTAAAGGTTCCTATGGATCAATTTACCTTATCTATCTGGGCAGTTTATATCTTTGTCTACTGGCTGTAAACTCATTGTGTAGAAAGATTGTAGATTGAGAATTTAGTATATAAACCTGTTTGGTAAGTTAATGATTGTAGAGTCGGCTTTTTACCAGGTGGTGGTGGACAGTATGAAAAAAGCAGCATGCTGGTGTGGTTGTTGACCACCCAGGACAGAAGCAGCAAGAGCTGATCATGCGTGATTCAAAAGAAGCCAGTATCTGTGTGTACCTAAGGTGGTGTGACGCTGCTAAGATACAGATACCCCACATTGCCATGTGGTCCTATGAGAGCTGGCACTAGCATAGGTTAGAAGGTAACTCACCTTTTCATATTTACGGCAACATGTGTCTATACTACTAACCTAAGATTCTTCTTCATCTGTAGCTTTAATTTATTAACCTTTCCTGGTTTCATATCAACTCTGCATTTTCCTTTATTGTGTGTTTTTAGGGCGTTATTTTGTTTTATTTCTCATAATATTTGCTTGCGGTGTCTTATTCCTCTGCTTTGTATTAAAGTTCTGTTGTGGCGTTTTCTATTTGATTAATTCTACTTGTAAAACTGTTCCTGGCTTTTCTAATTTTGCTAATTGGGTATTCAATTCCATCTTATTTTACCTTGAATTCCTTTCAAAATTTCTCCTTATTAAATTTGCTTTTCAAATCTTGGACTGTTTTTCACTCGTTGTTCCACTCAAACTCATATTTGTGTTTATTTTGACATTCTTTAGGGATATGTTCTTTTTAAGTTTATTCTTTTTTGTTTTAATTTAACTGTTCACTTGTGCAATCTTTAAATGCTTTTAATTGATTGATGGATTTTATTATTATCATCTAAGTTCTGTGAACCGTAGTCTAAATAATTCTTGTTAGAGAATATTTCTATAGAACTAAAGGATTTGCGGAGTAGGAATATCCTGTCTTGATATTTCATACTGCTTTGTGTATGATGCAGGGGTATGTGGATGTCATTTGTTGATTTTATATTTGATATAAACATGGAGAATTGGTTTGGTACACAGGTTGTACCACCAAACTGTATCTTAGAGGTTAGAAAATGTACAAGCAGGATTCACGAGATGGGACTTTGGTTGTGGGGATTGTTGTATGTCTGTTGATTGAAGAAGGTAGCTTAGAGTCACGTCAACACAAAAGGCTGGGTGAGAGCAGTGGTTTAAAAGCCAGGGTGAATCTGGAGGATATGTCTGGTTTCAAGCAGTTCTGGAGACACTGAAGTATGCATGTGGCAGGCACTGTGTATATGAAAGACATAACAAGTAGTTTACCCATGTTTCTGAGTCAGTTGTACAGGCTACATTGTCCCTGCTAGAATCAGTGATCTGCTAAAGACACTTTCCTTGGGAAGGGAGAAAAGTTGTTGGAATGTCAAGATCATAGCAAGATGTCACAGTGTAAGCAGAGTTTGGCAGAGTGGCCATGACAGAGGTGGGAGATAGGCTACCTATATATCTGTAAGTTGAGAAAGCTAGACAGCTCTTTGTTAGGAGGCTTCTGTTTTGTTCCATTTCTCAGACAAAATTTTCTACCAAATACATCAACATAAAAAAAAATACATGCAGGTAGATGGTCTGTGAAAACTGTGTATGGTGTTGGAAAATGCTTCACTTAACCTAACAGAGTTCTGGGTGTAGTAGGGGAAATTAAAGGCCAAAAGAACAAGAAAACCCAGTAGCTACAGCTACTTGGCATTGAAATCTATCTTCTGATATTTACTGTAGCAGAGCATACATGAGTTTTGGTGTTGATAGCATACACAAAATTAACAGATTTCCTTCTGGATACAGATGCTTGCTTAGATGAATTTGGAACCGGAACTGCCACAGGTGCGGAGAGTTTAGGGTTGTTTAATTGCTTGTTCTTGCAGAGTGCTGCTTCACTAATACCAATATGCTCTACTTGCTTCAGTCACTTAGGAAGGTCATCCGGGCATACTCAGATCATTCCCCACCTGTGCGCATCGTGACAGGAAGGTTTTTTTTTATAGTGAAGGCAGGAAAACATGATGTCCATTATTAAATTACAGAAATTAAAAGCACAGGATCATCTGGTCAATTTTAGCAATTCAGAAATTTAGAATTTATTCTATTTTCCATGCTATGAAGATCTCAATCTGATATTTATGCTAACATTTTTACTATTATTTGTTTATGATTTACATTTTATTTCTATGCATACATGTGTCATATATGTAAAACTGCCAAGAGAGGCTGAGAAAGCTTTAGCTCTATTAGAGCTGAATTTTAGGTTTTGCGAACAACCTGACATAGGTTTCCAAGAACCAGACTTTTGTCCTCTGGAAGACCAACAGCTAGAGCTCTTAATTGCTTAACTATTTCTCCAGCCTTTTGTTTAATTTTGAAGATCCTTATTATGTGGGTAATCCAGGCTGCTCTGGGTATCATGAACAAGTTAGCCTAGATCTTGCATATATTCCTTTGAATTTACTTTCTGAATGCTAGGAAGAAAAGGCATGATACATATTTGGTTTAAAACTATTTTTAAAAGTTCAGGTTAAATTATATCTTCTTGATTCAACACATTGTATATTATTTTTATAAGTCATGCTTTGCAAATTATTCCCTTATTCTATGTGTTATCAACTCCATTTGAATAATAATCACTATGAGGGTGGTCATTAAGATGTCTCAGCAGATAGAGCTCTTTCTGTTCAGTACCAACAACCCACATAAATGTACAAGAGAGAACTAGCCACAAAATGTGTTTCTCACTTCACCACAGCTCAGTGGCAGCAGCAATATCACCCCCCCTCTCTCTCTCTCTCTGTGTGTGTGTGTGTGTGTCTCTCTCTCTCTCTCACACACACACACACACACATACACACATACAGAGAGAGAGAGAGAGAGAGAGAGAGAGAGAGAGAGAGAGAGAGAGAGAGAGAGATTTAAGATTTGATGTTTATATGTTTAAAACTACAAACGTGATCTTCTAAAGTGGATACCAAACTTCAGTAGTTTGAAAAAGTTGAATAGTAAAGTTAACTGCATTAAAGTGAACATACATTGCTTTTGCTCTATTAGGCCGTGTGAATCTCGGAGAGCTGTGCCTAAAAATGAGGTGGATTAATTTTTATTAAATAGCAGTTTTATTCAGAGCATCAGACTCTGAGGGTTAACAGGAATCACAGAAAGTCTTTACAAGGAAAAGCCACATGTTTTGTTTTGTTTTTTCCATAGAGGAATATGGATAACAATGTCTGAAATAAACTCATACATATTTACTATACCTGAGATGAGTATAAAAATCCATTCCAAGAACAATTCTGTGTTCTAAAGAAAGTGAAGCAACTAGTCTCTGGTCTTCTTGGAGGTTTCCCACAAGAACTCAGAAATGTTATCCAACTCCATCCTTTGACCACATTCTGACAATACAGTATGATGTTCAATGTATACTCTTCACATGGTTATATATGTAATCATTTTAAGCAATATATATTATGCAATTATAAAATAAATTGTTAATTAAAATCTCATAAACATAATAATTTTGACAAAATAATTTGACAAAAATAGGGAACACTATATTTAAAATTGCATTTTATGTTTGTTTTACATAAAATGTTATAATGTTTCATAAGCTCGAGAATAAGTATAAATTTGGAATCTTGTTACTAACTGGAATTGTTACAAAGTGATGCCTTTCTTTCATTTAAAAAATTATTTAGGGGCTGGACAGATGACTACATGATTAAGAGCACTGACTGTTCTTCCATTGGTCCTGAGTTCAAATCCCAGCAACCACATGGTAGCTCACAACCATCTGTAATAAGATCTGATGCCCTCTTCTGGTGTGCCTACAGTGTACTTATAAGTAATAAATAAATAAATCTTTAAAAATTATTTAAGACAATAAAAAATGTATTTTAGCCATAGACATAGCTGGCTGAGTACCCTGCAGTATTATTTTGAAAACTAGGGACACAATGTTTTGCTCCATCTGAATTTAATTATTTATATAATAATGTAACAAAATGAAACACTGAATTTGCTTATATTTAAATATTTGGCCATTTTTTTAATGTTCACAAGAAAAGCAAGTGGACAAAATGTAATTTAGAAGATATATAATACAGAACTGTGTCTGTGCAAATGCTTTAAGCCTGATTGGCAAACACAGTAGGTGAGTCTAGAACAGCCAGTCTACATGGTAAGACCTTGTCTCAAAACAACCAACTCTGTTAAAAAAAGAAAATAAAAGTAAACAAAAGAACAATAACAACAAAAACTCACCAACAAAATATTTACTATGATAGAAGAAAAAATAGTGGGCTTTGGAAAAATTTATGAAGTCTAGAAACAACCAAATTATTATCAAGTTTTCTGGAAGTACAAAGGAGGACATTTTTGAATTTTTATATTTCAATTTGTATCTTGAAGTAAATAATTGAGTTTACAAATACGTGCAGTTTTAGTACACTCTTATAGTGACCTAACACTTTTCTTATAAAAGCTCCTTTTACTTATCTTTAATCTAATTACCTTTCATTATTATTTTCTTCTTTTGAGATGACTTAGAGTAAACTTCTGTTTGATTATCTCTACCCTCACATACCTAATACACAAAATCCCCTTTATCTAAGTTGCAAATCTGTATAGATACCTGTTTGTATAGTACAATTAACATATTAAAAAATAATAATTTGACAAAAATAGGTAACACTATATTTAGAATTGCATTTTATGTTTGTTTTATATGAAATGCTATTATTCCTTACTTTTAATTTCTACAATCTAGACCAGCAAAATGAAAGGCATTCAAGATATACTTTGCTTTGCAAGAATTATTTTCAGTCTATGTTAATACATTACCAAAATATTAACTATTGCTAACAGTGTTTTCATCTTTTTTGTTTTTATCTTATTTTATTTTTATTTTTTATTGAGAGGCCTTTGGCTAAACTATTTGCTGTTAAGAATTTTTCCACTTAAGTCCTCATTATTGTATGTAAAGCCATAACATTGTTTGAAGTCACTATCATTTAATGTTTGAGCATTTCCACATCTTGTAGAGACAATATTCACATTCTTTCATGTATAATTTGAATATCTTTTCCTTTCTTTACTTATGAACTATGTTGATTTTTCAAAAAATCATCTTTAGTTTACTTTCTTTCTCCACATTTTCTCTCCTCTTTATAGTATCAGTTGCTGTTGTAATAATATATTGGGATTTTCTGTTAGTGCCAAAATGTAACATTTATATTTTATGGTTAATACTGATGCAATAAATTGAGCTGTTTTTGTATTCTATGCTCTTAGTTAAAAAGGAAGAGAAAAAACATATGGCAAGACATGCAGATATGAGCATTGAATTGTTAGTTCTTTGCACAATATTTATGAAATTGGTTACATAGGTTATGTCTTATACAAAGAACTTCCTACATGAAACCGAAGAACAATTTAATGAAAGAAATAAAGTTTACAAGAGGAGACATAACAAAAAAAAAAAAAAAAAAAAAAAAAAAACCAGAGGAATTTAAAGAAAAGCATTTCTGTAGCTAAATTTTAAAAACATCAAAATAAACATAGGAACTTTCTTATCAATTAAGGAACATTGAAATAGAAAAAAATATTTACTAGTGTCAACAGAAATGCATGAATGGTAGAACATTCATATAAATTATACAGGTTAAAGAAAATATGTAAAGAAAGAATGTTAAATAATATACATACAAAATGGATGAAAGCTGGGCCAATGGTTTTTGGTATCCACTGTCAAACCTGATGAATTAAGTTCCATCCTCAAAACTGTGTTGAGGATAGTGAGAAACAACTTCTACAAGTTACCTCTGACTTTTTCATAGATAGATTGTGACACAAATATGCGTGCTGAAAAAATTAAAACATTGCAATTGTAGTTTATAGAAGAGACTTTTAAATAATAAACAATCTTTAGGAAGTATGAATAGGAGTAAAAAAGAAACCTGCTCTTGAGAGAAGATTTTGGAAATAAAAATAAAATGATAAAATATTTAGAAGTAAAATTATAGAAAATTGCAATTTGATTCATCAAGAGTAAGGCAGGGAACATTTCCCCAACAAACAGGTAAGGTGCTGGGGCAGTAGCTGCTATCACACCAGAGAGAAAGATAATGGAAATAGCAAGGGCTTTGGGTGTCAAAGCCTGTCTCCAATTACTCAACTCCTATAGGCCACACCTCCTCTTCCTTCTCAAAGAGTTCTACCACTCTTCACACATAAGCATATGAAAGCAGTTCACATACATACAACCATTTTTTCTGATACATATATCCAACTTTCAAACATAAGTATGAGTACTAGAACTATAAGATATAGAGATATAACGATTTACTTTAAAACAATGTTTTTGTATGTGTATATCTGTGAGCCTGTGTGCACAGTCAAGTGCTATACTTGTAGAGGTCACAGAACAACTTAATTTTTCTGTTTTTAAAATGATACAATTATCAAATGAAGATAAAAATACTTTATGTTGAAAGAACAACTTAATGTTTTTGTTTCTAAAATGATACAGGTGTCAAATAAAGCTAAAGATAATTTAAACTAATATCCAGAAAATGTATTTTTTATAATTTAGTGGATCTCAAAACACAAACATACAAAGATACCCACAAGTACATACACTCATGTGTGGGACTCAGGTCAGCTCCACACAGCCTGTCTGAGGGAAGCAGATTCTGCTGCTTTTAGGCCAGCAAGCAGGAGCTCAGCTGGGAAACTGGGAACAAATCCCAGTGGGGCGCCTAACTTAAGTCCAGTCCTAGAGCTTTGCAGATCAGAGCTCATTAAGGTGCTGAGGTTAAAACCTGGACAGTGGGGCATGTTGACCCTGGCCTGGCTCTCAGAAACAGTGCAGAGATGACGATAGGGCTCTTGACCAGAGTGTTCACTAGAGACAAAAGGAGCCCTGCAGAGATGCCGATTTCCACCCCTGTGCTTTATTTTTTCCATTTTTCCTCGAGCTTCTTCTGTTGTTCTGTCTCTTTAAACAGCTCGGGATCCAACCACCCCCTTCCCATTGGTTTGCCTCTGAGACTGGTCAGAGCTTGTTTGTCTCCGGCTTTCAGGGGAGGGACTTAGGGAGTGGCCTAAAGTCTATGTCACTTCTTTCTGTGGAGGTGGGACTTAGGGCATAACTAGAGCCTTGTAAGGCTGTGCCACTGTGGTAGCATTAAGGCAAAGTGAGTTTCCAAATCCTGGAGTTCAGAAAGCACCTTCTGCTTTGTGTTTGCTTTCGCAGTCAAGTTTGGGGTTTCAACTAAACTCAACCAGTTTTTTCTCCCAGCACTGCCTGTCTGCCTCACACTCATACACACACACACACACACACACACACACACACACAAACACACACACACACACACACACACACAAATACACAATGTAACCATTACAAGCCTTCTGAATGTTAGTGACCAGCTTGATCAAATTAATAACACCTTAAGGATATATTAGTCTAACCAATTTAGCCACACTAATTATTAATGTGCCTGCAATGGGGTTTAAAATGTAATACCACTCACTGACAAGCCTAATGACTTGACTGTCATTCCCTAGCACCCTACTAATGAAAGGAAGGAATTTGACTTATTACGTGGCAATTTCTTATATCTATCAAACATATTTAGATCATTACCAGCTCACTCCTTAAGTTCTTACCTGATTCCAATTTCCATCTCTTCCCAATTTCCTCTTATCTCTGTCCCTAACTTTGGCATTTTAGTTGACAGGCTTACAGTACTGGAAATAAATGCTTCTAGTGCTATGAAACATGATGCTTTCAGTTTTACAAAATAATGGGTTTTAAAATAAACTTTGCATTTTGTGTGGTAATTGAAAGCTCTACTCTTTGCTATGTTATTAGGTGTGTCTCTTTTCCTTTCTAGATTCTGTCACTTCAGTGACAAAACTGGTTAAAATAATTATGAATTTAATTTAATCTCTACAAATTCGTAAGAAGTAAACCATATCTTAGGAGAGTTCTTATAAAGCTGGGCTTTAGTTAATTTTCAAATGTAGCAATTGATACCATGCTAAGTCTAGTTTGGAATTGGTATTTTCAGAGAAGCAGAGAAAATATTATCTTTTAAAGCATGTTTTACATCAGAATTTTAGTATGAATAGGGTATATGTTAATTAATGATTTTCTTCTTTAATTAAAATAACAGCCTATATGTATTAAATGTGTTTGCCATGAGTTTCTATTACATGGCTTAAAAGTATTACCAAAATATTATGTTACTTTTCTTCATAATCTTCATAGTGGAACTGTCAACCAATAATTAAAAAATTAAATTTCTAAATAGAAAACCTTTTATAAGAGGAAGAAAATTAACTATATACTGTAAATTAATTATAATATGTACTTCTCAACAGGTGTGATTTCTCTATATTGAAAGGACACATCGTTTTTAAAACACAGCACACAAAGGGAACCACAAAAGTATTAAAATAGACCTGTTTCCCAGGTGTCTCTGCAAGCAAAGTGGCTGAATGCATGAACCCTTCCGTACGCAAACCTCTGACGAGCTAGCTTCTGTCAGTGTCCTACAGGCATAAGTGAGATTTTTTTTATTTTTGAAATTACAATTTCTTTCTTTGCTTTATTTTAAATATTAGTTATATTTCCTATAAATAATGATACCAAAAAAAGATTAAAAAATTCAATGTATTTGATAATAAGTGCAGTCAAGCTCCAAAAAAAGATTAAATATTTTTACCAGAGAAGCCAACCTTATAAGTCCAGAGTACTTGGTGGGAAAATAATGGCATGAAAAAATGGTAACAGAAAACTGTGAGTATGAGTGAGCATGTAGAATTGTTCTTTTAACTTGATAACAGATATTTACTCTTGGTGCATATGCATGCAGATGTGTGCAACTGTGTGTGAACTTCTGGATTCTTCATGCTTTCATTGGCCTGCTGACCAGGCAATGTATGGCAGGATGTTCCTGGTGTGGAAACCAAGGAGTGAAGCTTTGGATTCCATAAATATCTAGAGACACTGGAAATGTGCTAGGTAAATGGAGAATCTGTTAAAGATGGCCGAATAAATGGAGTGGAATAGAATCAGTCCAAGTGAGAGAGCTTAGTGTCAGACATCAAGGCTTGCAAGGCAGAGGTATCTAAGTTCTCTGACAAAAGACTTCATGTTAATCCTGCTGGATTTTGATTTTGCTCTGTTTGAATAATTCCTCATGTTACCCAATCATCCCTTTTAGAATATAATACATATTTTGTGAAGCTATCTACCGAAAATACATACTCTTCAATTTGATGGTATTTATGTTTAGGAGCTTGACTGGAATTTCAGAAGAGGCATTAGACTTTGGACTGTGTGTGTGTGTGTGTGTGTGTGTTTTATTTGCATTTCCTATGTTATCTCCTTTCCTGATTTATCCTCCGGAAACCCTTTATTCTACTGTTCTATGATGGTGCACACAGAAGTTCTTTCTCTAACTTCTCCATTGGACTAAGCCTATGCTTAGTCCAATGATTGGCGGCGATTATCCAAGCACCCACCTCTGTATTTGTCAGACTCTGTCAGAGCCTCTCAGGAGACAGCTATATCAGGCTCCTGTCAGCAAGAACTTTTTGGCATCAGCAATAGTATCTGGGTTTGGGGTCTGTATGTGGGATGGATCCTCAGGTGGGGCAGTCACTGGATGGCCTTTCCTTTGGTCTCTGCTCCACACTTTGTCACCGTATTTTCTTTAGACAGAAGCTATTTTGGGTTAAAAATTTGGAGATGATTGAATGGTCCCATCCACTATCCAGGGGCCTTGCCTAACCTCTGGATATGCTCTTTATAGGTTCTCCCTCCAACTTTATAGGCATTTCAGCTAATCTCCTCTTCCTTGTGTCCTGGGGGTGTCTTCCTTTTCTGGCATATGAGAGTTTCTGGTAGCTAATCCCCAGCTCCAAATCTTCTATTGCTCCATACCTTTCTTCAAACTTCTGAACTTCTGTATATTATCCTCATCTCCTACCATACCTAATCCTGTTTCCCCTTCTCATCTCTTCCTCTCAAGCCCCCCGCCCGACCTCTACCTACCATGAGTATGTTATTACCTCTTCTAAAAAGGAGTAAAGCATCTACACATTGCTTTTCCTTCTTGAACTTCATATGGTCTGTAAATTGTATCTTGGGTATTCTGAGTTATGGGGCTAATATTCACTTATCTGTGAATATTACATACATACCATTCATGTTCTTTTGTGACTGGGTTACCTCACTTAGGATGATGTTTTCTAGTTTCACCCTTTTGCCTAGGAATTTCATGAAGTCATTGTTTTGAAAAGCTGAGTAGTACTCCATAGTTTAAATATACCACAATTTCTGTATCCATCCCTATGTTGAAGGACATCTGAGTAGTTTCAGCTTCCAGTTATTATAAATAAGGCTTCTAGGAACATAGTGAAGCATGTGCCCTTATTATATGCTGGAGCATCTCCTGGGTATATTCCCAGGACTGGTTTAGCTGGGTCGTCAAGTAATACTATGTTTAATTTTCTGAGTAATCTCCATACTGATTTCCAGAGTTGTACCAGCTTGCAATCTCACCAATAATGGAGAAATGCTTCTCTGTCTCTACATCCTCACCATCATCTGCTGTCATTATTTTTTTTTTTATCTTAGTCATTCTTACTGGTGTGAGGTGGAATCTCAGGATTGTCTTGATTTGAATTTCCTTGATGACTAAGATGTTGAACTTTATGCATTCTCATTCATTTGATAATCCTCAGTTTAGAACTCTTTACCTTATTTTCAGTTGAGAAATCTGTACCCTATCATTTACTAGGGTTATTTAGTTCCCTGGAATCTAACTTCTTGAGTTTTTTTTTTATATTTTAGATATTATCCTCTTATCAGATAATGTCCTGAGTTCTTAAAGTCCCTGGGAAAAAGGGGAGCACTAATTGCTCCAAGTTCTCCATTTCCATACATATCTTGGAATAATGAAGATACACACACTGGTGGTTGGAATGAAAATGGCACCAAAAATAATATGTTTGATTACTTAACCCCAAGTTGATTAAAGTCATTGGGAGGATAAGGAGTTCTTGTTGGAGGAGGTATGTCACTGGTGGTGGGCCCTGTGCATTAATAGTTCACACTATCTCCAGTTAGTTCTCCTTTTCTGTCTTCTACTTATAGATCAGATATAAGCTCTGAGCTGCTACTCCAGAGCTATGCCTGTTCCCTGTGGCCATAAACCTTGCCATCATAGTCATTGATTTAAGCTCTTGACCTATAAATAATTTTTCTATAAGTTGTTGATCATAAAGCTTTGTCCTAAAAGCAGAAATGTAACTAGCATGCACACACACACACACACACACACACACACACACACACACACAACTAAATAAACAGATGTGATTAAAAGTTTTTTACAATGAAAATATCAACATGACTTTGTTCTTGCATGACAGCTACAGTTACATTTCTTAAAAGTTACAAACAGTGTTATGTGAACTTCTGAGTCTGTTTTGTGTTGGTGCTGGTAGGTAGCCAGAACAAATTCATATGCTCAGAACTATAAGAGATTTTCTGTGTTGGGACAAGTTGGCTTGCTTTCAAAATCACTAGAGAATCAAGAGCAAAAGGCTGATAGAAAAGCACCCTGACTGAGATTAGATGACAGACTGAATAACAATAGATGTAATTGAGTTTAAAGCATCTCTATTATCCTGATTATGTATTTATCTAAAAATGTAAGTATTGATGATATGAGTCTAGGGAACAGGCATAGTGAATTTGAAATGATCAGCAGAGGGAGAGAATAAAGAAGTTTCCCTCAGTTCTACATTGCTTGCTTTAATTATCTAGGAATTCACATATGACATACATTTGAGGCAGGATTGTATGTGTTTTGTTCACTCTCATATACTGTTTGTTCTAAAGTCTTTAATAACTGACTAAATGAAAGAAGCTAATATGAGAGTACTTTGATAGTTTCTATATGCTTGGCTCAATAGAGGGTATGACCCTGTTGGAGTAGGTATGTCACTCTGTGTGTGGGTTTTGTCCTAGCTTCCTAAAAGTCAGAATGATGCTAGCAGCCTTCAGATGAAGAGGTAGAACTTCCAGTTCCTTCCGCACTATTCCTGCCTTGATGCTGACATGCTCCCACCATAATGATTATGCACTGGACCTCTGAATCTGTAAGCCAGCCCCAATGAAATGTTCTTAATTAGACTTGCATTTTTCATGGTGTCTGTTCACAGCAGTAATACTATGACAAGTACATTTAAGTAGAAATGTCATCTTTCATACTTCCTATGTCTCCATCAGTGAAGACATCCTTTTAAATAATATAAATTATAGTGTAGTTTATAGAAAAAAAATCATGAAGCCCATCAACTGCCAATCATCAACTGGTCTTAAATAAATTCTGGATTGATTATAGGTTTTTCTGAAACTATTCCTACAACCTTTGCAGGTGTTTATAATAGACAGAATTTATCCATCTGCAAATGTTTGCATGCAAAGACCATAACTACAGATCCATAGATTCAAAATAGCTCAGCTCTCTGCAAGCTTTGATCAGGCATCAGCTTATGTGATTAATTTTATATACACTAGAGTGCCACTATGATATTCACAATGAAACAATAAGTCTCATGAGGATGCAGATGTCTGGGCTTTAGTAAATCAGCTAGCCTATAATTCAAAAGGGCTTTTTGGAAGATTCTTGATAATCTCGGGCTGTAAATGCTACTGATTGGCTTTTGTATGGAGTTTCCCATTTAAAAGAAGCATCACTGAGGGTAGATGACAGCAGCCACGGCTTTACTGAAACCTCCAATGATACAGTTCAATACCAGCAGATGAATCTGTACTTTATATAAAATATACATGAAAAGAAGAAAGGTTAGGCACAAAGATGATATTCTTTTTCCATGGTTCTCATCTTTAACTCCAAATAAAATAATGATAGAGAGATATTAAATTACCACCTGTCAATATCAGGTGTGTGTGTGTGTGTGTGTGTGTGTGTGTGTGTGTGTGTGTGTATGTGTGTGAATGATAAGAAAAGATTATTGGTAACTATGTAATTAAATTTAACTTTCATATTCTAACAGGAAACCACAGATATATTTAAGTTACAGATAAGGATAGATGAGGAACAGGGAGAAGGAGAGAGAGGGAGATAAAAGAGGCACATAGATTCTGGAGAAATGTTTCAGTGCAAACAAATGTAAAGATGTATTTCAAGGAAACTAGCCTAGACTTGAGGGAGAATCTAGGAAATCAAGTGAATTCTCTGCTTGTATGTTTCCCATGGATGGTAGATGCTCCATGTTTCTGATGTTTAAATTCAGAAAGATACTTGTGAAAAAGTAAAGATATACTCAAAGTTGCCTTGCTTCTGGGTAACAAAGATGAAGTTAGGTTCATTTGTCTTGGCATAAGTGAGAAAGTACATTCTTTATCATATTGTTTCTGACAATGGGGAATGCAGCTCCATGAAACTGTGGTTAAATCTCTTCCTGCATGCATTTTCTCTCATGGTTGTCTTTTCTTAAAACACCAGGTCCTGCATATAGACTAAAAAATTTGCTCTAAAAATATATATAGAAACCATTTGAAAGGATTATAAAATATACTAGAGACTGTAAAATGCAATTGTAGCAGCTCTTCCCTTTCACCATTAAAAGCAGGCATTCTCCTGATATATTATCTGAAGGCCCCATGTAGCAGACATACTGGTGCTCATAGGTGGTAAACAAGTTGAAGAATTGGTGTCAATGGCTACATATTATGCGGCCCACCCCTTCCCTGCCTTCTGTCTAGGAACCAAAAGACTTGAACTATCCTCCAACCTCTTGATATTTTACCTATGTGTGCTGTAACTTCTAAATAACGCCTTACTCTCCTGCTGCTTAGCTTAGTGTCCACCTTGAATTCTGCCCTCCAAAACCCTTCATAACCTTTTTATTCTGTCTCAATATAGCTGGAAATCTTCCCCAAACATCTTTAAGACACTGTACAAAATTTTAAGAAAAATGAGAGTAATTAAATTAAACAAGTATAATCAGTTCCAAAAGAATATCAAGTCAGGTATATATCAGTAAGATGGATGTTTTAACATTGGGAAAAGCTTTTAAATTAAAAATCATGCATGTGTTTTAAGTTTTCAATTTGATAGTTAAAATGATTTAAAGTGGAAGACAAAAAAAATAACTTTATAGTAGAGAGAAACTATATGAAACAAAACAAAAAAATAAAGAAAAACCCAAAATATTGCTGTGATATGTATGCTTAAAAGAAAGTCTAAATATCGATAGTCAGAAAAATAAGATTTTTTAATGATCTTGTCATGTTTATTACAAGTCTAGGTAGAGTTTAGATAGCTACAGTTTCAGTTCCCAGGCCAATGTATTCTATAGGCAGTATATCTGTGACCTGTTCAGTTATGATCCACCCTGCTTTCTTTTCTTGCCTCTTTACTTCCCTATTTCTGTTCAGGATATATTCAGAACCCTTAACTTCACATATGGAAAAAAATATTCTTCTGTGCTAATCACTACACTATTAAAAAGCATAACAAGACTAATCAGTCCTAAACATTTTGGTGTCTATAATTGCATTTCTTCAGAAATCATATGTATCTTCCAGGAACTTATAAAGTTGTTACTTGGCATGTTCTGTGCACCATCTCTTTGTCTGTTGTATATTACTATAAAAGAATATCTTAGACAAACTGAAATTTTTATATGAAAAATTACTTTATTTCTATATAGTCTGTAGGCTGGGTAAACTAAGACCGGAGGGTTCATGTCAGCAGAGACATGTGTGTATGCATCCTCCCATGGCACAAAAAATTAAGATGAGTTAGAGTTGATATAGGAGTGATGATAGGGTCTACACACTGCCTTTTACCCAAACACTCCTTTGTGACTCCCTGACAAAGGTACTAATACAATAATGTGCAATGAACTTTTGTGACTATGTATTTTAATAAAGACCTGAGTCCTCCACAATATTTTATTTAGTCTTGAGTCTCCAAAATAGAAACTATTAATGCTCCCATTAAACTACAGAGACTCATCTTGTTCATTCTCACCAACATTCCTACACTCTACCATGTATTTCATGTTAGTAGGTTATAATATTACTTACAGTAATACCAGCTAATACATTCAGTGTTTAGAGATTCATTTGATTCAAATAAGTGATAGTCATGTCAGATTAACTGAGAGATAAATTTCTCACTAGCTGGTCTCTAGTGAAATCAACTAGATGCATGCAAAATACAGTGGTAGACAAATAGGATTCATTTTTTTGTTGAGAGCCATTTCTGCCGCACCAAAAGATGGCACCGGGTTCCCGCCGATAACTCAGCAAACAGAGCTGTTGCCCAGCCTGAGAGATGTAGTGCTCATGTACCACAAATGTCACAGCCCGCTCTTGGGGCATGCTAATGAGTTACTGGAGGGTGCACCAATCAGGTAGCGACACGAGTCTCCTGGGCAGTGCATTTTCCTTCCACATGGTCCCCTGCTCAGAGTTCTGTACAATAAAGGTTGTTCACAGAAGAATCCTGTTTGTCGCATGTTGTTCCTGCTGGCAGGACGTGGGGCACGCAAAAATTTTTCTTAGGGGAGAATATAGCAATGAGAAAGGATGACCCCCTCACGGGGGAGCTTTAAACCTTGTGGCAGGGGCTACTGAGGGGCCTCCACTGATTCTCTTTCAGCTGAACAGAAAACCCAAGCTTGTGTTGGTTTCACTGAAGCTTGGAAAATTATTATTTTCTTTATGAGCACCAGATTAAATACAATGGTTATTAATTCATATAAAGATATATAGAGATATAGATAGAGATGACAAAGATAGAGATAATCTTTTGACAATCCTCCCATCTTCAGTGTAGTGAAGCAGAAATTATGCAAGGCTTTAGAATGCCTTTGTAAAGTTTGTTGTACCAGTTGCTTATTAGCTTCATATGTTGGATTCTACTTTTTGCTGGTAACTTGAGCTGAAGTTGCTTTAAAAAATTTTCTGAGACTTTTAACATGAAGAGGTGTTGAATAATATCAAATGCTTTCTCGGCATCTAGTGAAATGACCATGTGGTTTTGTTCTTTGAGTTTGTTTACATGGTGGGTTACATTGATGGATTTCCATATATTAAACCATCCGTGCATTCCAGGGATGAAGCCATCTTGATCATGGTGAATGATCATTTTGATGTGTTCTTGGATACAGTTTGCAAAGATTTTGTTGAGTATTGTTGCATCAATAATAAGTGAGATTGGTCTAAAGTTCTCTTTCCTTGTAGAGTCTTTGTGTGGTTTAGGAATTAGCATTATTGTGGCCTTAAAAAATGAGTTGGGTAGTGTTCCATCTGATTCTATTTTGTGGAATAGGTTGGAGAGTATTGGTAATATGTCATCAATAAATGTCTGATAAAATTGTACACTGAACATATCTGGACCTGGGTTTTTTTTTTTTTTTTTTTTTTTTTTGGTCTGGTTTTTTTTTTTGTTGTTGTTGTTGTTTTGTTTTTTAGGTTAGGAGGCATTTGATGAATGCTTCTATTTCTTTAGGTGTTATGGGATTATTTAGATGGTTTACCTGGTCTTTGTTTAACTTTAGTATCTGGTATCTGTCTGTGAATTGATCCATTTCTTTCAGATTTTCCAGCTTTGTTGAGTATAGGCTTTTGTAGTAGGATCTGATGATTTTTTGAATTTCCTCAGTTTCAGATATCATATTAACACATTCATTTATGATTTTGTTAATTTGTATACTCTCGCTTTGCCCTCTAGTTAGTCTGACTCAGGGTTTATCAATCTTGTTAATTTTCTCAAAGAACCTCCTTTTGGTTTGTTTATTCTTTGAATGGGTTTTTTGTTTGTTTGTTTGTTTCTGTTTGATCATGTTAAAAGTCTTGGAAAGGACAGGAATCAAAGGCCCATACCTAAGCATGATAAAAGCAATATACAGCAAACCAACAGCCAACACCAAACAATAGTGGGAAACTTGAAGCAATGCCACTAAAATCAGGAACTTGACAAGGCTGCCCACTCTCTCCCTACCTATTCAACATAGTACTAGAAGTCCTCGTTGGAGCAATTATATAGCAAAAGGAAATCAAAGGGATACAAATTGGAAAGGAAGAAGTAAAAACATCACTATTTGCAGATGACGTGATAGTGTACTTAAGCAATCCCACAACTTCCACCAGAGAACTACAGCTGATAAACAAGTTCAGCTAAGTAGTTGGATATAAAATTAACTCAAACAAATCAGTAGCCTTCCTATATTCAAAGAACATGTGGAGAAAGAAATTAGGAAAAAGACACCCTTTACAATAGTCACAAACAATATGAAATACCTTGGTGTGACTCTAACTAAGCAAGTGAAGGACTTGTATGACAAGAACGTCAAATCTCTATAAAAGGAAATCGAGGAAGATCTCAGAAAATGGAACAATCTCCCATGCTAATGGATTGGAAGCATCAACATTTTAAAAATGGCCATCTTACCAAAAACAATCTACTGATTCAATGCAATCCCCGTCAAAATTTCAACCCAATTCTTCATAGAGTTGGAAAGAGCAATGTACAATTTCATCTGGAATAACAAAAGTGAAAGTGGATAAAAGATCTGCACATTAAACCAGGTACACTGAAATTATTAGAAAAGAAAGTAGGGACAAATTTAGAACACATAGCCAAAGGTGAAGATTTTCTGAACAGAACACCAATGGCTTGTGCTCTAAGGTCAAAAATTCACAAATGAGACTTAATGATATTTCAAAGTTTCTGTAAGGCTAAGGACACTGTGAAGGAAACAAAATGGCAGGCAACAGATTGCTAAAACATCTTTATCAACCCCACATCAGATAGAGGCCTAATATCCAAGGTATACAAAGAACTCAAGAAGCTAGACACCAAAGAATCAAACAACTCTATTAATAATGTGGTACAGAGCTAAAACAGAAAGTTCTCAATTGAGAAATATCGAATGACTGAGAAGCATCTAAGAAGTGCTTGACATCATTAGCCATCAGGGAAATGCAAATCAAAACAACCCTGAGATTCCACCTCACACTAGTCTGAATGACTAAGATCAAAATTTCAGATGACAGCATGTGCTGGCAAGGATGTGGAGAAAGAGGAACACTTCTCCACTGTTGGTGAAGTTGTAAACTGGTACAACCAATCTGGAAATCAGTCTGGCAATTCCTCTGAAAATTGGAAATAGTGCTACCTAAAGACTCAGTTATTCCACTTCTGGGCATATACCCCAGAGAAGCTCCACCATACAACAAAGACACATGTACCACAATGTTCATAGCAGTCCTATATATAATATCCAGTACCTGGAAAGCACCCAGATGTCCCTCAGTAGATGAATGGACACAAAAATTGTGGTATATTTACACAATGGAGTACTACTCAGCTTTCAGAAACAGTGACTTTATGATATTCTTAAGAAAATGGGGTTGGAGAGATGGCTCAGTGGTTGAGAGCACAGACTGCTCTTCCAGAGGTCCTGAGTTTAATTCCCAGCAACCACATGGTGACTCACAACCATCTGTAATGAGATCAGATGCCCTCTCCTGGTGTGTCTGAAGACAGCTACAGTGTACTCAGAAAATGGATGCATCTAGAGAATATCATCCTGAGTGAGGTAACCCAGTCACAAAAGAACAGACATAATATGCAGTCACCGATAATTGAATACTAATCCCAGAATGCTCTGAACACCCCAGAAACAACTCTCAGACTGCATGAAGTTCAAGAAAAAAAAAAGAAAATGAAAAACCTCGATGCTCAATCCTTACACACCAAGAAAACTTTGACTAACTTCAGGTTACATCTTGTTTACATGTACTTTATGCTCATTGTAACTAGTAAGATCTTAATGCACACTATCAAACTTTAAAAAAAACCAAGTACTCACAAAATTGTATATGTATACTTTTATGCAAAATGCTTAAAATCTGTACATTTATTTTTGTTTTTTAAAATAAAGTTGTTCAATTAACAAAAAGCAAATAAAGCAAATAAATGTCACCAAAATTGTAAAAAAAAAAAAA
This sequence comes from Micromys minutus, assembly GCF_963924665.1. NCBI lineage: Eukaryota > Metazoa > Chordata > Mammalia > Rodentia > Muridae > Micromys > Micromys minutus. Next base: position 135,368 of record NW_027667407.1, on the reverse strand, counting down.
AAAAGAAAGAAAGAAAGAAAGAAACGTGGTTTGATAATGTTAGACACCTTGGTTTTCAGCTTATGCCATCGAAAGTGCTGTCCAGAGTAATTGGAAGAAAGCCTCAATGGAATGTTGATATTAGTAGAGGAAACAGACAATAATGAAAAAAGACAAAAGATGGTTATTAATTAAAATTTACATTGAAATATAAATTTGCTGGATTGGATGTTTTTGCGATAAAATACCATGACCAAAACAACTTATAGAAAACTTTATTAAAGTTAAAAAATAAACATGAGAGTTTGTTATTTCAGGGAACCATGGAAAATTGTACTAAGCCCTGCAGGCAACTGAAGTAAAAACTGAGGCCATGCCTCAGAACCACAATCATGAAAGAGAAAGAGGAATGGCCATCCAAAGACTACCCTTGGGAGCTTTAGAGGTGTCTGGTTGGTTGATATTATTGTTCTTCTTAAAGGTTGCAAGCCATGTCAGCTCATTTAGTTCTTCCCTTTGTTCCTCTGTTGAAGTCCCCACTCTCAGTCTGATGGTTGCCTGGGCTACAAACAACCCCATCTGTATTTGTCATGCTCTGGCAGAGCCTCTCACAAAACATTTATGGGATGAATAAGAGAGGGTGGAAAGGGGATAACATTTGAAATGTTAATACATAATATATCCAATAAAAAAGAAAAAAAGTTGTTAACAAAAAAAGAATGCAGGACTCCAAGCTTGGTGGTAAGTACCCTTACATGTTGTTTCATCTTGTTATCCTGTGATTTCTTTCTGTTAAAATTTTGATTTGTAATTGTTAGGTTAAATTAAAGTAAAAAACTGATTTTGTTGGTCTTTTATTGAATATGTGCTATGTTGCTAGACTATCTCAATACATTTTTAAACACAATAAAATTTAAGAATAATATTGTACATATCTTCAATTAGTAAATGTTTTAGAATGAACTATGAGTAAATATGAAAAGTAAAAATGTTGGATATTCAGCATTATTTGGTGAAAACAATCGATATTTATCTCCTCATTACAGAAAGTATAAACACTGTATATAAAATGTAATCGATTATACACTCAGAATAATAGTTTAAGACTATATAGACGTTCTAATAATCTTCAAGTAATCTGAAAAATGTTATTATTACAACTTCATATATATTCAGTAATATGAATCAATACAATCTACATATGATAATGCACTTGCAATTTAAAAAGAATTAACACTGAGATTCCTATCAATTCAAGTATAATCTTGTAGCACCATAGCGACTGACAACAGAAAGGTATGGATTATACATGCTGTTTCTTAATTTATTTTAATTTTTAATTAACTAAATGTCTTAATTTGTCAAGTATCTAAGTATTACTTATAGTTGCTAGTGTCTTTTTCAATACATGTGTTCATAACCTTCCATCAAAGTGCCAAAACATCCCAGGTTATCTATTTCTGTTCCTGTGGAGGTTCGAGGTCCCAGTTTATGGGGATGGTAAGGTGGGAGTGGGTGGGTTGGGATCACCCTTACCGAGTCATGAGATAGGGCACATGCAGAGGGGAACCTGGGAAAGGGGACAACATTTGAAATTTCAACAAATAAAATAAGCAATAAAAAATAGGTGGAAAATAGGTTTGGCTCACGTTTCCTAAAGTTTCTCACTTTGGCCATTGACTCGACTCTTATAGGGGTGTGGAGTCAGATTTTGGTGGAGGAAAAGCATATATATCTATATATAGATATAGATATATATGGATTAAAAGATCTCTGTAGTGAGATACGCAGTTCCTTGCTTACGCGTTCAAGCATGTTACAGCTAGATGGGTCTTACAGTAGTTTTAATTTTGGTGAAAGTCACTCACTGATCTCCATAAATGCTGAGCTCCCACCAACAAGAATAAGAATGTTTGTTTCAAACTCTTTTCATATCCTTACCAACATTGTTGTCTTCAATTTTCTTCAAAACACCATGGAGGCCAGGGCTAGATGATACCTCAAAGAAGTTGTAAGTTTTACTTCCCGGATAGTGATGAATATAAGGTACTCAAAAAAAGCATGCAGGCCATTTAAAGGCTTTGTTGTGGTTTGCTTTTACAAAAAAAATATTTTATTAGTCAATTTGTTGTTTGGAAGATTTAGTTGGGAGGTTATTTTCTGGTGTTTAATTTTTGTGGTTTTGAATAAAATTCTTAATATTAGCTTTGATTCTGAAAAATTAAAAATTATTTTGTACCTTTCTGGAGACAGTACACTCTAATTATAGAGTTTTATTTCTTTGTTTTGTTGTTATTAGTTTGTTTTTTTTTCTATGTGAATTTTTAAAAAAGTATTTATTTATCTATATGAGCACACTGTAGCTGTTTTCAGACACACCAGATCCCATTGCAGATACTTGTGAGCCACCATGTAGTAGCTGGGAACTGAACTCAGGACCTCTGGAAGAGCAGTTGTTGCTCTTAATAACTGAGCCATCTCTCCAGCCCCTAAAATGTGGACTTATTTCATCTTTATTTTAATTCCCTGATTCATATGCTACTAGAATTTGTCATCATTTATAAGCAAATATACATAATACTATTTTTTATGCAGTGGTTTTGATACTTCAGATTTTAAACTAATGTTTGTGTTTTCATTTGAATTAATTTTAAAAGTCGTGGAACTATTTTTAATTTACTCTACACAATTTGGTATTGGGAAACAAACTGATGTTCTTTCTTGGGGATGTGTGTTTTCTGGCTTTTAATATTCCATACTTGCCTGTAGATTTTTATGAGTGGCTGAGGTCTTGTGACCTTTTTCCTCATCCAAGTTAGTACATCTACTGGTGTATTGTAATTCAGCTCATGTATAATCAGTTGTGGTTTTGAGACTTTGATGGGGTAGCTTTTAATATTCCTAGGTGACATAATCTCATATCAAATGTACTCTTGCTCTTAAAATCTTTCTACCCCTTTGTTTTCTATGTCCTCTGTGCCTTAGGTGTTAAGAGTTGTGTTATAGATGTATCCATTAAAACTTGGCTCCACCACTTTGAATTTTGTTAAGTTCTGGTATTCTGTAATCTCTCCTGCGGCAAAGAGATGATTCCTTGATGAGGGGTGATGGTTACACTTATCTGTAGGCATAAACAAATATTTATAATGTAGTTAGGGATTATTTGGGCTTAATGAAGGGTCAGGTGGTTTTTCTTCAAATATCTAACCAAGACTTCACATTGGGAAAATTCATCTGGTTAGACCCCGGAGAAGGATGTACAAGATCTAGCTCGGTAAAGAGGTTGCTAGCTTTGTATTTATGTCCCTCTGTTTAGCATCTTAGGCAGTGGTGATAATAATAATAATAATAATAATAATAATAATAATAATAATAATAATAATAAATGATAATAATAACCCTAAGACTGTTTTTACTACATCACATATATCTGAGTATGTCAGCTTTTGTCATTGCCTCAATCTTCTAACAATTCATTGATTTATATTATACTCCTGGTATCTGTATGGTGGAAAAAATTGATACTTATTGATGACCTTTCATTTTCCCAAAAACCTATGTGTGCCAGAGGGAAAAAAACACATTTTATTGCTAGGTAATTTGTTCCTACACTATTATTTTAGGTTCTAAACTGTAAATGGTCCCTAAAATAATTTTAAGATGACATTTTTTGTGTGTATACTGTGTTATATTTGTTAAAGGATTCTGACCATTGGTTTCTGCCATAATGTTGTAAGATTGACAACTTTTGCTACACAAAATGCAAAGAGGAGTGAAAAGCACTTTACTATGTAAGCATATGTTAGAAGTTGATAGTTTTAAGCTCCAGAATTCCAAGGTAGCTATATCAATAACAGTCTTACAATATAGTTATTTTCCAGGTAGAAGGAATAACAGATTACTATACCAACACCTGTAATATTTAAAGGATTCTCTGGCAATTCCACTTAAAATAAAGCATTGTAATTGAAATTACTAAAATGAGCTAAAGTGCTTTTTGTATTTGTCTTATACTGTTCTGAAGGTATTTCATTAGTGTTTCAACTAAACAATAAGAATTTAAGCCATTTGCTGCTTTAAGAGTGATATTAAGAACAATTAATCTGGCAGAGCGGAGCCTGGCTACCTGCCAGGCGGAACGGCGGCTCATAGAGGCTGGGCGACTGCGATTGGGAACAGAAAATTAGAACTTCTGTTTCCACCCGGAGGCGACTTCTGGACGCAGAGCAGAGCCTGGCCTACCTGCCAGGCGTAACGGCGGCTCATAGAGGCTGAGCAACTGCGATTGGGAAAAGAAAATTAGAACTTCTGTTTCCACCCGGAGGCGACTTCCAGACGCAGAGCGGAGCCTAGCCTTCCTGCCAGGCGGAACGGTGGCTCATAGAGGCTGAGCAAATGGAGACTTCCAGACGCAGAGCAGAGCCTAGCCTACCTGCCAGGCAGAACGGTGGCTCATAGAGGCTGAGCAACTGGTGAGTGGGAGACCAAGACTGCAGGGGAGCAGAGAGATCTCTGCGGAGTGCACACGGAAAGTGCACACCGTACCTTGCTTTGCCCAGCCTTGCCCGATCCATCGATTGGGAACAGAAAATTAGAACTTCTATTCCCACCCGGAAGTGACTTCCAGACGCAGAGTGGAGCCTGGCCTACCTGCCAGGCGGAACGGCGGCTCATAGAGGCTGAGCAACTGCGATTGGGAACAGAAAATTAGAACTTCTGTTTCCACTCGGAGGCGACTTCTGGACGCAGAGCGGAGCCTGGCCTATCTGCCAGGCAGAACAGTGGCTCATAGAAGCTGAGCAACTGGCAACTTCCGGATGCAAAGAGAAGCCTGGCCTACCTGCCAGGCGGAACAGCAGCGTATAGAGGCTGAGCAACTGTGCCTGATCCAGCAAACAGAAACAGAACATTGGAACTTCTGCTCACACCCGACGACTCTGAAAGCTAGAAGAGCCTGGACAGATATCATGCACTCCTTAAGAGAGCACAAGTGCCAGCCCAAGCTGCTATACCCAGCAAAACTATCAATCACTATCGATGGAGAGACGCAGATATTTCAAGACAAATCAAAATTCACACAATATCTGACCACAAACCCAGCACTACAACGAATTATAGGTGGAAAATCCAATACAATGAGAGAAAATACAGCCTAGTAAGAAAAATAAAACTCCTAAACAAGAAAACTAAAAGAAGAAAAAAAACACAGACACAACTCAACCCAAAAAAGCAATAATGGCAGGAAACAGAAACAACTATTCCTTGATATTTATTAACATAAATGGTCTCAACTCCCCAATAAAGAGACATAGACTATCAGACTGGATACATAAACAAAATCCAGCCTTTTGCTGCATACAGGAAACTCATCTCAGAGACAAAGACAGACACTATCTCAGAGTAAAAGGTTGGGAAAAAAACTTCCAAGCAAACAGCTCCAAGAAGCAAGCTGGAGTGGCTATTCTAATATCGAATAAAGTAAATTTCCAACCAAAAGTTATCAAAAAAGATAAGGAAGGACACTTTTTACTCATTACCGGGGAAATCTGTCAGGAGGAACTCTCAATCCTTAACATATATGCTCCAAATAAAAAATCACCAACATTCATAAAAGAAACCCTACTAAAGCTCAAAAAATACATTTCACCCCACACAATAATAGTGGGAGACTTTAATACCCCACTCTCACCAATGGACAGATCAGGGAAACAGAAACTGAACAAGGACACTGCAAAACTAGCAGAGACTTTGAACCAACTAGAATTAATAGATATATACAGAACATACTATCCCAAAGTAAAAGAATACACCTTCTTCTCACCACCCCATGGCACCTTCTCAAAAATTGACCACATAATTGGAAACAGAACCAGCCTTTATCGATATAAGGAGATTGAAATACTCCCATGCATCCTCTCAGATCACCATGGTCTACGGCTGGTCGTTAACAACAACAAAGACAACAAAAAGCCCACATACACATGGAAACTAAACAATGCTCTGTTAAAGGATAGCAGGGTCAAATAAGAAATAAAGAAAGAAATTAAAGATTTTCTAGAATTCAACGAAAACGAAAACACAACATACCCAAACCTATGGGATGCAATGAAAGCAGTATTGAGAGGAAAACTCATAGCCCTAAGTGCTTCCAAAAAGAAACTGGAGAGAGCTCACATCAGCAACCTGACAGCACAAATAAAAGCCCTAGAACAAAAGGAAGCAGATATACCCAAAAAGAGTAGACGGCAAGAAATAATCAAAAGTAGGGCAGAAATAGACCAAATAGAAACAAAAAGAATCATTGAAAAAATCAATATAACCAAGAGTTGGTTCTTTGAGAAAATCAACAAGATTGATAAACCCCTAGCCAGACTAACTAGAGGGCAAAGAGAGAGTATCCAAATTAACAAAATCAGAAAGGAAAGTGGGGACATAACAACTGAAACTGAGGAAATTCAAGAAATCCTCAGATCCTACTACAAAAACTTATACTCCACAAAATTGGAAAATCTGGAGGAAATGGATAAATTCCTAGACAGATACAAGGTCCCAAAGTTAAACCAGGACCAAGTAAACCATCTAAATAACCCTATAACACCTAAAGAAATAGAAGAAGTCATCAAAAGCCTCCCAACCAAAAAAAGCCCAGGTCCAGACGGGTTCAGTGCAGAATTTATCAGACTTTTATTGAGGATATAACACCAATACTCGCCAAATTATTCCAAATAATAGAATCAGATGGAATATTACCCAACTCATTTTTTGAGGCTACAATAACCCTCGTACCTAAACCACACAAAGACCCTACAAGGAAAGAGAAATTCAGACCAATCTCACTTATGAACATTGATGCAAAAATACTCAACTAAATCCTTGCAAACTGAATCCAAGAACACATCAAAACGATCATTCATCATGACCAAGTAGGCTTCATCCCTGGGATGCTGAGATGGTTTAACATAAGGAAATCCATCAACGTAATCCACCATATAAACAAACTCAAAGACCAAAATCACATGGTCATCTCACTAGACGCTGAGAAATCATTCGACAAAATCCAACACCCCTTCATGTTAAAAATCCTGGAAAGGACAGGAATCCATGGCCCATACTTAAACATAGTAAAAGCTATATACAGCAAACCAACAGCCAACATCAAACTTAATGGCGAGAAACTTGAAGCAATCCCACTAGAATCAGGGCCTCGACAAGGCTGCCCACTCTCCCCCTACCTATTCAACATAGTACTGGAAGTCCTGGCTGGAGCAATTAGACAGCAAAAGAAGATCAAGGGGATACAAATCGGAAAGGAAGAAATAAAAACATCACTCTTTGCTGATGACATGAGAGTGTACTTGAGTGACCCCAAAAATTCCACCAGAGAACTCCTACAGCTGATAAACAAGTTCAGCAAAGTGGCTGGATACAAAATTAACTCAAAGAAATCAGTAGCCTTTCTGTACTCAAAGGAAAAACATGTGGAGAAAGAAATTAGGGAAAACGTACTGTTCACAATCGTTACAAAAACTATGAAATACCTTGGTGTGACTCTAACTAAGCAAGTGAAGAACCTGTATGACAAGAACTTCAAACCTCTAAAGAAAGAAATTGAGGAGGATCTCAGAAAATGGAAAGATCTCCCATGCTCATGGATTGGAAAAATTAACATCTTAAAAATGGCCATCCTACCAAAAGCAATCTACAGATTTAATGTAATCCCCATCAAAATTCCAACCCAGTTCTTCATGGAATTGGAAAGATCAATGTGCAATTTCATATGGAATAACAAAAGACCTAGAATAGCGAAATCCATTCTCAACAACAAAAAAACATCTGCGGGAATCACTATCCCTGACTTCAAACTACATTACAAGGTTATTTTGCTGAAAACTGCATGGTACTGGTATAGAAATAGGCATGTGGATCAATGGAATAGATTAGGAGATCCAGAAATGAGCCCTCATGTATATGGTCACCTGATCTTTGACAAAGGAGCAGCAAACATTCAATGGAAAAAGGACAGCCTATTCAACAAATGGTGCTGGTCCAACTGGCACTCAGCATGCTAAAGAATGAAAATAGACCTGTTCTTATCTCCTTGTACAAAGCTCAAGTGTAAGTGGATCAAATATCTCCACATTAAACCAGATACACTAAAACTATTAGATGAGAAAGCAGGGAAAACCTTAGAACACATATGTACAGGAGAAAATTTCCTGAACAAAACACCAATGGCTCAAGCTCTAAGATCAAAGATTAATAAATGGGACTTAATGAGACTGCAAAGTTTCTGTAAGGCTAAGGACATCGTCAAGAAAACAAAACGGCAACCAACAGAATGGGAAAATATCTTTACCAACACCACATCAGATAGAGGCCTAATATCCAAGGTGTACAAGAAACTCAAAAAGCTAGACACCAGAGAATCAAATAACCCTATTAAAAAATGGGGTACAGAGCTAAACAAAACGTTTTCAGTTGAGGAACACCGAATGGCCGAGAAACACCTGAGGAATGCTCGACATCCTTAGCCATCAGGGAAATGCAAATCAAAACAACCCTGAGATACCACCTCACACCAGTCAGATTGGCCAAGATCCAAAACTCAGATGACAGCAGATGCTGGCGAGGCTGCGGAGAAAGAGGAACACTTCTCCATTCTTGGTGGGGTTGCAAGCTAATACAACCACTCTGGAAGTCTGTCTGGCGATACCTCAGAAAATTGGATATAGTACTACCTGAAGACCCAGCAATTCTACTTCTGGGCATATACCCCAGAGACACTTCAATACACAACAAAGATATATGTACCACAATGTTCATAGCGGCTCTATTTATAATAGCCAGAAGCTGGAAGGAACCCAGATGTCCTTCAGAAGATGAATGGATACAAAAATTGTGGTACATATACACAATGGAATACTACTCAGCCACCAGAAACAATGACTTAACCAAATTCTTAAGAAAATGGCTGCATCTAGAGAAGATCATCCTGAGTGTGATAACCCAGTCACAAAAGAACAGACATAATATGCAGTCACTGATAGTGGGATGCTAACCCCAGAGGCTTGCACTCCCCCAGAAACAACTCACAGACTGTATGAAGTCCAAGAAATAAAGAAAACAAAAACTATACATATATTCACAAAACAAGAAGACTTTGACTATTTCCATGTTGCGTTTTGTTTGCATGTACTTTATGCTTATTGCAACTAGTACGTTTTCAATGCATACTGTCAAGCCCTTGAAAAAAAATCAAGTACCGACTAAAAAACATATTCACATGGTTTTATGTAAAATTTATTTTAATGTCTGAAAAAACAGTAGTGACAAAAATGTATAATTTTAAGCAAAAAATGTTTAAAATCTTTACATCTATCTTTGTTTTGAAAAATAAAATCGTTTAAAAAAAAATAAAACCAGGTACACTGAAACTATTAGAAGAGAAAGTAGGGAGAAGCTTAGAACATACAGGCACCAGTGAAATTTTTCTGAACAGAATACCAATGGGCTATGCTCCAAGACCAAGAATCAACAAATGGGACCTCATGAAATTTCAAATCTTCTGTAAGGCAAAGGACACTGTCAAAAATACAAAAGAACAACCAACCTATTGGGAAAAGACAAGTCCTGACTGGAGCTTGGCATGACAGACTGTAATCTCAGAACTTTGGAGGCCAAGACAGGAATATCAAAAATTAAAGGCTTTCTGAGTATATAGAAAAGCTGTGATTCGTGCTGGAGAGATGGCTCAGTGGTTAAGAGCACTGAATGCTCTTCCAAAGTTCCTGTGTTCAAATCCAGCCACCACATGGTGACTCACAACCATCTGTAATGTAATCTGATGCTCTCCTCTGATGTGCCTGAATTATATAATTAATACAAAAATAAATAAATCTTAAGAAAAAAAAAAGACTAGGTCAATATGGGTTTAGTGCATAATTTTATCAGACATTTATTGATCACATAATACCAATAAAATCAAACTATTCCACAAAATAGAATCACATGGAATACTACCTAAATCACTTTTTGAGGCTACAATAACTTTCATTCCTAAACCACACAGAGACCCTAGAAGGAATGAGAACCTCAGACCAATCTCACTTATGAACATTGATGTAAAAATACCCAACAAAATCCTTGCAAACCGAATCCAAGAACATATCAAAATGATCATTCACCATGATCAAGTAGGCTTCCTCTCTGGATATGTTTTAACATATGGAAATCCAACAATGTAATCCATCATATAAACAAACTCAAAGAAAAAAATCACCTGGTCATCTCACTAGATACTGAGAAAGCATTTGACAAATTCATCACCCCTTCATGATAAAAGTATTGGAAACTACAGGAATCAGAGGCCCATACCTAAACATAATAAAAGCAATATACAGCAAATCAACAGCCAACATCAAACTTAACAATGGGAAACTTGAAGCAATCCCACTAAAATCAGGAACTTCAGAAGGATGCCCACTCTCCCCCTTCCTATTCAACATAGTACTGGAAGTCCTGGCCAGAGCAATTATAGAGCAAAAGAAAATCAAAGGGACACAAATTGGAAAGGAAGAAGTAAAAACATCACTATTTGCAGATGACATGAAAGTGTACTTAAGCAACCTCAAATATTCCACCAGAGAAATCCTACAGCTGATAAACAAGTTCAGCATAGTGGCTGGATATAAAATTAACTCAAACAAATCAGTAGCCTTTCTATATTCAAAGGACAAACATGTGGAGAAGAAATTATGGAAAAGATACCTTTCGCAATAGTCACAAAAACTATAAAATACCTTGGTGTGACTCTAAATAAGCAAGTGTATGAGAATAACTTCAAACCTCTATAGAAGAAAGTCAAGGAAGATCTCAGAAAATGGAAAGATCTCCTATCCTCATGGATTAGAAGGATCAACATTTTAAAAATGGCCATCTTACCAAAAGCAATCTATAGATTCAATGCAATCCCCATCAAAATTCCAACCCAGTTCTTCACTGAGTTGGAAAGAGCAATGTGCAATTTTATTTGGAATAACAAAAGAACTAGAATAGCTAAATACATCCTCAACAACAAGAAAACATCTGCGGGAATCACTATCCCTGACCTCAAGGTATATTACAAGGCAATTGTGCTGAAAACTGCATGGTACAGGTATAGAAATAGGCACGTGGATCAATGGAATAGAATATAAGATCCAGAAATGAGCCCTCCCGTACATGGTCACCTGACTTTTGACAAAGGAGCTGTAAATATTCAATGGAAAAAGGACAGCCTATTCAACAAATGGTGTTGGTCCAACTGGCACTCAGCATGCAGAAGAATGAAAATAGACCCTTTCTTATCTCTTTGTACAAAGCTCAAGTGCAAGTGGATCAAAGACCTCCACTTTAAAACAGGTAATCTGAAACTATTAGATGAGAAAGTAGGGAAAACCTTAGAACTCATAGGCACAGAAGAAAATTTCCTAAACAGAACATCAATAGTTCGAGCTCTATGGTCATAGATTGACAAATGGGACTTAATGAGATTGCAAAGTTTCTGTAAGGCTAAAGACACTACCATGAAAACAAAATGACAGCCAACAGTGTGGGAAAAGATTTTTACCAACCCCACATCATATAGAGGCCTAATATCCAAGGTATACAAAGAACTCAAAAAGCAAGATACCAGAGAATCAAACAACACTCTTAAAAATGGGGTATAGACTTAATTAAAAATTTCTCAGTTGAGGAATATTGAATGGCTGAGAAACATCTAAGGAATTGCTCACCATCCTTAGCCATCAGGAAAATGCAAATCAAAACAACCCAGAGATTCCACCTCACACCAGTCAGATTGGCCAATATCCAAAACTCAGATGACAATAAGTGCTGGCGAGGATGTTGAGAAAGAGGAACACTTCTCCACTTTTGGTGTGGTTGTAAACGGATACAACCACTCTGGTAATCAGTCTGGCAGTTCCTCAGAAAATGGACATAATACTACCTGAAGACCCAGTTATTCCACTTTTGGGCATTTACCCCAGAGATACTCCAACATACAACAAAGATACATGCACAACAATGTTCATAGCAGCTCTATTTATAATAGCCAGAAGCTGGAAAGAACCCAGATGTCCTTCAGTAGGTTAATGGATACAAAAATTGTGGTTCATTTACAAAATGAAATACTGCTTAGCTATCTGAAACAATGGCCTAACAAAATTCTCCAGAAAATGGATGCATCTAGAGAATATCATTTTGAGTGAGATAACCCTGTCACAAAAGAACAGACATAATATGCAGTCACTGCTAATGGGATACCAACCCCAGAAAGCTCTGAACACCCCAGAAACAACCCATAGTCTGTGTGAAGATCAAGAAAAAAAGATAAGAAAGAATATATTTTAATTAAAATAGAACTGTAACACATCCCCCTTCCCTTCCTACAGCCCCTCCCAGTTTCTCTCCTATTGCCTCAAATTAATAACCTCTTTTCCTATATTATTGTTACATATATACATATGTGTATGTATATGTATGCACAAATACTTAATTACAACCTTATAAAAATGTATTTGTATACTTTTATGCAAAAATGCTTAAAAATCTGTACATTTATCTCTGTTTATTAAAATAAAGTTAAAAGAAAAAAATTGCGGTTGCTGTTTCTTGCTCTTTTTGCTCCTGGAGGTAGAATTGTGCCTGTGTGCCTTTCTTCTTTTGGTTTTCTTGCTTAGGTATCTTCTTGTTTTTACTAGGATGTAGTTTCCTTACTTGTATTGGGTTTTTTACTTATAATTCGTTGTAGAGAAGGGTTTTTCTTCAGAACCTGTGTAAATTTAGTTTTGTCTTGGATTATCTTGGTCTCTCCATCTATGTTGATGAGTTTTGCTGGGTATAGCAGCTTTGGCTGACATTTGTTTTCTATTAAGATCTGCATGATGTCTGTCTAGGATCTTCTAGCTTTCATAGTCTCTGTTGTGTAATCGGGTGTGATACTGATTGGTTTGCCTTTATATGTTAGATGACATTTTCCCCTTACTGCTTTTAGTATTCTTTCTTTGCTTTTGGCACTTGGCATTTTGACTATTATATGTTGGAAGGAATTTCTTTTCTGGTCTACTCTATTTGGATTTATGTTGGCTTCTTTTAAGCTCATGGCCATCTCATTCTTATGTGTAGGGAAGTTTTCTTCTATGATTTTGTTGAAGATATTAACTGTGCCTCTAATTTGTTATTCTTTGCCCTCTTCTATTTCTATTATTTTTAGGTTTGATCTTCTCATTGTGTCCTGGATCTCCTGGATATTTTGGGTTAGATGCTTTTTGGATTTTGCATCTTCTCTGACTGTTTTATCTATGTTTTCAATGTTGTCTTCGGCCCCTGAGATTCTCTCTTCCATCTCTTGAAGTCTGGTGGAGATGCTTTCATCTGTGTCTCCTGTTTTTTTTTTTTTTTTTTTTTTTAGGTTTTCTACCTCTAGGGTTGTCTCTTTTATTGTTTATTTTATTGTTTCCATTTCCATTTTAAATTCCTTCTTAAATTCCTCATCTCTTTGGTTCTATTTTCCTTCAGTTCTTGGAGTTCTTTGAGTGTTTTTCTAATTTCCTCTTTAAAACCTTCTATTTCTTTATGCTTTTCCTCCTGTTCTTGTTTAAGAATCTCTATCATCATCTTGAGGTATGATTTTGGGTCTGAGTCTTCTTATTATGGATTGTTTGGCATTCCGCTGTTTGCTGTGATTGGAGAACTGGGCTCTGATGTTGCCAGGATGTCTTGGTTTCCATTGGGAAAGTTTCTTTGCTTTCCTCTTGTCATCTTGGTGTGTGTGATTATACATGCTTTTGTTGTCAGTGATTGGTTCTCATCTCTCCAGTATACCTGCCTGTGTCCCTGGATCTCTGTTGTTCCTGGTAGTAGATGGCCTAGCACCTGTTCTGCACACACAGGCCCTCTGGTTGGAACACTAGTCCCTAAGACATAGTTCCTGCTCCATTGAACCAATCTGGGGTGGGGGTTGTGCTTCCCAGTTGCTTGACCCATACCTCTCTGGGCCCCAGCTTCTTGCAGCCCCATCACACCAGGCCTGTGTCCCTGGATCTCTGCTGTTCCTGGTGGCAGATAGTGAGAGCCTGTTCTGCATGCATGGGCACTGGGTTGAAACAGGAACCCTAAGACAGTGTTTCTGCTCCCCTGAACCAATCCAGGGGAAGGGAGGGTGCAGTTTCTGAGTGCTCCGCACAGACCTCTCTGCTCCCTGGTTACTTGGAGCGCTGACTCACCAGGCCTGGGGAAATTAGTTTTAAGGATAGTTTCACTGAGAAGAATGTGAGTAAAAAAGGCCATGTAGCAAGTTAAAGGGAATCTTGAAAGATAAAAGGACACAGAATGTTGTAAGGGATACAGAAGGTGATAATATTGGTGGACAAGATTATACCTTGGTATTCAAATTTCAATACTTTTAAGACAGAATCTCACTCTGCAGTTCACTCTCATATTCAATTCAGAACCTTCTGTCACTGTCCAGTTCTGAATGTGTGCACCACTGTCACAGGGAAAACATCAGTATTTGTAACCATATATATATATATATAAGACTTGGGAACTCCAAGAACCTGATCATTAATAAATTTTATAAGTTATAAAATGAAGGCTTCACTATTTTCATATCAAAACTTTAAAGATGCAGGTCAAGGACATCATGATGAGCATAATCTTTAATTTGCGATTTCAAAGAAAAAAATGTAGGAGACATAAACAGGATCAACAAAAGGCCCACTTTGGTAAGTACCATAGGAAGTGACTGGATTTACAGGTAACATAAAACGTTAAAACAGTAGCTTCTTTTCTATGAGGTTTTTTTCTACTTAGTACAGTTAATATGAGTCTTCAAAGATTAAGTAAAATAAGTAAAAGACTAAAATTAACATTTTCTTGGTGATATTAATATAAATATTAAAATAAATAGATATAATATTGTTAAAATGTCTTTAAAAACCATGAGTGATGTTAGTATCTTTATTTTTTCTATTCTGAAAATATGGCTCTCTATTTTTAGTTGTAAAACTTTTTTTATGGATGTATGAAAGTATTGTATGATTAAAGATTATTATTTTTCTTTTTTATATATTTTTATAACTCTTCCTAACACAGTATATATAACACTGCATATTGAAATACTGAATAAAGATCTATCATCTAGTAGGTGTAAGATATTCTATGAAACACCATATAAAAGCAAATAAAATCCTACCATTGTAAATATATTATTATATTTTGAGTTGTTATCTAATGGGATTGTATAGATTTTCCCAAACGTTGCTGCCTATTACCAATGTTTTTGGTTACAAACTAGAAAATGATGGTAAAATCTTTTTGCTGAGTACGACAAATCCTCAACTCAAATCACAAGGAAACCAACAGGATATAAAAGCATCACTAGCTAACTTGTAAGGTACTGAATCCGCCATATGGATACTATAAACTACAATTACTGTCCTGGTAAATTATGCCTGAAAATTAAATAGTAACATAAATATTATAGGAGATTGTAGACAAATACTGATTAAGTTGAAATCCCATTCCAGAAGAACAAATTCATGCCTTGCATCTTTACTGAGAAAAAAAGAAAGAAAGAAAGAAACAAACAAACAAAAAAGCCTGTGGCTAAATAGGATATAGCCCTAGAAGAACACATGGTAGTACTATTCTATATTATTCTATTATTACTATAACAACTAATAATTATACTGTTATATTCATAAATCAGTGTATCCCTCTACACTCATCATAAAAGTTTCATTATGATTTAGATCAATGATAAGTAATGAAAAGGTCCAGAGTTTGTCAAATTCAGAAAATAAGGGATTATGAGTTTCTCATTCTTGAGTAAGATGCCTCTATCACATCAAACCCCTTGAAACTTATGGTTCACTGTGAAAGATCAAGTAAAAAGTGAAGCCATCTGTTACATATAAGGCTGGAGCTATGGGGGTTCTGGTTGGTTGATATTGTCATTCTTCCTGTGAGGTTGCAAACCTCTTCAGATCCTTCAGTTCTTTCTCTAACTTTTCCATTGGGTTCTCTGTGCTCAGTCTAACCATTAGCTGCTAGTATCTTAATCTGTATCAGTGTGGCTCTGGCAGAGCTTCTCAGGAAACGTCCATATTAAGCTCCTGTAAGGAAGCACTTCTTTTTTTTTTTTTTTTTTTTTTTTTGGTAGTTAAAATTCATTGTTTAATCTTTTTTTAAATGACTTTATTTTACAAAACAAAGATAAATGTACAGATTTTAAACATTTTTTGCTTAAAATTATACATTTTTGTCAGTACTGTTTTTTCAGATTTTAAATAATTTTTACATAAAACTCTGTGAATATATTTTTTAGTCAGTACTTGATTTTTTCAAGGGCTTGACAGTATGCATTGAAAACCTAATAATTCTTGGCATCATCAATAGTGACTGGATTTGCTGACTGCATATGGAATGGATCTTCTAGCATCAGTAGGAAGAGAAGGCCTTGGTACTGTGAAGGCTCATTTCTCCAGTGTAGGGGAATGCATGGGTATTGAGGTGGGAGTGGGTGACTGGGAGGAAGAACATCCTCACAGAAGCAGGGGGAGAGGTCGAGAGAGGAAGGAACACATTTGAAATGTAAGTACATAAAGTATCCAATTTTAAAAAAGAACTACTTAGACATCTGGGAAGAATTATTTCTGATATATTTATAAAACTATTTCCAAGTTGGTGGACCAAATAGAAAGATTTACTGTCACTGTTGAAAGACTTCTAACATATTTAAAGACTTCTTAGGGACAATAACTTTGTAGGCCAATTCCCCTAAGAAATCCAATATAAAAAAGAAGAAGCAGACAAAGAAGAAGAAGAAGAAGAAGAAGAAGAAGAAGAAGAAGAAGAAGAAGAAGAAGAAGAAGAAGAAGAAGAAGAAGAAGAAGATGAAGAAGAAGAAGAAGAAGAAGAAGAAGAAGAAGAAGAAGAAGAAGAAGAAGAAGAAGAAGAAGAAGAAGAAGAAGAAGAAGAAGAAGAAGAAGAAGAAGAAGAAAAATAAAAAGAAAGGCAATCTCTGAAATGAAAATAGTTGAGAATCTATTAGCATATGACGCTTTCTAGATTAGTATTGATTTTTGGTTTTGCTGCTGTTTCTGTTGTTTTTTGGGACGTGACCTTTGGAAAATTAATCAAGCTCAGAGGCAGGACAAAGGCAGGAAAATACAAAGTAAAATTGAAGGGGAGAGACAGAGAGAGGAATAAAGTTGGGAAGTTATAGGAGAATCTAGAGGGAATGTATTAATATAAACAAAATATATTAAAAATGAATAATATCACCAAAATAAAAATGCTTGTATTAAGCTGAGTATTATTACACACACACACACACACACACACACACACACATATATTTAATATTTGATCAAAATTTTAGTATGATGATTTTATTCTTCCACTAATAGATTACATTATATTTGGAGCTTATTTCTGTGTATATTTTAAGTCATTAAAATTTACCAATTTTTTTAATGCATAAAAGAATTCAATTCAAGATGAATAACATATTTAACATGTTTACTGTTAAATGTAAAATTACTGATTTTCACAGAAGATTTTAGCATTCATTATTGTCAGAATGATTAGAAATCTATGTGTCTATCATTTTATCATCTAACCTAATACACACACATATACATGTTAACATGAACCAACTACATGAAGATTCCATGGTATGATCAAAGCCAAGGTTTTTATTGTAAATATGAGAGGAAAAAACAGCCAGAGGCAACTGGAAGTGTTAGAGCAGAGAGAGAATAGACTGAGCATGACCAGCACATGGGGTTTGGCCATGAGAGAAGCAGAAACAGGGCAAAGAGAGAAAGAGTAACACACAAAAAGAAAGAACTGCCAAAAGAAGAGGTGGGGAAACTAAAAGCCCAATATTTTCAATTTAAAAAAGGAAGTGCAGAGTTTTTAGGACAATGCTGCAAAGGAAGCTCACGAGTTGGGGCAGTCTAATGTGAGAGCAGAGTTGAGAAGAGCTGAGCCACTAGCATGGAGTCTGAAATGTGCAGTAGGTAGTCATGATACTGAGGAAGAATGACGCCTTGACATGCTAAAAAGCCACTGTGGAGAGCCATTTGTCTTTTCTGCCTTTTGAATTTGGTGAAATGGAGTCTCCTTAGGACCTGATATATAGATCCCTTCTTTCACCAAGACTGTGTTAGTATCAAATGGAGTATGATTGGTTTTGTTTAAAACATGGGAGTTTATTAAATGGGCACTTGTAAAATTACTGATTTTCACAGAAGATTTTAGCATTCATTATTGTCAGAATGATTAGAAATCTATGTGTCTATCATTTTATCATCTAACCTAATACACACACATATACATCATATAGACATAGTATAGATATGCACATATATCATATATAAATATATCTCTATATCTATATCTTTATATCTATATCTATATCTATACCTATACCTATAAAAATACCTATACCTATATCTATATCTATATCTATCTATACCTATACCTATCTATATATCTATCTATCTATATCTATATCTACATCTATATCTATATCTATATCTATCTATCTATCTATCTATCTATCTATCTATCTATCTATATCTATATCTATATCTATCTATCTATCTATCTATCTATCTATATATATATATATATATATATATATTAGGATGGGAATTATTTTATTTAGTTGTGATACTTTAATGGCAATAGAATTGTAAATGACCCACTACTATTCTTAAAAGAGTATCAGTTTTCAAGTTTATCTTTTGGAATATTTAGGATCTCTTATGTATAGAATCAATCATATGTATATAAGGATAATTTGCATATTTGGTTTATATATAATATTTCTTCTCTCTTTTTTCTAGTAAAAATACACATATATAGCATATTTATCATAGTATTATTATATTGCATAATACTAAAGATAAGGAACACCCCCATCTTGTATCTGATACTACTTTTAATGTTTATCAACACCAATAAAAAACCACATGGACTTGCATCCCAGTACCAGCTGCTGCAGATGCAGCCCTCTTAGTCTCTGAAACAGGGATAGATTTGGGGTTTGTAGCTCACCTTACCTACTTCCTCTCTCACTGCTTATTAACTATTCTTTCCCTTCAATATGCAATCAAATACTCCCAGTTGAACTATTCTCATGTTAAATTTATGTTCTCAAATCCCTTCACTTCAGAAAGTACTGCTTTTAGTCACTGCCCACACTGCTGTGTCACCTCATTTCTTCCTCTTTAGTCTGAATGGGTGATTTTAAACACGTTGTGCTTAAAGTGTATCGCCTGCTAATGTCTGTCTCAGTCTGTAACTGGTTTTAAAAAGTTGTTTTGATCCTCACGTGACTGTTTATGATACCATGACCTGATATCCTCAGGACATGCTGTCACCACCAGGCAAAGTTGAACAAGACATATTGCTATGTCTAAACATTTATAACTGGGTTTCAACCAAAGCTGGGGTAGAATTTGCACAATATCTGATCAGGCAGTACAAAGAGAAAACTTTTCTCATTTTCTGTGTCTGCGTGTGTGTCTGTGTGTTTGTGTGTGTGTATCCTTTGTTTGTGTGTGTGTTTTCTGTATGTGTGTGAATGTTGTGTTTGTATGTATTACAGAAGGTAGTTATTATTTAGTAGGAAAAGTCTACAGGTAAAGTCTTTTTAATATTTTCTTATCCAAGGATGTAGTGTGTTCTCTAGAATGCTGTAAAAACAAATGAGTATTGGCTTACAGAACTGTGACAAATGTGAGTTACTCAGGCCACTGTGACTATTGGCTCACAACTGATTCTTTCTGAGTGAACCAAGAAATGATAGCTAGAGGTATGATGTTAACAGCAAACCCTCCCCATTGGAAAAAGAGAAAACTCAACTTTTCATTTCTTATAGGTACCATGTTCTGCTGAGGCTTAGATACATTATCACTTCACAAGGAAAAAAACTAATACAATTGTTCAGTGTTTGGTATAAATAAAAGTTTGTATTGCTAAAAATTTATCCCTCAACCTTAGAAAATGCCAATTTTGAAATTATACATTTTAATCCAATTAATGTATAAAATAATAACATTTACTTGCTATGTGCATTTTCTTAGTTAAAACAAAATGGTTTAAATGTTATTTCTATATGTACATTTTGAGATGCTTAAATGTATCAGGAAGTTAGAAACATTACTTGACACAGTGTGTATTTTCACTATGAAAACACAAAATTTACTCTGAAGATTGTATATTAGGGATAACTTTTGCCATGGTTTGCTTATTTAACTTTATTCATCTACTTTCCTGTTTTTATCTTATAAAACTTATATTCTGAAATATCTTTCTCTCTACTCAAGTGAGGTATTTAGAAATAAATGCATTTCTTCATTAAAATGTTTTGAATTTTCTTACTTCTCTAAAGCACCTCTATTAATGTTTGGTTCAATCTTGTAATTTTAAAAATTATTCCCCCAAAATAAATGTGCACAATCACAGGAGCATGATTTCTCTAAAAGGGTCTATGCTTTGTCAAGAATAATACCCTAGATTCAAACAGTATTCAATAGCAAAGAACATTTATTAGGCAGAGAACCTGGGCAGGGGTTCACCACACTTTAAGGTTGGAAGACAGAGGTGTGTGGAGAGTGGGTGTGGCAGCAGTCCAAAGATGGCGCTTGGGACTCTGGCCTAGTCTTGTGACTAGCACCTGACTTCCTCCTGCCTCCCCCATATTAGCACACCCATGAGGAGATCAGGCCAGATGACGTGGACCTATGAACTGCAGCCATGCAACATGGACTGAGGAGGTGGAGTTGAGAGAGGATAAAGGGACTGCGCTTGGGGGCAGGTTGGAGAGAAAGAGAAACAGAAAGAGAGACAGAAAGGGGACAGAAAGATTTTCACTTGCATGCTGTAAGGTTCCTGAATAAACCGCTTTGAGAAGAACTCTGTGTCATCCCTCCTTTTCTGCTGGTCGAAGACGGTAGCAACAGAGGTGTACAGACTTTTCCCAGTCAATTTAAAGCCTGTTAGGTACATTTACACAATGGAGTACTACTCAGCTATTAAAAATGATTACTTCATAAATTCTTAGGCTAATGGATGGAACTAGAAAATATCATCTTAAGTGTGGTAACCCAGTCACAAAAGAACACATGGTATGCACTCACTGAGGAGTGGATGCAAAAGCTTAGAATACCCACTTGGAATAATTCAAAGTCCACATGACAATCAAGTAGAAGAAAGACCAAAGTGTGGATGCTTCAGTCCTTTTTAGAAGGGGATCAAAGTACTCAAGGGAGGAAATATGAAGACAAAGAGAGCAGAGACTGAAGGAAAGGACATCCAGAGCCTGCTCCTCCTGGGGATCCATCCCATGTACAAACCCGAAACCCAGACAATACTGTGCCTGCAAAGAAGTGAATGCTGACAGCTATCTTCTGAGAGGCTCTGCCAGAGCCTGATATATACAGAGGAGGATGATTGCAGCTTAACCATCAGACTGAGCACTGGGTCCTCAATGGAGGAGTTGGAAAAAGGACTGAAGGAGCTGAAGGAGTTATCAATTCCATAGGAAGAACAGTATCAACCAGTTAGACCCTGCAAAGCTCCCAGTGACTAAACCACCAACCAAAGAGTATGCATGGAGAGACCTACAGCTCCAGCTATGTATATAGCGAAGAATGCGTTGTTCGGCATCAGAAGAAGAGGCCCTTGGTCCTGGGAAAGCTCAATGCCCCAGTGTAGGGGAATTCCAGGACAGGGTGGTAGAAAGGACTGGGTAGGTGAGTGGTTGAGCACCGTCATAGAAACTCGGGTAGAGAGGATGGAATAGGGGTTTTCTGGAGGGAAAACCAGGGACAGAATAACATTTGAAATATAAATAAAAATATTTAATTTAAATAATTAAATCCTGTTAGTGTTTCTCTCTCGTGATTGGCTGGCTGTATTTCCAGGGTTATAGGTAGGTACCTCTGTGATTGGCTAAGGCGCTGGGGGACTTTTACTTATTAATTATATTGCCCCAAGCTAAGTGGTGGAGCAGCTTCTACAGCTCCTAAATGGTTGCCAGTGAGGTTGGCTCAGGTGGGTGGTGGGGCAGCTTCCTTATTGGATGCCCATGAGGGGTGCTTTTTTTCTGGAATTAACTCGTTTTGGATTTTTCCATTTTTGGTTAACAGAAACAAAGGCCTAGTCTCTCAAACTGCCAGTTTGCAGCATGTCATGGATTCAGTCTGGCTCTAGCTAACTATGCCCTCTCACCTCTAATTTTAATGCTCTGGCTGAAAAGGCCTTCTTTTATTTCTTTTTTTTTTTTAAATATACAGCATGTGATTCCTTGTTCCCACCTGACTTTGCTCTTTTATTTCTTTTTCACTCTGAGGCTTGTATTCTATGTTGAATTAGTCAGTAAAAAGAAAGTGATATCTTTAAAAAAAAAAAAAAACCTCTTTTTAGTTCTCTTTCTCAATGTATTAAAAGTATGTATATGAGATTTGTGGCATTTGATTTAATATCTTCTAACAATCGCTTCATTATTCTTAACTAAGTAAGTACATACCTGGATTATGTTTTAACTTTGTGATAAGATTTTTCATTTTCACAATTTCTCATTTTTTGGTACATCTTCTGGACTACTTAAGAGACTTCTGTTTTAATAAAATATTGTATTTTATACTTAAAAGATTTTTTTAAAGTATCCTTTACTGTTGTATTGATATGCATGAGTAAAGCTTTGGATGCTTACTTGAAATGTGTAAGTTATTTTATATAAAGTATGTTAATAATGTTATAAAATATTTTGAAAGCAAAGAATCTATAGGCTTTCCTCTCCTTTCCAGTTATGTTTTTATTTCTATAATCTTCAATTTTCTTTGGGTAACAAAATGTTTTGGCATAAGTCAAAAACACAGAAAATAAATATATTGTAAATACTCAAGCAGCTCTCTGCATATAAAACTTGTTTTGATTATTTGGATCAACATGGAAGTCTAAACTGAAGTAACTATAGATTATCATACAGTGGTTTTCAACATTTATAATACTGATCCTCATGTCATAGTGGCTCTAACCATAAAATAATGTTTTTTGTTACTTCATAAAAGTGATGTTGCTGCTGTTTTGAATTATAATGCAAATATCTGAAATACAGGACAACTGAAATGGGACCACCGAAAAAGGGTCATCTAATTTCCACCCAAATGGATCATGACCCAGAAGTTCAGAATTACTATTTGAGTGAAAGATGTTAGACTTGGAAGTAAAGCAAATGAATGCCATGTGTCTTCTCAAATATACATACCTTGAGAAAGGACAAGAACGTAGAAGATTGTTTCTGAAGAGGATGTTGGCTGGTGGGAGAGAAAGTGAGCATGTAAAAAAATGGGGATTAACTATGTTCACAGTACTTTTTGAGCTTATGAAAATCTCATGGTGAAATATTATAATACATAATGAAACAATAAATAGGTTTATGCCACTAATACATTTTTTTAATTTTAATTAAAGTCCCTCTATTTGACAGCAAATAATATGCAAAATTGTTAAGATTAAACTTTAAATTTTAAAAGCCAAACTGTATTTACGAATCATCTGAACTGCAAAAGATTTGATTGTAGTTACACCCCAACACTTATGTTATGAAACAAAGGAGGTTAAAAGTATCACAAAAACCAGGGCAATAAATCAAATGAGAGAGCTTCTTCTAAGCCGGTCCCCCAAAGGCTTCTGTACATGGAGTAAAGGAGAATTCAGCAAAGACAGGAAAAATTACAGAAAATAAAAATGAAAGCTTTGCAATGCTGTTGACAAAATTGTATTAACAAATAAGTCATGATCTTAGATTGCTCAAGCCTTAACCTGTGAAAGCAAATACTATCTTTAAAAAGCCAAATTAATGTACCTTCTGCCCTCACAATGAAAAGTGCCACAGAGCTTATAACCTACATTTCTGGGCTCGCTTTCAAATATTCATGACTAAACTCTTGCCGTTGAGATGTGTTTGGAAGAGGTGCAAATGGAACTTTGATTTTCTAGATTACTCCAGTGGGACTCACCAACCCAGGCAGATGGATGTCTCCTGGCAGAATTAGTCAATTTCTAACAAAAGTAAAGAGCAGATATTTTCAAATAATCATATAAAATCCATCACTAATATTTGGTATTAAGCTAATACAGGAATACGATGTGACCTCATGATAATGTTTTATACTTTATACACTTGTATTCTCCATGTAGTATCCGATTATTGTTGACAATTATTCCAAAAAACAAAAGGTTTATGTATACATATCTGTGGATATTTTAAGATGTTTGCCTAGGTGCACGAGGATATTTAAAGCATAGATAGTAACATACTGATAAAATAAGACACTGTGTCTTCTATTTTTAAATGATCACTAAATTAATAAAGACTTTGAAGTCTTGATGTCAGATATTTTCTCAAGATAAGCAGTATTGAAGATTAATTCCATAAGTTATATAGAATATTATTTATATTTATTTAAATTTGACACAGCATACCTCACTTTACTCTAATGTAAAGAAAATAGATACTTTTTTAAAGAAGTAATTGTTTCCATATTTACTGCCTCTGTTAAGGGAGATAGAATATGAAAAACAATCCGATAGCTTTACATATTTTTTCTTATTTTATAATACTATTTGTTTAATTAATATTTCTCCATATAGTACTCAGCAACACTATAATTTAAATCAATTAATAAATATCCTTGATGTAAATATTCAAACTTTATGTTTGTATGCATTTACAGAAATTCTTTTTCGTAATTTTTAAATAAATTTAGTTATGTTTAATATTGCCAGTCATACTACTAAAATAACATCATTCAGTATTCTAGAAGGTTTTCAAATGTTTAAGACATTATGTAAATACATAAAGTTAAGAAAGCATGCTGAGTAGAAACGCATGGCCTTATCCTAGTAACTAGGGCAGTAGAAGCAAAGCACAATGGTTATTATCGACATCAGACAGATGTTAGCACCATGTCCTGACTCACAGGTGGGTCCTTTAAAATGCCAAGCTACCTTGTCTTCAATTCACTTGCCTGAGTGCAGCCTCATCTTTGGGGAAAACAGCCAGATAGGCATGTGTGCTATTAGTCTTTAGTGTTAATTTAAAAACTTAGTGAGAAAATCAATCAACT
Source organism: Micromys minutus (assembly GCF_963924665.1). Classification (NCBI taxonomy): domain Eukaryota; kingdom Metazoa; phylum Chordata; class Mammalia; order Rodentia; family Muridae; genus Micromys; species Micromys minutus. Next base: position 110,193 of record NW_027667407.1, on the reverse strand, counting down.
ATATTCCCAGGTTGATAGGGATACTTAATGGGGACATAAATTTCAGTCACAGTTAAGATGCATTCAGCACCAGACTAGGTCTGTGCATTAAATACCAGATTAGGTTCAATAAGAGTAAGGCAGGACCTGATGCATTTAAGTGTCAAACTTACAAAAGAAGACATCACTTGGTGACCATGTATATATACCAAAATTTGACTTGACATAGGGGTACATGTTAGACAGCATGCTATAATGCTATAGTATGCAAATTACATAAGGTATTATGTTGTAGAGGAAAATCTTAAGTATAGTAGTATCACAGACATTGCTGATATGGGACTTATTTTTTTTTTATGAAAATCCTACGTAATCAGTACATTCAGTGGTTTCTAGTATTGATAACCAATAAGCCATGCATAAAGAATATTAAGTAATTCTATGGTTTTATAGCCTTTCATATGCGTCATATAATGTCATAGCGGCTAGACAGAATTTACATTACAGTCTTTCCTAAAATGATTAAAATTATTCAGTTTTGAAGTTAGCAACACAAAAGCAAACTTATAATAAAAGGCATATTTAATTAGATGCACAATTAGAGAGTGCTCCTGAAATTAGTGGATAAAATCAGTGTTATCTTTTTTAAGCTCTGATTATTATTAAATGTAACTTCATCAATTCCTTACAGCTAATTTTAGTTGTGCAGATTAGACCATTTCAGTGAATATCACTATATAAAGTAACTAGTATGCCAGACAATGAGTCTAATTTTATATTTTATAATGTATCTAGGAATCATATATCAAAATTGTACAAAATAGCTCAAACAAGGTAAATAGATTTAATTTTAGTGAGTATAATTATATTCTTTTATTTCCAAGAGCAGTGTCATTGTACAAAAGGGTCTTTTCAAAGGAAAATAAAACTTATATTTTGTACTGATTTTCTTCCAGTCCCCTTCAGAATATGTGTGAATATTCTCTATGACCTTGTTCTGATATGGTGGACATCCCTAGAAACTGATTCTGGATCAATACTATATATTCAAGGCTGTAGTCGTCATTCTGAACATGGTTTGATGTTTTGATTATTCTTCTGTTAAAACCATAGCATAATTTTTTCCAGGCATTGTGAATCCAGCACTAGACAGAATAGGTTAAGAGAGAAGAAATTAAGTTTGTCCTGTGGTTTCAGAATCCTACATAGTAGTGAGCAGAAAGCTAAGAAAGCTAGGCAGGAAGAAGCCAAGAATAGAATGCTCCTTGATTCTATAAAAAATAAAAAATACTCTTATAACAAAATTAAATTAAATTTTACTAAGAGAATGATACAAAAGGAATGTGTGGATGACTACCTGAGAGCTTCATCATTGAAAACTACAGCTCTCTATTTCTTTTTCTTTCTTTTTCTTTCTTTCTTTCTTTCTTTCTTTCCTTCTTTCTTTTTGGTAGAGCACTCATAATAGACTGAAGAGTTGATTATAAACACTGGAACCATGAGAGGAATGAAAGAAGTCTGGTGGATATATCAAAGTGAATTTCAATGCTAGTATAAAATTATCAAGCAATAGGAAATATAAAGATTGAAATGTCACCCAAAGACTTCAAAGCCACACTTTCATCAATGGACAGGATATTGAAAGAGAACCTAAAGAGAGACACAGTGAAACTAATAAAGGTTATGAAGCAATTGGATTTAACAAATATCATAGAACATTGCATCCTAAAACAAAAGAATACACCTTCTTCTCAGCACCTCATGGTACCTTCTCCAAAACTGACTGTATAATAGGTCGCAAAAAAATCCTCAACTGATACAAGAAGATTTAAATAGTCCCATGCACTCTGTCAGACCACCATGGCCTAATGCTGGTCTTCAATAAAAGTAAAAACAAAAGAAAACCCAGTTACACATGGAAACTAAACAACTCTCTACTGAATGATAACTAGGCAGAGAAGAAATAAAGAAAGTCTGCCTGCAGTTTAATGAAAATGTTGACACATTATACTTATATTTATGGGACACAATGAAAACAGTGTTAACAAGAAAATTTATACCACTAACTTCCCTGGTAAAGAAACTGGAGAGATCTTACACTAGCAACTCAACAGCCCACCTGAGAGCTCTAGTACAAAAAGAGTCAAATACACCAAAGACAAGTAGAAGGCAGAAAATAGTCAAACTAAGTTAGGATGTCTCAGTCACACTTGGGAAGGAGAAGAAAGCAAACAGAAGGGAGGAGAGAGGGAGAAACCTAGGATGGAAAGGGAATGGTGAAGAGTAGAATAAGATCTCAGATTGGACAGGGGGGGAAGTACTGAAGGCTTGAGATCTAACAGGAAGAATGAAAGACATTTAGGCAGAAGAATGTAGGATTCTCAAGTCTACAAGACTAAAGCAGAAATGAACATCAGTTATTTAATGTATACAATGCAAATAAAAGCTGCATTTGGGTCTGAACAAACATAAATAAATTATAATCTGAATTAGTCAGAATCAATAAAAAGACACAATAGAAATACTTGTTTTTAAGCACCATCCCATCCTATTACACACACACACACACACACACACACACCAATTGTGTGTGTGTGTGTGTGTGTGTGTGAGAGAGAGAGAGAGAGAGAGAGAGGTATTGAAAAGAAAAATCTTAAAAACATCAAAAGTGAAACATTGGAGAGCAAAGAGAATAACATCAATCAGCACAGAATTTTGTAACAATCAAAATAGCTGTTAAGAGCCAGAATGAAGGAAGGTACTGAATGGCATTAGAAGCTAAAACATTTGTCTTCAGACAGGTTCATGTTACAAATGGGCATAGAGCATTGATCATGATAAATTTAGTAATTCCAGATGATATCACCGAATTGTGCCAGCAGTCTTAAATATGCTAAAATGTTAGTTACATAATTATACTAGGAATTATGTTTAGCACATGGAACTTATAAATTATAAATATAGCAAATATAAAAATAGTAAAAGGAAACAAAATAGAAAAAGTCAAGCTACACTTTGTAAATCAGAGGAGAAAATTCAGGGCTTACATTGCATTTGTTCCTTCATTATTACCGTCATTGATAATGTAATTTATTTTTAACTTGTCCTCTTTAGTATTCAATCGAACTGCTTGAATTTGGAAGTCAGAAATATATGTAAACCTTGGAAGATTTTTTTCATGATTATTAAGTTCCTGAATAAGATTGTCTCCAAAATAAACTATGGACTTATTTGTAAAATGCAAACATTTAAAACAACCTGATAGCAAGAGATATTTCAGAAACCATACTATTTGTAAATGTTCTTAATACTGTCAGTAAAACCTATGATTTTTTTCATTGCAGATTTTTAAATATAAAATTTAAATTTGCTTAGAGAAAACATATTTCAGAAGGAGATAACGTGTTCTTGGCATGGAGTCTGGGACCTTGCACATGGTAAGTCATTGTCCTGCTCTGTGATTTGTACAAAAAATATATTGACAGATATATTTTAATATTAAAGACAGAACTATTTAAGAAATATGAAGCTAAAAATCATTAAAAATTCAAATTTTAAATGTTTGGTATAAGCGTTGACTAAAATATGAAACTATAAGAGAGATATTTCATGAAGAACAAAAGTCTAAAATAAAATGTTTTCTATTGTATTATACTAGATAATATATTTAAAATAAATGTATAAGTTATTACCAGGTATACTTGCATTCCTAATAACTTACTTTACTTATAAATTACATTTAAATTTCTGGAATTATCTAGGCAAAGAATACATATATGCCTAATTACTTTAAAGATTCCTATTAATGTTTTATTTATTAACCTTTTATACTTTAGTAAAGTTTTCATTGTTTTTTATACTAGTTCATGTATAAGTCTACTTAGTCATAAGTCGAATATTGTAAAATATTTTATACAATTTTATTTAAATTCTAAGCTATAATTCATCAGCCAAAACTCTTTGCAATTTTTTTTATTTATTTGAAAATTCTTGTAAGTTGTCCAGAGTAAATTTTAAAGTACAAATGATGAGAAACATGATTACAGATTCTCTGTGGACTTTGACAATATGTTTATAGCAGGCTTAATACATTCTAATGGGTATGTTTACAAATCCTCGTGAATGGGGGAAATAATGTTTGAAACTTTTAAATATCATAAAGGAATATAAAACTTCTATGAAAGCACAAACTCCGTTAAAAGCATTAGTCCTTAACAAACTCTACACATATCCAAAGATATGGGCAAGGGATTCAAACATACTAGTGCCATTGTGCAGGTGATGTTATGCAAATTAAATGTACTTAATGGACACAGTATACATCTTGAATAAAATAGCACAATAAAATAGTAATGTGGCAGTTACTGTCCAAATTTTAATTTTTTCACTGTAATATAGAATCACTTTTATCTCCCTCTATTATGAAATTTCTAATAACCCTTTAATGGATGTAACACACATGGGTACACTTCAATAAAAAAGGATCTACATTTGAAAATTAGTAATATTTCATCTGGTAGGTTTTTTGTTAATTGTGATATTTTAAGTGTATTCTTACAGTACATTTCTTTATGTCTGGTTTCATAAATTTATCATTTTTAGTTCTTGATTTGTGAGCATATTGTATAAACGAATGAGAAAGAGTAGACTGGAGTACTCAGACAAGGTTTGTATCTGCAGGAGTAAACAAGACACTTGCTCATGCAGGCACCATCCTGTGCAGGAGCAGGTTCGTGCAATGGGAGCACCTGTAGCTTGGCAATTTCATTGTGAATGCAAAATCAGTCAGAGGGGGCTACAGTGATTCAATGAATATTTTTTTATCTGGATGAATTACTCTTCTTTATATGAGAAGTTTATTTCAGCCTAAGTAACTGAGATTAATGAGCCTCTGCAGCCATCTGCTCCTACTTGCATTACCAGAATATTCTAAATTACTCTGAAAGAGTCTTTCATACATTGCAATATTCATGCTTTTGTTCTCCATGCTTTGTGAATTCATGGAACTCTTCCTAAGCATAACAAAGTTGTAACAAAAAAAATCACATCTTTGTTTATTTTACAACATTTCTGACCCAAATATGAGGAGAAAATAATAATAGGCAAGGAATCATGTTATAAAAATTAGTCATAACAATAAAACTACACATAATGTATTTTAAATATTCGTGTTAAAGATAAATGATAAATCCTACATGCAATACATTATTGGCATGCTCTGTATAAAAAATATATCCGAAACTTTGTGTGTATGTATGGTATGTGTTTACACAACAAAAGAGGTATTAATTGGACTTTTGAAGCTGAATTTTCGAGTTATATAAAACTCACATGCATTCAGGTTAATTATTAAAGTGCAAACCTTCAGAGGATAAGACTAAGGAATCTAGTAGGAGATCTAGCAGGCACGGAAGAACCCATCTTTACTGATGTATTCTGTATTAAAATATGTAGGCACAGGAGAAAATTTCTTGAACAGAACACCAATGGCTCAAGCTCTAAGGTAAAAGATTGACAAATGGGACTTAATGAGATTGCTGTTTCTGTAAGGCTAAGGACACTGTCAAGAACACAAAACGGCAGCCAACAGAGTGGAAAAAAATCTTTACCAACCCCACATCAGATAGAGGCATAATATCCAAGGTATACAAAGAACTCAAAAAGCTAGGCACCAGAGAATCAAACAACCCTATTAAAAAATGGGGTACAGAGCTAAACAAAAAGTTCTCAGTTGAGGAATATCAAATGGCTGAGAAGCATCTAAGGAAGTGCTCATCATCATTGGCCAACAGGGAAATGCAAATCAAAACAACTCTGAGATTCCACCTCAAACCAGTCAGATTGGCCAAGATCCAAAATTCAGATGACAGCAGATGCTGGCAAGGATGTGGAGAAAGAAGAACATTTTTCCACTGTTGGTGGGTCTGTAAACTGATACAACCACTCTGGAAATCAGTCTGGCTTTTCCTCAGAAAATTGGATATAGTACTACCAGAAGATCCAGCTATTCCACTTCTTGGCATTTACCTCAGAGACACTCCAATATACAATGAAGATGCATGCACCAAAATGTTCATAGCAGCTCTATTTATAATAACCAGAAGCTGGATAGAACCCAGATGTCCTTCAGTAGATGAATGGATACAAAAATTGTGGTACATTTACACAATGGAGTACTACTCAGCTATTAAAAACAATGACTTAACCAAGTTCTTAAGAAAATGGTTGCATCTAGAGAATATCATTCTGAGTGAGATAACCCAGTCACAAAGAACCGACATAATATGCAGTCGCTGATAATGAGATACTAACCCCAGAAAGCTCTGAACATCCCAGAAACAACTCACACACTGTGTGAAGTTCAAGAAAAGAAAAAAAAAAAGGAAAGAAAAAACTATTATGCTTCATCCTTATACACCAAAAAAACTTTGACTAATTCCGGGTTTCATCCTGTTTTACATGTACTTTTTGCTCATTGTAACTAGTAAGACCGTAATGCACACTATCAAACTTTTGAGAAAAAAAAGCCAAGCACTGACAAAAATGTATTTGTACACATTTATGCAAAAATGCTTAAAATTTGTTTTTTATCTTTGTTTTTTAAAATAAGTTTGTTCAAAAAAATTTTAAATGTGTATGGTGAGTGTTTCACCATAATATGTGTGTATGTATCTTGTTTTTGTCATTCTCAAGTTAACAATATTTAAAATTATAACAAATGTTTTAAAGAAGTAACTAAAATTATTGGTTTTCCATATAAAAGGTTTAAATTTAAACATACAAATTCGATTTTTGACTCTCAGTTTTAAGTAACCTATGTTAGGAAGTACCCATTAGTAAAAATTTATAATGGTTTTACATTAACTTATGCAATATATCTTTACATATTTTTGCACACTGTCTTTCTAGTGAATACCTGTAGAATATTCTAACATTACTATTATGAATGGTATTGTTTTATCTATTTTTTATTGTTTTGAAATTATAGCAACATCATTTCCTTATATTCTTTCTTTCCATGCAAGCCCACACATGCAACTCTATATGCTCATTCCCAAGTTTCATGTACTCTTTTCTTTCTATTGCTGTAACACATAAGATAAATGTAGCTCTCATTGTGACTAAAGAAACTTATCTTTGAAACACAAACTTACAGAAAACCACAGCTATAAGAAGGCAGAGGACAACTACAACAAAAACAACAAAAATGTTCCCTAAGCAGCCTTAATCCAAACTGGTCCATCTACAGCAGATTCCTTTTGACAATGGGCAGATGTTATTGTGGATGAGGATAGCAGTGGGATTCAACAGCCGGAGAAACTTGCGGTGAAACTGTGTGATAGAATTCTGAGAAACAACACCCATAAAATGCCATCAACGTGGCTGTTTAAATTAGATCTGAACCTTGAAGGATCTAATAGACATGCTAACGTGGAATGTGAAAAGTTCCTAGGGCCTCAGCCCTGAGAAGAAATTATGGGCAGCTAGAAGATGACGGGAGTCTCCTGAGAGGCTTTGCCAGAGCCTGATATACACAGAGACTTGCTAGCAACCAGCCCTTGGACTGAGAACTGAGTCCCCAGTGGAGGAGTTAGAGAAAGGACTGAAAAAGCTGAAGGGGTTTGCAACCCCAATAGGAAGAACAATAATGCCAACCAACCATACCCCCTCCCTGCCCCGCAAGAGCTCCCAGGGACTAAACCATCATCCCAAGAGTACACATGGAAGAACTGATTGATGGCTCCTGCCAAACAAGTAGCCTAGGAAGACTTTGTTGGGAATCAATGGAAGGAGAGGCCCTGGGAAGACTCAAGTAGAGGAATGATGGAGAGGGGAGGAGGAAGGGAGTATATGGGTGGGTAGATGGGTGGATGGAAGAGCATCCTCATAGAAGCACGGGGAGAAGTCATATGATAGGGGATTCCTGGAGGGGAAACCAGGAATAACATTTGAAATGTAATTAAAAATACCCAATAACAAAAACAAAAATGAAAATGAGGGGAATCGAAGAACTGCTATTTTATTGCTATATCAACTGATTGTCCAATACCCAGTGGTCAGTCTTTAGTGTTATGTTATGATGCTGCTGTTTATGTGAGTTTTGAATGTTTTTTCCTTTTATTTAATGGCATCTTTCTGGGTTTGATGCATGCTTCACACATAAAGAAAGACTTTATCCATTCCTCATATTCTATCGTTTCCTGGATTCATTCTACATATAGGGCTCTATCACAATTGTAATGAGATTGATGTGGGATTTTTTTATACATGTGTATGGCTTTTGTGTGAATAATATTTAGACCAAACGTCATAACTTCACTGAAACTACATAATAATATTTATATATTCATAATTTTATTCATTTTATGTATTTTAGGTAAATAAATAATAATGATTTTTATGCCCTTTTCAGGCATTCTTAGTAAGATATAGAGCTAGTAAACTTAAAATTGTAAGAAATCCAGAATTATTTTTTTCTGGGTCTGCTAACCTTAGTCAATTTATAATTTTCTAATTTCATCAATTATCTGAAAACTTTATTTAATTTTAGTACTATGCTTTCATTATTTATTCATAAACTAAAGGATGTATAGATTGTTTCTATTTTCTATAGAGTGGTAATGAATGAGGTAGGACAAATGTTTGTGGAGCAAGATATCTAATCATTTAGTCATATACCAAAAAGTTGTATAGTAGAGACTTGACGTATATTTATTTAGATTTTTGTTAATTCTTCATTCTGAAATCTAGTAGATGTACTTTATCAAATTTTAAAACTCCATTTTTATGTCTTGAATTGTTTTTATGATTTCATTTAAATTTAGTGAGCTTCTTTTTGTCAGTTTTGACTTTCTTGAACATATTTACTATTGCTCTTTTGAAATCATTGTTCTGTAAATCAACTAAAGAACTTATCTAAAAGAATATAAATGGGAGAGCATGTTTTGAGCAGACATTCTGTCTTTGTTGTTCATGTTGTTTGTGTGTCTGAGAATTGAAGTTAACATCTGGAATTAAGTCTTAAGTAGCCTTTTGTGGTGCTACTATTTGGTGTCACCTTTGTTACACTTATTTTACCTTTAGAGGCATTGAATTTTCATTTTGACTTATTCTATTCTGCTTGTTTCTATATTTTTAATAAATCTTTTAAAAACCTTGAGTTGAGTAATATTTTTTCCACCATGCTTTTATTCCTGGAATTATATTTTTAATTTTATTTTTTTACACTTCATATTTTAACCCCTCCCAGTCCATGTTCTGACTGTTCCATATCCTATACCTTCTCCTATTCTGCCTCTTCATCTCCACAAGAATTTCTCCACTCCACCAGTCCTCACTTTTGGGAGCTTTCAGTCTCTTAATGGTTAGTTGCATCTTCTCTGACTGAACCCAGACTGAGCAGCAGTTCTTTGCAGTATATGTGTTAGGGGCCTCATATCAGCTTGTGTATGCTGTCTTGTTGGTGGTCCAGTGTCTGAGAGATCTCAGGGACCCAGGTTAATTGAGACTACTAGTCCTCCTACATATAGGGTTACCTTCTTCCTCAGTTTCTTCCAAGTTTTCTCTAATTCAACCACAGGGATCAGCAGTTTCTGTTCATTGGTTGGGTGCTGACTCTTTCAGCTGCTTGTTGGGTCTTTCTAAGGGCAGTAAAGATAAGCCCCTATTTGTGAGCTCTCCATAGGCTCATTAATAGTATCAGGTATGGGTCCTCCACTTGAGCTGGGTCCCATTTTGGGCCTGTTCCTGGACTTCCTTTTCCTCAGCCTTTTCAACTGTGGAATGTCAACCTAATCACTCACTTGATGACCTGTCTTTCTTGTTTATATGGATTCTCCAAGTTTCCTCTGCCCACTGTAGGACATTTCATCTAGAGTCTCTCTATTTGAGTCCTGACTGTCTCTCAGTTCCCAGGTTCCTGGTATATTCTGGAGGGTCCTCCCAACATCCTATCTCTTGCCTGTTTTCATTCTTTTTGTTAGCCCTTGGGGCTTCCGTTCTTTGTTTTCCCTAAAACAAGATCATCATCCCAGCCACCTTTACCTCTTAGATTCCTCCCCCCTTCTTCTCCTTATGATCACTCTTCTCTTTCCCAACTGGGATTGAGGCATCCTCACTTTAGCTTGTTAACCTTTTTGAGTTGTGTGCATTGTATCCTGGGTATTCTCTACTGTTTTCGCTAACATCTACTTATTAGTGAGTACGTACCATGCAAATCTATTTAGGTATACATTACCTCACTCAGAATGATATTTTCTAGTTTTAATTATTTGCCTGCAAAACTCAGGATGCCCTCCTTCTTAATAGATGAGTAGTATTTCATTGTGTAAATGAACCACATTTTCTGTATTCATTCTTCTATTGTGAGATATAAAGGTTGTTTCAGCTTCTGGCTATCACAAACGAGGCCTATATGAACATAGTGGAACATGTGCCCTTGTAGCATGGTGAGGCAGAGTTTGAGTATATGCCCAAGAGTGGTATAGCTGGGTCTTCAGGTAGATTAATTTGAAAAGTACATACTCATTTCATATTTTCACATGTGTCACATTTGGGTATTCTTCTAATTTTAAGTTTTTTTGTGGCAAAGTTTTGTTGATGAACTTTGACTAATGATATACTTACTTTGAAGGGCTTACTTAATTTAAATTTGCATATTCTGGAACCCTGGGAGCAGAGTGAGATCCAGGTGGCAGTTGAACCGGGTTCATGTAGCTCTGTATCAGGGTTGGGCCTGAGAAATGAGACCTCAGTGCCAATACAGAAATAAAGTTATCTTATTTTTAATATTTTTTAAATATTTACGGCAATAGACATAAGAATCACCAACAGAATTAAAGAGAAGGAATAAAGAATCTCAGGTGCAGAAGATAACATAGAAAGCATTGAAAATACAGTCCAAGAAAGTGTAAAAATTACAAAGCTCCTAACCCAAAACATCCAAGATATCCAGGACACAATGAGAAGAGTAAACCTAAGGTGTACAAGAAAGCAAAAACTCTCAACTGAAAGGCCCAGTAAATAACTTCAACAAAATTATATAAGACAATTTCTCTAACCTAAAGAAAGAAATATCCATAAACATACAAGAATCCTACAGAACTCAAATTAAATTGGACTGGAAAAAAATTTTTCCCCACATATACTACTCAAAACACCAAATGTTCAAAACAAAAAAAATATACTAAACATGGTAAGGGAAAAAGGAAAAGTAACATATAAAGACAGTCTGATCCGAATTACTCCAGACTTCTCAAGAGAAAGTATAAAAGCTAGAAGATCCTGTGCAGATACCATACAGACCCTAAGAGAACACAAATTCCAGACCAGGTTACTATATCCAGTAGAACTCTCATTTACTAGAGATGGAGAAACCAAGATATTCTAGGACAAGACCAAACTTAAACAATATTGGTCCACAAATTCATCCCTCAAAGCATGATAGATGGAAAACTCCAACAAAAAAAGGAAACTACTCAATAAAAACCAAAAGTATAAAACCAAAAGAAGAAAGGCACAGTAACATAATTCTAACAACAAAAATAACAGAAAATGACAGTTACCATTCATTAATATCTCTTAACATCAATGGACTCAATTCCCCTCCCCCCAAATAAACAGACTATCAGACTGGATGCAAAAACAAAACTCAGCATTTTGTGGCATACAGGAAATTCATCTCAGCAACAAAGACAGGCACTACTTCATAGTGAAAAGTTGGGAAAAATTTTCCAAGCAAGTGGTCCCAAGAAACAAGCTGAAGTAGCCATCTTATTATTGAATAAAACAAAATTTCAACAAAAGGTCATCAAAAAAGTTAAGGAAGGACACTTTTACTCATCAAAGGAAAATCTATCAAGATGAACTTTCAATCCTGAACATGTATACTCCAAATACAAGGGCACCCACATTCATAAAAGAAACCATACTAAAGCTCAAAGCATATATTCCCCCCCACACAAAATAATATTAGGAGATTTCCACAACCCACTCTCATTAATGGACAGATCATGGAAGCAGAAAGTAAACAGAGACATGTGAAACTAACAGAATGTATGAGGCAAATGGGTTTGAAAACATCTATAGAGTATTTCATGATAGTGTCTTTAGCCTTACAGAAACTTTGCAATCTCATTAAGTCCCATTTGTCAATCTTTGACCTTAGAGCTCGAGCTATTTGTGTTCTGTTTAGGAAATTTTCTCCTGTGCCTATGAGTTCTAAGGTTTTCCCTAATTTCTCATCTAACAGTTCCAGTGTACCTGGTTTAATGTGGAGATCTTTGATCCACTTGCACTTGAGCTATGTACAAGGAGATAAGAAAGGGTTTATTTTCATTCTTCTGCATGCTGAGTGCCAGTTGGACCAACACCATTTGTTGAATAGGATAAAGACACTATCATGAAAACAAAATGGTAGCCAACAGAGTGGGAAAAGACATTTACCAACCCCACATCAGATAGAGGCCTAATATCCAAGGTAATACCAAGAACTCAAAAAGCAAGATAACAGAGAATCAAACAACCCTATTAAAAATATGGGGTACAGACTTAAACAAAAAGTTCTCAATTAAGGAATATCGAATGGCTGAGAAACATCTAAGAAAGTGCTCAACATCCTTAGCCATCAGGGATATGTAAATCAAAACAACCCTGAGATTGCACCTCACACCAGTCAGATTGGCCAAGATCCAAAAATCAGATGACAATAGATGCTGGCGAGGATGTGGAGAAAGAGGAACACTTCTCCACTGTTGGTGGGGTTGTAAACTGATACAACCACTCCGGAAATCAGTCTGGTGGTTCCTGAGAAAAATGGACATAGTTCTACCTGAAGACCCAGTTATTCCACTGCTGGGCATTTACCCCAAAGATACTCCAACATACAACAAAGATACATGCACCACAATGTTCATTGCAGCTCTATTTATAATAGCCAGAAGCTGGAAAGTACCCAGATGTCCTTCAGTAAATGAATGGATACAAAAATTGTGGTACATTTACACAATGGAGTACTACTTAGCTATCAGAAACAATGGCCTAATGAAATTCTTAAGAAAATGGATGCATCTAGAGGATATCATCCTGAATGAGATAACCCAGTCACAAAAGAACAGACATAATATGCAGTCACTGATAATGAGATACCAACCCCAGGAAGTTCTGAACACCCCAGAAACAACCCACAAACTGTGTGAAGTTCAAGAAACAAAAGAATATATTTTAATTAAAATAGAACTGTATTACATCTCCCTTTCCTTCCTAAAGCCCCTCCAAGTTTCTCTCCTATATCCTCAAATTAATAACCTCTTTTCCTATATTATTGTTACATATATACATATGTGTATGTATATGTACCCACAAATACTTAATTACAATCTTATAAAAATATATTTGTATACTTTTATGTAAAAAAAGCTTAAAAGTCTGTACATTTATCTTTGTTCTTTAAAATAAAGTTTAAAAAAATAGGACAAAAAAAGAATATTCCAACCTAAAACAAAAGAATATACCTTCCTCTCAGCACCTCAAGGCACCTTCTGCAAAATTGACAATATAGTCAGTCACAAAACAGGCCTAAATAGATGCAAGAACATTGAAACAACCCCATGAGTTGTATCATTTCATCATACACTAAAGCTGGCCTCTAATAACAAGAAAAACAACAAAAGCCCCCCCACACACACATAAAAGCTGAACAATGCTCTATTCAACAATAGATGGCTATGGAAGAAACAAATTAAAAATCAAAGACTTTTTAGACTTTAACAAAAATGGCAGCACAACATATCCAAAATTATGAGAATCAATGAAAGCAGTGCTAAGATGAAAGCCTAGAGTGCTGAGCACCTCCAAACAGAAACTGAAGAGAGCATACACTAAAGCTTGACTGCACACCGGAATCTCTAGAACAAAAAAAAAAAAAAAAAAAAAAAAAAAAAAAGAAAGAAAAAGAAAAAAGAAAAAACATGTACACCCAAGAGGTATAGGTGGCAGGAAATAATCAAACTCAGAGCAGAAATCAACCGAATAGAAACAAAAGGATCTATAGAAAGGATTAACAAAACTAGGAGCTGGTTTTTTGAGAAAATCAAGGAGATTGATAAATCCTTAGCCAGACTAACTTGAGGGCTCAGAGAAAGTATCCAAGTAAAAAAAATCATAAATGAAAGAGGAGAAAAAACAACAGAAGCTGAGGACATTCAAGAAATCATCAGATCCAACTACAAAAGCCTATACTCAACAAAACTGGAAAGTCTAAAGAGAATAGAGAAATATCTAGACACATACCACGTACCAATATTAAATCAGGATGAGCTAAACCATCTAAACAGTACCATAACACCTAAAGAAATAAAATGAGTCATCAAAAACCTTCCAACCAAAAAAAAGCTCAGGTCCAGATGAGTTTAATGCTGAATTCTATCAGATCTTCATAGAAGACATAATACCAATAGTCTCCAAACTATTCCAGAAAAGAGAAACAGAGGGAATACTCCCCAACTCATTCTCCAACGCCACAATTATGATTATTCCTAAATCACACAAATACCCTACAAAGAAAGCCATCTTCAGAATACTGTCCCTCATGAAAATTGATGCAAAAATACTCAATAAAATTACTGCAAAACCAATCCAAGAACACATCAAAACAATCATTCACCATGATTGAGTAGGCTTCATTTTAGGTATACAAAGATGTTTCTGTACATTGTCCTGAAGATGTTTGTATTTTAATGGTAATTTCATTTCCAAAAGAATGGCTGCCTAGTCACATGACTTCAACTGAACTTTGCCATTTGAATTAGTAAAATAAATGAAAACCAGTGACTGGGCAGGGCCAAGGAGGTGGAGAGGGCTTAGAAGTCTGAAGAGGTCAGAGGATGAAGAGAGGTCGTGGCAAGATAGAGGTTCCCCAGGACCAGCTAGACTCAGGAGACATTGATTGGCCTTAAATAGCTATGAACATTAAGGAGTTTATAGGTCTAGTATCTCATATAGAAGGGCAATTTGTATCTTTGTCTATTTGATGCAATCTTGTTGTGTAGAGGGTTTGTGGACTGAGAGTTGAATATATAAACCTGAATGAAAAGTGATTGAGCTATAGAGTTGTGTTTGTGTTGACTGTTGGTGTAATTGAACACCAGGATTAGAGGTGAAAGGCAGGAAGAGGAAGACCACCAAAGGAAGGAAGTTGCATGATCAGGGTTGTGCTGTGAGGGGTTGGGCTGTGAGGACTCAGACCAAGTGGCTCTGGCCAAGTGAAGGAGGTACGCATGGCTACATATCAGTGTCATAAAAGTATTGGGTCTGAGCAGTGAGACCTTAGGACCAATAGAGAGATAAATCATTTATTATTTTTTAATATTTACTAAAACATGTTTCAATATACAGAAAGCTATCAACATAACTCACTATATAAACAAAATAAAAACAAAAAAAAGAAACACATGATCATCTCTTCAGATTCTGAGAAATCATTTGACAAAATTCAACACCCCTTCTGGTTAGCAAAAACTATTCTCAACAATAAAAAACTTCCACGAAAATCACCATGCTGGACTTCAATCTTTATAACAGATCAATTGTGATAAAAACTGCATGGTATTGATACAGAGATAAGCAGGTAGATGAATGGAATACAATTGAAGACCCAGAAATGAACCCACCACCTATGGTCACTTGATCTTTGACAAAGGAGCTAAAAACATCCAATGGAAAAAGGACAGCCTCTTCTAAAAATGGTGCTGGTTCAACTGGCAGATCAAGATCAATGCTCTAAGATCAAGAATCAACAAATGGCCTTTCTTTTCTTTTCTTTTCTTTTGTACTTTATGCTTATTGTAACTAGTGAGATTTCAATGCATACTAACCAACCATTAAAAAAAATCATGTACTGAAAAAATATATTCATATAGTTATTTGCAAAAATGCTCTTAAAAATCTGTGCATTTATCTCTGTTTTTTAAAATAAAGTTATTTAAATAAAAAAAAAAAGAATAGACAAATGGGATCTCATGAAATTGCAAAGCTTCTGTAAGGCAAAGGGCACTGTCAAAAGGAGAAAATAGCAACCAATAGATTGGGAAAAGATCTTTACTAATCCTACATCTGAAATTTGTCTAGTATCCAATATATACAAAGAACTTAAGAAGCTAGACTGCAGAGAATTAAATAATCTTATTTAAAAAACTGTGTACAGATCTCAACAAAGAATTCTCAACTGAAGATTATCAAATGGCTGAGAAGCACCTAAAGAAAAGTTCAACATCCCTAGGGATCAGGGAAATGCAAATCAAAACAACCTTGAGATTTCACTTCACACCAGTCAGAATGGCTGAGATCAAAAACTCAGGTGAGAGCAGATGCTGGTGAGGATGTGGTGAAATAGGAACACTCCTCTACTGTCTCACCTGGGCAACAATCCCATATGCAGCTACTAATCTCATGTACTATTGCTGATTCTAAGTAGTGCTTACTAGCAGAAATCTAATATGGATGCCTCCTCAGAAGATCTGCCAGAGCCATACGACACAGAAGAGGATGCTTTTAGCTAACTATCAGACTTAACATGGGGACTCCAATGAAGGAGACATAGCACGGACTGAAGAAGCTGAAAATGGATACAACTTTATGGGAAGAGCAAAATTATTAACTAACCAAACCAATTACAGCTCCTAGGCACTAAAACACCAACTGATCAGTTTGCATGGAGAAATCCATGGCTCCAGGTACATATGGAGCAGAGGATAGCATTCTCTGGCCTCAATGAGTGGAGAGGACATGGTCCAGCAAAGGCTCCTTTTTCCAGTGTAGGGGAATGCCAAGGTCTGAGGTGGAAGAGGGAGGTTGGGGGAGGGAGCACGTTCATGAATGTCATTGAGTGGAAGGGGACAGGATTAGCTTGGTGGGAAGGGAATAACATCTGAAATATTAATAAAGAGAATATCCAAGTTAATAAAATAAGAGAGAAAGAGTGGCATCAACAATGTAATGATATAGGGCTTTTTCAGTTCATTAAAGTTTTTTTATCAGCATAGCTGAAAGCATCAAGTAAATAACATATACTTCAAAATATTAAGAAACAACCAAATGGGCTTTTGTTTGATTTTATAAAATTAATGAAATCATGTTTTAGTAAAAGTTTATCATATTGTAGATGACGGTTTTAATTATTTAGATATTGACAAAAATTCTTAATAGTTATGTGGACTTATAATTGTTTTGAGCGTGAGATGACCTGACATATACATGTTTAAAAAGTGAACAATCTGGCATACTTAAAAAATGTACAAGTTTAGAATATAAATTCAGTTACAAATTATGTTAATGTATTTAGTGTATTTTAAGCATTTTCAACATATTTCCTGAGGACTTTAGATGGCTTCTTTGTTGACATAATTAAGGTTAAACTTAGCACTTTTTAGATTGCTGATGTGTGAATTTCTTGGGTAAACCTGCATTTACATCAATTAACACTAATTTAATTACAACTTCTTTCTGACACTGTTAATATTAAATGCAGAGTCAGAGTTGTAGAGTGCTGTACCAATAGTAGTGTCCACAGAACCCTCTGGTAGTTAAGGTTTTTGGGAACTCTCTGGAAGAGAGGTTAGAAAGCTTATAAAGCCTAAGGGATGGGAGAGATTGCTCTGAGATTATATGAACCTTAAGTGTCTGGATCTGCATCTGTAACATCTCACAGACATGACTACCTCAACATAAGCCAAATGATGACCACTACAGACTTGCCCAAAAGGATAGGAGAAAGGCCTCTCCATAAGACCTCCAATCTTTTTTTTCTTTTTTTAACAACTTTGTTTTTAAAACACAGAGATACATGTACAGATTTTTAAAAACATTTGGCATAAAAGTATATAAATACATTTTTGTCAGTACGTGATTTTTTTAAATGTTTGATAGTATGCATTGAAATCTTACTATTTACACTAAGCATAAAGTACATGTAAAACAAAATGTAATAAGGAAATACTCAGGTTTATTTTTGGTGTGTAAATATTAAACAATGATTTTTAAATACCAAAAATTGCCGCAAGGCTATCTTCTTAGCTCTTGAGTTATTAATGACTTAAGGAAGGTCTAGGTATATCCCACTCTTAAGAGGGTGCTATACTTATTTTTTTTTCTAAGAAGGATTGAGGATTCCACTTTTTGGCTTTTCTTTTTTGAGCTTCTTATGATCTGTGAGTTGTCCAATCTTAAAGAAAAAACTACAAGTCATCCATATGGTTATTCAATGCTAAATAGTCGTCTCAGAAAACAAAATACATATAAGTAACAATGTAAACTATTAAATTAGGAATACATGGACATTTGTATATATGTATACTCACATACACACATATATACAGTATATACATAAGCATACACTTATATACACACATATACAACATAACAACAAATAATGGAAGGTAAGGTCAGAAATTTGTTTATGAGAAAATACACATACTTATTCACCATAATTTATATCTATACATAGTCATACATATACACATGCAACCACAAACAATGAAAGGAGAGACCATAAGACTGATCATGTGGAAAGAGAGCTATATGAGAAGATTTGAAAAAAAGGAAAGGGAAGAAAGAAATTGTATAAATATGATCAAAAGAAACAAGAATACAAATGCACAAGAACAATTATTAGCAACATTTCTTCATAGAGAGAAAGTATCAGTTCCTCATTCAGAATAAATACACTGCATCCTGCACTGAGGAAAGGGGCTCCTAAGTTTATATAGCAGCTAAAGAAACTAACAGGGCTCAGCACACTCAGAAATTTAGAGAATACTCTCCAATGTAAAAATTCCTGAAGAATCAATAGTTATTACTGAGCCTCTCAAGCCAAACTACATATGCTCTGTTAAGTAACCTCTCATCTGCTTTACCAAGTAACACACAAAAACCAATAGCTTACAAGTAAAATATAAATATATTCAGCACCCTTTGTGGATATACTAAATATACTTATAAAAATGAATGTGAATTATTTTATTTCAAGTGCTTTAACAATTTGAGAAACTACTTACTAGATATGTTTTAAAATAACTCAGTTAAATATAATTTAAATATATACATTAGAATAAAACTTTGAGCAAAATCATCAAATTTCACATAAAATATGTTTATACAGCCATGCTCACATAATCTAAACTACAAAAAGTCATATAATACTACATTTCATATGATGGTAATTTAAAAATCAACTTTCATTGCCAAAATGTCTTCCTATTATTTGTATATTACTTTTTCTATAAATTTTCTTATTTATATAATATATGATTTATATAAAAATAGTTTTGTCTCATAAACAATATCAATTAATAATGTATAGAAAAATTTTCTCGATTTCTTTTCTTGAAATGAGAAGATTACTTAAATTCTCTGAATATACTCATAAACAACATTATTTTATAGTATTTCTGGATGATTGCATATGCAGACACATATACACACAATTATAATTAAAAGTGTTCTAAGCTGTTATTTTGTGACAAATTTGTTTTAGGTAAAATTTTCATGATATTTGTTTAAGAGTTAAGAAAAGAGGTTGCTGTGTTTGCTTAGGTGTCAAAATCTTATTATCATCACTTGGAAGATATATTTAATTCCTAGAAACCATGCTGGTTAGCTCACAACTATCAATAACCTTCACTCCAGAAACCCTTCAAGCTTCTACAGATATTCGTATCCATTCATGTGTACATTCCCATAACAGAAATACATTTAAACTTAATTAAAAACAAATCTTTAAAAGCACAGAGAGAAAGTACAGGATTGGGAAAAAAGCTTTATATTAATATGTAAATGTATGATAATTAAACAAAAATGTTGAAAGTGATGTAATGTATGCATATAAAATAGTCTTTTGTAGATTAATGTTAAGGTGATATATCATTGGACAGTGGAAAGATAGGCAATGAAAAGGTAGGGATGTGGAAAAGGAACAGAGGTTAGACGAAGAAATCAAGATGGAGCTAGAGAGAGCAGATCTGGATCCTGGTAATCGTAATTGACAATAGGTAATTGGAAAATTTTAAGGGATTCTGTAAGTCTTTTATCTCATAAAAAGAGCAGTTTGTATCTTTGTCTATTGATGTAATCTCATTGTGTAGAGGGTTTGTGAATTGAGAATCTATTATATAAACCAGTTGAAAAGTTACAGATCTTTGAAGTGATGTTTGTGACAACTGTAAAGGAAAGAAAATGCTGGGGCAGTAATTCCACCCAGGATGGAGGCAGTAGGGCAGGGGGCCTGAACAGCCTGGGAGGGAAATCAGGTGAAGCAGACAGCTTGGGGATGGAGTCCCTTTGCTCAGTGGCAGAAGCAGAGTGAGACTGTGTGGGCCTATAAAGAGATAAGCCTTTCATTTTTAATATTTACTGCAACAGTCTTTAATTCAGGTTTTTGTCAGAAGTCTACATTCTGGGAGACATATCAACAATCATAGCTTCAACAAGAGAGAATATCAGCATTCTTGGAGCTGATGAACATGAATTCATCTTTTTTCCATAGTTCTCAAACATGACAAGTTCATCATCTTTAATAGATGAAGATTTTCCATGCACAAATATCTGCTTAGAAATTAGAGCCAAAATTGAGAAATGAGCCTAAATTGGAAAGTGTGAAAATTTCAGTTTTCAAAAGAAAAAAATTTCAAATGTACAAAACAAAACCTCAGAGCGCGCCCAGGCGGCGGCGGCAGCGGCGGCGGGAGCCGAGCAACTGAGAGAGAGGCTGGCCGCGCGGGCCGGCGGGCAGCGGCGGCGCCCGGAGCCAGGCAGAGGGCGAGGCTGGCGGGGACGGCGGGAGCCGTCCGTCCGACCGCGAGCCCCTGAGGCGTCCGCGGCTGAGGAGAGGAGCGGCGGCGCGAATGCAGCAAGTTTTGGAAAACCTTACAGAGCTGCCCTCATCTACAGGAGCAGAAGAAATAGACCTAATTTTTCTGAAGGGAATTATGGAGAATCCTATTGTGAAATCACTTGCTAAGGCTCACGAGAGACTTGAGGATTCAAAATTAGAAGCTGTCAGTGACAATAACTTGGAATTAGTGAATGAAATTCTTGAAGATATCACTCCTCTGATAAGTGTGGATGAAAACGTGGCAGAACTGGTTGGTATACTCAAGGAGCCTCACTTTCAGTCGCTCCTGGAGGCCCATGATATTGTGGCATCAAAGTGTTATGATTCGCCTCCTTCAAGCCCAGAAATGAATATTCCTTCTCTCAACAATCAGTTGCTGCCAGTAGATGCCATCCGGATTCTCGGGATTCACAAGCGAGCTGGGGAGCCGCTGGGTGTAACATTTAGGGTTGAAAATAATGATCTGGTAATTGCCCGAATTCTTCATGGAGGAATGATAGATCGACAAGGTCTGCTTCATGTGGGAGATATCATTAAGGAAGTCAATGGACATGAGGTTGGAAACAATCCAAAGGAGTTACAAGAATTATTGAAAAATATTAGTGGAAGTGTTACCCTAAAAATCTTACCAAGTTACAGAGATACTATTACTCCTCAACAGGTATTTGTCAAGTGTCATTTTGATTATAATCCATTCAATGATAACCTGATACCCTGCAAAGAAGCAGGACTGAAGTTTTCCAAAGGAGAAATTCTTCAGATTGTAAACAGAGAAGACCCAAATTGGTGGCAGGCTAGCCATGTGAAAGAGGGAGGAAGTGCTGGTCTGATCCCAAGCCAGTTCCTGGAAGAGAAAAGAAAGGCATTTGTTCGCAGAGATTGGGACAATTCAGGACCCTTTTGTGGAACTATAAGCAACAAGAAAAAGAAAAAGATGATGTACCTCACAACCAGGAATGCAGAGTTTGATCATCATGAAATTCAGATCTATGAGGAAGTAGCAAAAATGCCACCCTTCCAGCGGAAAACGTTAGTGTTGATCGGAGCTCAAGGTGTGGGCAGAAGGAGCTTGAAAAACAGGTTCATAGTACTGAATCCTGCTAGATTTGGAACAACGGTGCCATTTACTTCCCGGAAGCCAAGAGAAGACAAAAAGGATGGACAAGCATATAAATTCGTGTCCCGATCAGAGATGGAAGCAGATATTAAAGCTGGAAAGTATTTGGAGCATGGCGAATATGAAGGAAACCTATATGGAACCAAGATCGACTCTATTCTCGAAGTTGTCCAAACCGGACGGACTTGCATTTTGGATGTCAATCCACAAGCACTGAAAGTGTTGAGGACCTCTGAATTCATGCCTTATGTGGTATTTATTGCTGCTCCAGAGCTAGAGACCTTGCGTGCCATGCACAAGGCTGTGGTGGATGCAGGAATCACCACCAAGCTTTTGACGGACTCAGACTTGAAGAAAACAGTGGATGAAAGTGCCCGGATTCAGAGAGCATACAACCACTACTTTGATTTGATCATCGTAAATGACAATCTAGACAAAGCCTTTGAGAAACTACAAACTGCCATTGAGAAACTGAGGATGGAGCCACAGTGGGTCCCAATTAGCTGGGTGTACTGATGATTCAATAAGGTTAACAGTTAAATAAAACTTTAAAACAGTGACTCAACAAGTAAACCTTCTGCTGGGAGAGCACATGCGGAGGTAGAGGCGTCTGCTGCATCTAGGCATTTTTATTGTGTAGATTGAAATAACAGTGCACTAGGTGGAATTTTTATATATTTGTGGTTTGGAAGGTATACTAATATATAATTTCTCTTAATTTTTCTAACTTTTTATGAATAAAACCTTTCTATTCATACCACATAAGAAAATGCGTTGAAGCATTTTGTAAATTTGATTTAATGCCCTTACCCTTTTCATCAAAGGAGTTTTCAGATCATTCTCTCCAACACTGATCTCACATTTTCACTGTGATAATGATACTTGAAATAGTTTTGTAATGCTGTCATTCTTGTAAGTGGTTAGTGAAGGGTCAGTTATTCTCTTGTTAGACAAAAACAGTAGTTATTGACCTTCATCAAACTCCTTACAGAAGCAGAATTTAAATATCAGTGCTATAGCTAGTTCACTACTATATTAATCTATCTGTTCAGGGCCACCTCTTATTCCAGAGTATGGCTGCACATTCTTATTTGTACAGCTAAATGAGCTCCCGACCCCCTCTCTCTAGTGACTACGATGAAGAGCAATAGCTTGCACTCTCTATGGGATTATTCTTTCTGTTTGTCGCAGTGATGTGCTGATTCTGACTGATGTTGCATGTCAGTTCTGGAAGCTTGGGTGGAAGCATGGTCATGTACACGGGGAGTGCCTTATCCTGCAAAGTGACTCAACTGAGAGAACGTTCACTTATTTTCAAATACAAAATTTCAAACCTATTACTTCAGTTTGGTTTTTTAAGAATAGTCAGCAAAAATATGCCTCTGCAAATGTTTGTGATATTTAAAGATGTCTCTAAGCTGCAAGCTGTTTGTTAATCATCAGATGTGATTTCTGAGACAGGAAGTAATTTGTTAGGGTATTTGTTCTCTGTTTCATCAAAAAACAAGTCTATTGAACAGTTTACAAGATTTGGAAATAATTGCCAGCTATTCATATATACACACACCTAACATTCTTTATGTAATATATACTAAATAATAGTATATACTCTTCAGATTTCTGTTAAAAAGTATACTTTTTTCTTAAGATTAGGAACCATGTCCTTTAGCTGCAGACACAGTGTACTGATTCCCATGTTCACCATGGTTGATACCCTCCTCTAGGATTCTTGAATGGTACATGTTCTTCCATAAACATTGACACTTAGTGATGCAGCTCATCACTGAACTAGGTAACCTTAGTTTATATTGCTGCCAGCTTTTCACAGAAGAGTCATACTTTAAAAGTTTGGTGCTTAAATATAGATGAGTGTCTTTGGTGACAGGCTCTAGACACCTGACTTCTGATTTTGGCTTTCCCCTCGTCAGACTTCTACATCCATCTACATGAAGCAATATTATACATTTCATAATAAAACACCTAAGTTACCATATTGTTAATAATTTGTAATCTGCAAAATTCTAATTCTAATTTTAATTCTAGAATTTCATAGCCAAAATATAAATTATTTTTCTTTTTTTGGGGGGAAAGATTGTTATAAAATGGATCATACACTTACTAACCTTGTAAACTACATGTATTTGTTAAAATTTATGGATTCTCAAAGCAACATGAGTCAGAGCACAATAAAAAAAAAACAAAAACAAAACAAAACCTCTCTTTTTTTGAATAAAATTTCTTTTAAAAACAAGATTGAGATGCATTTAAACTATCATGAAAGAACCAGAATTACAAAACTTCAATTTAAGTGAAGATTTTACTACCAGTAAATTCTGAATTTACTATCAGTTTTGAATGTGATATTATTAGAATATAAAAATTTATACCAATTTTGGAGAAACTCATTAGTAAGATAGTGCATTAAAAGCTGCACTAGTAATATACAAAGGTCTTACTTTTCTACCCATCCTGCTTCCAAATAGAATACTGGATGAAAATTGATGTTTTTTTTTTTGACTATCTAATTATGGACTTGGCCATGACCTTGTTACTCACTGATATCAGTCATGGATGATTGCCCAACAGTTGCTGGCAGAAGAAAGACTGTTTATTAAACAACAGTTTCAACCTTCTATACTAAGTTCTCTGACTAGAGGGGAATCTTTTAAGTTTTAGGTCCTTCTTGTAGAAATTATATTAATTTAGCATTTCATAATAATTTTTTTGTAATCATAATTAAACAGCACCAATTAAATGCTATAAAGTTAGGATGCTACTACAAAATTGAATGTGCTAATTAAAGTCATGGAATCAAATTTCACAAAAATGAACAAATATATCATCAATGAGATAATGATAATTATATAAACCATGAGTGTATTAAGAAATTGTGTTAATTTTGAATATTTTTACAAGATTTTGTGAGCACAACATTGAATTTCTTGGAGCCTTATATTTGTCTTTTCTTTAATGAGGCATGAAATGCAAGCTTTACCAGAAGGGATGGAGTATTATTCTGAAATATGTCTATCAACACTGTTTTAATAACAATGTTAATAAATTTTTTCTTTGTTATCTAAAATTCAGTTTTAATTTTAAATCTTAATATATTAAGCTGCTACAAGTATATATGTAAGTCATGAGGTTGGTAATGGCCCTTACATCACAATAAAATTAAAGTAATCATCATAATACTTTACTGACGTGCTTTTTTACTATTACATATAAGTGCTCTCTTATTTATCTATGAGAAACATTAATTACAAGTATAAGAGCATCAAGTAAATAAGAAATGCTTATTCTGATATAAGTGATAATACAGCCATTCGATATTCCTCAGCTGAGAAAGTTTTGTTTAGCTCTGTACCCCATTTTTTTAATAGGGTTATTTGATTCACTGGTGTCTAGCTTTTTGAGTTCTTTGTATACCTTAGATATTAGGCCTCTATCTGATGTGGAGTTGGTAAAGATCTTTTCCCATTCTGTTTGCTGCCGTTTTGTTTCCTTGACAATGTCCTTAGCCTCACAGAAACTTTGCAATCTCATTAAGTCCCATTTATTGATCTTTGACCTTAGAGCTTGAGCCATTGGTGTTTTGTTCAGAAAATTTTCTCCTGTACCTATGTGTTCTAAGGTTTACCCTACTTTCTCATCTAATAGTTTCAGTGTATCTGGTTTAATGCGGAGATCTTTGATCCACTTGCACTTGAGCTTTGTACA
This sequence comes from Micromys minutus, assembly GCF_963924665.1. Lineage (NCBI taxonomy): Eukaryota > Metazoa > Chordata > Mammalia > Rodentia > Muridae > Micromys > Micromys minutus. Next base: position 84,493 of record NW_027667407.1, on the reverse strand, counting down.
ATGAGATAAGAAAGGGTCTATTTTCATTCTTTTGCATGCTGAGTGCCAGTTGGACCAGCACCATTTGTTGAATAGGCTGTCCTTTTTCTATTGAATTTTTAAGGCTCCTTTGTCAAAAATCAGGTAACCATATACCTGAGGGCTCATTCCTGGATCTTCTATTCTATTCCATTGATCCACATGCCTATTTCTGTACCAGTACCATGCAGTTTTCAGCACAATTGCCTTGTAATATAGCTTGAGGTCAGGGATAGTAATTCCTGCAGATGTTTTCTTGTTGTTGAAGATGGATTTCGCTATTCTAGGTCTTTTGTTATTCCATATGAAATTGCACATTGATCTTTCCAATTCCATGAAGAACTGGGTTGGAATTTTGATGGGGATTGCATTGAATCTGTAGATTGCTTATGGTAGGATGGCCATTTTTAAGATGTTGATCTTTCCAATCCATGAGCATGGGAGATCTTTCCAATTTCTGAGATCCTCCTCAATTTCCTTCTTTAGAGGTTTGAAGTTCTTGTCATACAAGTCCTTCACTTGCTTAGTTAGAGTGACACCAAGGTATTTCATAGTTTTTGTGACAATTGCGAAGGGTACCTTTTTCCGAATTTCTTTTTCCACATGTTTGTCCTTTGAGTATAGGAAGGCTACTGATTTGTTTGAGTTAATTTTGTATCCAGTCACTTTGCTGAACTTGTTTTTCATATGTAGGAGTTCTCTGGTAGAATTTTTGGGGTCACTTAAGTACACTACCATGTCATCGGCAAAGAGTGTTGTTTTTATCTCTTCCTTTCCGATTTGTATCCCCTTGATCTCCTTTTGCTGTCTAAATGCTCCAGCCAGGACTTCCAGTACTATGTTGAATAGGTAGGGAGAGAGTGGGCAGCCTTGTCGAGTCCCTGATTTTAGTTGGATTGCTTCAAGTTTCTCACCGTTAAGTTTGATGTTGGCTGTTGGTTTGCTGTAAATTGCTTTTATTAGGTTTAAGTATGGACCTTGGATTCCTCTTCTTTCCAGGACTTTTAACATGAAGGGGTGTTGAATTTTGTCAAATGCTTTCCCAGCATCTAGTGAGATGAACATGTGATTTTGTTCTTTGAGTTTGTTTATATGGTTGATTACATTGATGGATTTCCTTATATTAAAGCATCCCTGCATCCCAGGGATGAAGCCTACATGGTCATGGTGAATGATCGTTTTGATGTGTTCTTGGATTCAGTTTGCAAGGATTTTGTTGAGTATTTTTGCATCAATGTTCATAAGTGAGTTTGGTCTGAAGTTCTTTCCTTGTTGGGTTTTTGTGTGGTTTAGGTAGGAGGGTTATTGTAGCCTCGAAATATGAGTTAAGTAGTATTCCATCTGATTCTATCTTCTGGAATAGTTTGGAGAGTATTGGTGTTATATCCGCAATAAATGTCTGATAAAATTCTTCATTCAACCCGTATGGACCTGGGCTTTTTTTGGTGAGAGGCTTTTGATTACTTCTTCTATTTCTGTAGGTGTTATAGGATTATTTAGATGGTTTACCTGGTCCTGGTTTAACTTTAGGATCTTGTAACTCTCTAGGAATTCGTCCATTTCCTTCAGATTTTCCAATTTAGTGGAGTATAAGATTTGTAGTAAGATCTGATGATTTCTTGAATTTCCTCAGTTTCAGTTGTTATTTCTCCACTTTCCTTTCTGATTTTGTTAATTTGTATACTCTCTCTTTGTCCTCTAGTTAGTCTTGCTAGGGGTTTATCAATCTTGTTGATTTTCTCAAAGAACCAACTCTTGTTGGTTTTGTTGATTTTTTCAATGGTTCTTTCTGTTTCTATTTGGTCTATTTCTGCCCTAATTTTGATTATTTCTTGCCATCTAATCTTCTTGTGTATATCTGCTTTCTTTTGTTCTAGGGCTTTTAGCTGTGCTGTCAGGTTACTGATGTAAGCTCTCTCCATTTTTTTTTAGGAAGCACTTAAGGCTATGAGTTTTTCTCTCAGTACTGTTTTTATTGCATCCCATAGGTTTGGGTATGTTGTGTTTTTGTTTTCGTTGAATTCTACAAAATCCTTAATTTCTTTCTTTATTTCTTCTTTGACCCTGCTATTGCTTAACAGAGCATTGTTTAGTTTCCATGTTTATGTGGGATTTTGTTGTCTTTGTTGTTGTTAAAGACCAGCCGTAGTCCATGGTGATCTGAGAGGATGCATGGGAGTATTTCAATCTTCTTATATTGATTGAGGCTCTTTCTGTGTCCAATTATGTGGTCATTTTCGAGAAGCTGCCATAAGGTGATTAGAAGAAGGTGTATTCTTATACTTAAGATGATATGTTCTGTATATATCTATTAATTCTAGTTGGTTCAAAGTCTCTGCTAGTTTTGCAGTGTCCTTGTTTAGTTTCTGTTTCCATGATCTGTCCATTGGTGAGAGTGGGGTATTAAAGTCTCCCACTATTATTGTATTGGGTGAAATGTATTTTTTGAGCTTTAGCGGGGTTTCTTTTATGAATGTGGTTGCTTTTGTATTTGGAACATATATGTTAAGGATTGTGAGTTCCTCCTGACAGATTTCTCCAGTAATGAGTAAAAAGTGTCCTTCCTTATCTTTTTTGATAACTTTTGGTTGGAAATTTACTTTATTCAATATTAGAATAGCCATTCCAGCTTGCTTTTTGGGGCTCTTTGCTTGGAAGTTTTTTTCCCACCCTTTTACTCTGAGATAGTGTCTTTCTTAGTCTCTGAGATGAGTTTCCTGTATGCAGCAAAAGGCTGTCTTTTGTTTATGTATCCAGTTTGATAGCCTATATCTCTTTTTGGAGAGTTGAGTCCATTTATGTTAATAGATATCAAGGAATAGTGGTTTCTGTTTCCAGCTATTATTGCTTTTGTGTGTTGAGTTGTGTCTGTGTTTTTTTCTTCTTTTAGTTTTATTGTTTAGAATTTTTCTTTTTTTTACTAGTCTGTATTTTCCCTGATTGTATTGGGTTTTCCACCTATAATTCGTTGTAGTGCTGGGTTTGTGGTCAGATATTGTGTGAATTTTGATTTGTCTTGAAATATCTTCATCTCTCCATCTATGGTGTTTAATAGTTTTTCTGGGTATAGCAGCTTGGGCTGCCACTTGTGTTCTCTTAGGGTGTGCATGATGTCTGTCCAGGCTCTTCTAGCTTTCATAGTCTCTGTTGAGAAATCAGGTGTGATTCTGGTTGGTCTGTCTTTATATGTTACATGACCTTTTTCCCTTACTGCTTTTAGTATTCTTTCTTTGCTTTGGGCACTTTGTCTTTTGACTATTATGTGTCGGGAGGTATTTCTTTTCTGGTCCAACCTATTTGGAGTTCTGAAGGCTTCTTTTATGCTCATGGTCATCTCATTCTTGAGGGTAGGGAAGTTTTCTTCTATGATTTTGTTGAAGATATTTACTGTGCCCCTTAGTTGATACTCTTCTCCCTCTTCTATTCCTATTATCCTTAGATTCGGTCTTCTCATTGTGTCTTGGATTTCCTGGACATTTTGGGTTAGGAACTTTTTGTTTTTTGCATCTTCTCTGGCTGTTTTGTCTATGTTTGCAATGTTGTCTCCTGCCCCCGAGATTCTCTCTTTGATCTCTTTTAATCTATTGGAAATGCTTGCTTCTGTGACTCCTGGTTTCTTTTTTTTTTTTTGGTGTTCTGACTCTAGGGTTATCTCTTTTAGTGTTTTCTTTATTGTGTCAATCTCTGTTTTAATTTCCCTCTTCCATTCCTTTATTTCTTTGGTTCTATTTTCCTCTAGTTCTTTGAGTTCTTTGAGTGTTTTTCTTGTTTCTTCTTTAAAAGCTTCTGAATCTTTTTGCTTTTCCTCCCTTTCTTGTTTAAGTAACTCTATCAGCGTCTTGAGGCATGATTTTAGGTCTGTGTCTTTTTTTTTCTGGAGTGTTTGGAGTTCCTATGTTTGCTGTTATGGGAGAGCTGGGCTCTGGTGTTGCTAGATTGTCTTGGTTCCCTTGGGATATACTCTTTCTCTTTCCTATTGCCATTTTGTTGTCAGTGATATGTTCTTACCTTTCCCTTGTATCTGGTCTGTGTCCTTGGTTCTCCACTGGTTGAGGTGTCAGATGGGTCAAGCCCTGTTTTATGCCTCTGAGTCGTCGGGTGTGAGCAGAAGTTCCAACGTTCTGTTTCTGTTTGCTGGATCAGGCACAGTTGCTCAGCCTCTATAAGCCGCCGTTCCGCCTGGCAGGTAGGCCAGGCTTCGCTTTGCATCCGGAAGTTGCCAGTTGCTCAGCTTCTATGAGCCACCGTTCTGCCTGGCAGATAGGCCAGGCTCTGCTCTGCGTCCGGAAGTTGCCTCCGGGTGGAAACAGAAGTTCTGATTTTCTGTTCCCAATCGCAGTTGCTCAGCCTCTATGAGCCGCCGTTCTGCCTGGCAGGTAGGCCAGGCTCCGCTCTGTGTCCAGAAGTTGCCTCCGGGTGGAAACAGAAGTTCTGATTTTCTGTTCCCAATCGCAGGTGCTCAGCCTCTATGAGCAGCTGCTCCGCCTTGCAGGTAGGCCAGGCTCCTGTCATTTCATTTCTAAACCCTCCTTAGTTTAAAACATTACATGTATGGAGTTGCATTGTAACAAAACACTCATCAGTGTTTCTGCAATGAAAAGTTTGTTCCTCTAATATTAACTTTTAGAGATCATCATCCTTTCTGTCATGACTACTACTTCGTAGCTATGATTATCTTTATCAAATTTCCACAACTGAATAACTAGAATTTCTCACTTGTAAGGTCAGCAACATTTACATATTATGATATTGTTTTATAACCTCATTTGTTATCATTTTAAGTTTTTGCTACCATTATAAATTTTTATTTATTTGGTACATTTTCAGTTTGGACATTTTGTAGCACTTTTGTATAAATTATTAAATCTGTATGTCAGCAACAAAAAAGGAGATACAAACACATGCAATTTTAAGTCTTTAAGTAAAATTAAGAGTGGAGGAAAAGGAGCAAATTTCTACAAGTTTTATCTGATCAATATAATATGTTTTCTGGTGTGCTAGAAACAGTATTCATAAACTATGCATTTACTAAAACTAATTTGTAACACATAATGTATGTAATAGCAATAAATTTAAATCCCTTGATTTATATTTTTTTAAAACAAAATTAACTAAAGGGAATCTAGAATGTGTGTGTGTGTGTGTGTGTGTGTGTGTGTGTGTGTGTGTGTGCATGGGCAATAATGTTTTGGTGTTGTGAATAATGAAAAAAAAATAAAAATAAAGAAAGACAGGAGATGGAGGGGAAGGAGAGAGACAGAAGGTTAGTGAGAGAGAAATAAAAAAAAAGAGAAAGAGCATCAGTAAACTTGATTAAAGATAAATCAATCAGTGATAATATGTTTATATATTGCCCCCTTGTATATTTCCCCAAATCTGTGTATCCTGAATTTGTACTAAATTTTTCAAAAAAATAATGATTGTATATATATATATATATATATATATATATATATATATATATATGATTGTATATATATTATATATATATATATATAATTATATATATAATTAGAAAAATTTCTAAAAGAGAAATGATCAGATGATTTATATATATTAATCTTTATCTACTAAGTAATTTTATTTTGATTGTACATTTTAAATAGAATTTTGTTATGCTATATTTTAGGAATATAATGTAAAATCAGCAAGTGTTATCTAACATCAATAAAAAGGATCAGATTGTAAAACAAAAAAAAATTAACATGGTTTCAATTCTATAGTATTGACCATATTTTTTGAATACCATTACCAGAGTGACACATTAACAAATGAACCTCTTTGACATTTTTATTACTTGATATTTGTATTCAAAAATGGTAAAATCTCTCAAAATGAAGATTTTTATACTTTTTCATAGTCTTCTTACCAAAATTTAATTACCAATTTTATCACAAACTTACTTTTATTCTGTTGTACACGTCCAGTTTCACAGTATGCAAGGCATCATTGTCATTTCTGGATTAGTGGACACTTCTATTGTTCAAGAAAGACAGCTCAGATGGGCTTCTAGATGCATCTACATTGAACTCTAAGAAATGAAAAGGAGATTTCTTAAAGTAGTTCATACTAAGGACAAGCAAAAATCTGAATCCTCCTCTTCCAGCCCTTTCTTTTTCTGTTTGTATGTAGTCGTAGTCTGTAGTCTGACTGTAATCTATATATTGTCTTTCTCTAGCCGATGTTGCCTTTCCTTCTCAAAGGGTGTTAATCAACTTATTGAACATTGTAGAAAACATTGTACAGGCAAGGAAACAGGTACTTTTCCTACAGAAATATTTAAGTTTTAATAGCATAGCAGTTCTTTTACTGACCACAAATGACACAGAATAGCTCTTGAAAGCACATGTAGATGTCATCAAGCTAAATTCACAGCATTTATGATCTATTGGTTCTTTAAGAATGCTTTCAACCTGTGGGCTCATTTCTGCAAATGCATACCACAACACACACAAACACACGAACATTTTTTTGAGTCAGAGGCATGGAGGATCGCATAGTTTAAGATTAAAGCTATGCATTTACCCTAGGCTGTAAAAGCTGATCTCACTGGAAATTCTAAGCACACTGTGTTTCCTTTCATTGTTATCAAACAGGCAGAGTACACAGAAAAACAGCAGATTGAGTACATAGATTTAAATGATCTCAAGGCATATTGTCAAGCTGGCTGCGATACCTGGCAAAAGTGGTTTTTTTTTTTTTTTTTTTTTTTTTTTTTTTTTTTTTTTTTTTTTTTTTACTCTTCAAGGTGAACAGATTCCAGAGAAGACTAACACTAAAAGTTCCACTTGTGAATAAGTCACTTAATACTTTTAAATAGGGATGTAATCAACAGGACTAATAGTTTTACTCCTGCTTTATACTCTTTCTGCTTAGGACTTCTGAACATCTTATAGAGATTGCAAATAATTTGAAGAAATAAATAATTAGGGACTCAGTTAAATAATAAAAGTATTAATGTGTCCACTACTTTCTCAGATAAATATGTTTCTTATTTATTTTTAAGATTAAGGACACTACAGATAACAGCAATAATAATTGAAAATAGACCACTGACCTGTGGAAGCCTAATCATATAAGGAATAGCTTATCCATGTCCATGAGTTCCTTGTCTTTCACCTACATCTCTACTCTTCTAGACAGAGGTATCCCCAGCAAATTGAGTCCCTGCCTAAATCATAGTTAAATTCTATAACAGGATACAAATGGAAGTAGGTAGTCACCTCACCTCACTACTAGTTAAAGAAAAGTGATATGCTAAGCTGACAACATCTTGAGGTGGTTATAGAAAAAAGATAAAATCCTATTTACTGTTTGCAAGATTAACACTATTTTATCTGCTCTTGAAATCAATATGAAGAATCCTAAATAACACAAAAATAAATCTGAACAAAGAATTAAATATTCTACTCCACAAATACTTGCTTGGAATCCACAATATCTGGATAACAAAATATTTTCCTTCTTAAGGCTAATGAACTGAACTGTGCTATATCTTCCTGGAAAAACATGAATGCTGGGGAGGAATAGCTGATAAATACCAGAAGGTGAAAAATTGAGGAGACTTGGCTAATAAGTACTCATTTTCAATTTGATAGTTTGACAAAAGTAACTGTAAAGAAACCTACTGTAAACAGGATACCTGTACCTGAAAGGAATGCATTAGTGCTTGAATTTTCCCAAAAAAGTACCACATTTTTAACACACTTAGGTCTCTCAGACACTGGACCACCATTCAAACAGCATACACCAGCTGATATGAGGCTCCCAACACATATACAGCAGAAGACTGCCTGGTCTGGACTCAGTCAGAGAGGATCTATCTAAACCTCAAGACACTGAAGGCACCAGGGAGTTTATAGGTCTGTGGGGAGGGATGTGTGGTAGGAACATACTTGTGAAGATAGGGGATTAAGGAGAAAGTATGGAATGGGGAAACCTCAGAGGTTAGACAAAGTGGAGAATAAAAACTGGAGTGTATTTTAAAAAGATTAAATAAAACTCCAAAAATTTTGTGAGTAAATGTACACATTATTTTGCCTAAGTCATTTATTCTATAAGGTATACAAACTTCAAAACACATGTTATAAATATAATAATTCAAGTTTTATGTGCTAAGTTTAAATAAGTATAGCAAAAAGAGAATCGAACAGTGCACACTTTACTGGATAAATGATGATTAACTAAATCCAATTAACATCTGTATCTAAAATATTTCTTCATTAAATTAATTTTTAAAATATTGAAACAAAATTTTCTTTCATTTTTTTTCAATAAAGACATGGTCATTATGTTTGTACTATGAAATGTATATAGCAGTTTTATTAAATCTGTAAAAAATTTACACCATGTATTTGGACACAATTAATGTCCTCCCCAACTCCATTTAGGTTCAAAGATCTCTTGCCTTAATTACCCACTCAACATTTGTTAGCTTTATAAAATAAAACAAAATGAAATTCAGTTAGTGCCTTCTACATAGTCTTAGCCTTGTGGCTATCCACTAGGATGTAACTGACATCTAGACTATAGCCTTAAAGAAAATGAAGGATGTGAGAACACAGAACCTGCCTGTAGGAAGCTGAATTCCCAGGAGCCCTCTCACTCCTAAGCCCACAGGTGGGACCGCACTTTCTCACCTCTGACTGTACAAAGAGAGCTAAGAGGGCACAGGAATTGAAGAACTGCCTCAGAACACAGTTCTCCCACTACAGCTAGTACTAAATATTACAAAAAAAACCTGGAAAAGCAAGATTTAGATTTAAAATCATATGTCATGATGATAAATGAGAAATTCAAGAAGGGCATAAATAACTCCATTAAAGAACTACAGGAGAACACATGTAAACAAGCAGAAGTCTTTAAAGAGGACACATAATAATCACATAAAGAACTACAAGAAAACAGACCTAAACAAGTGAAGCAAGTGAATAAAAGCATCTAGGATCTAAAAATAAAAATAGAAACAATAAAAAGGGGCAAAAAGACACAGCTCTGGAGATAGAAAACCTGGAAAGAGATAAGGAGTCATAGATGCAAGCATCAATAAAAAAATACAAGAGAAAAAGAAGAGAATCTCAGGTGCAGACAATACCATAGAAAACATTAATACAATAGTCAAAGAAAATGCAAAAACGAAAAAGCTCCTAACCCAAACATTAAGAAAATCCAGGACAAAGTAAGAAGATGAAACCTAATGATAATAGGTGTAGAAGATAGCAAAGATTCCCAACTTAAAAAGAACAGTCAATAATCCAGTATATAAACAAACTCAAAGAAAACACATATTCATCTCTTTACATACTGAGAAAGCATTTGACAAAATTCAAAACTCCTTCATGTTAAGTCATGAACACATCAGGAATTCAAGGCCCATACTTAAACATAGTAAAATCAATATACATTCAACCAGTAGCCAACATCAAACTAAATTGTGAGAAACCTGAAGCTATCCCACTAAAATCAGGGACCTTACAAGGTTAACTTCTCTCTACCTACTTATTCAATATAGTACTGGAAGTACTAACCAGAGCAATTAGACAGCAAATAAAAAAAAAGGGTCCAACAAATACATTGGAAAGGAAGAAGTCAAAATATCACTATTTGTGTATGATATAAATGAACCCCAAAATACCACCAGAAAATTTTTACACCTGATAAGCAACTTTAGCAAAGTGGCTGGATATAAAATTAATAAAATTAATTTGTAGAAATTAGTAGCCTTCCTCAATTTAAAGAATCAACAGGCTGAGAAAGAAATTAGAAAGTCAACATCTTCACAATAGTCACAAAAATATATAAAATACCATTCTGTGACCCTTACAAAGCAAGTGAAGAAACTATATGACAAGATTCCTATACTTTTATGTAAAAATGCTTAAAATTTGTACATTTATCTTTGTTTTTTTAAAATAAAGTGGTTAAAAAAAAGAACTTCAAGTCTCTGAAGAGGGAAATTGTAGAAGACCTCAGAAGTTGGAAAGATCTCTCATGATCATGTATTGGAAGGATCAACAAAGTAAAAATGGACATCTGGCCTAAAGCAATGTACAGATTCAATGCAATTGCTATTAAAATTTCAACTCAATTCTTCGTAGAGTTAGAAGGAGCAATTTGCAAATTCATTTGGAATAGAAAGAAAAAAAAACTCAGGATAGCAAAAACTATGCTCAACAATAAAAATAAAAATAAAAAAATAAATAAAATCTTCTGGAAAATCACCATCTCAGATCTCAAGCAGTATTACAAATCAGTTGTAATTAAAAAAAAAAAAACTACATGGTATTGTTACAGACACAGGCAGGTAGATCAATGAGTGGAATAGAATTGAAGACCCAGAAATGAACCCACACACCAATGGTCACTTGATCTTTGACAAAGAGGCTAAAAACATTAAATGGAAAAAGGCCAGCATTTTCAATATTTGATGCTGTTTCAACTGGCAGACAGCATGTAGATAAATTCAAATTGATCCATTATTATCTCCTTGTGCAAAGCTCAAGTCCAAGTGGATCAAAGATATTTACATAAGCCAAGCACATTGAAATTAACAGAAGATGAACTGGGGAAGAGATTAGAGCACATAGGTACAGTGGAAACTTCCTGAACAAACACCGAGGGCTTATGCTCTAAGATCAAGAATCGACAAATGAGACCCCATAAAATTACAAGAGTCTGTAAGGAAAATAACACTGTGAATAGGACAAATCAGCAACCAATGAGTTGGGAAAATATCTTTACCAAACCTACATTTGATAGGTTAGTATCCAATATATAAAAAGAATTCAAAAAGTTAGACTAAAATAATCCTATTAAAAATGAAGAAAAGAGTTAAACAAAAAATTCTGAACTGAGGAATGCCAAATGGCTTAGATGCACCTGAAAAATTTCAAAATCATTAGTCATAAGTGAAATGCAAATCTAAATAACCCCAAGATTCTACCTCACACCAGTCAAAATGGTTAAGATCATAATCTCAAGTGGCAGAGGATGCTGGCTTGGATGTGCAGAAAGAGACACACTCCTCCACTGTTGGTGGGGTTGTAAGCTGGTACAACCTCTGGAAATCAGTCTGGCAGTTCCTCTAAAAATTGAACATAGAACTAACTGAGGACACAACAATACCACTCCTGGGCATATGCCCTAAAGAACTCCAACTTTGTCAAAAACAAATGTTCCACTATCTTCATAGCAGCCTTATTTATGATAGCCAGAAGCTGAATAGAACCCAGATGTTTTTCAGCAGAGGAATGGATACAATAAAATTGGTACATAAACACAATGGAGTACTATTGTAGTAAATGTTAAATGATCAGCTTATTCCTTTATCAGTCCCTACAGGTCTCACTTCATACACACAGCTCTAGTGCAGAGCCAAGCACACACATGCAGTGTCCACACCACTTGGCTCTCCAGAGTGCTCTAAGAACTCTGCCGAAGTTCAATTCACTGCCCCTGTTGTTTCTGTTCCGGGTAGATAAGACTGCCCTTGTGTGTTCTTTTTCTCCATCACTCAGTACAAACATGACTCTAAAGCCTGGTAGCTTCTAAAGTAAGCTTATATGTTAAATTCTCAGTCTACACACTTTCTACACAATAAGCTTATGTCTAATGGACAAAGATACAAACTGCCCTACTACATGGGATAAAAAGACATATAGAATGCATTAAAGATATTTATATCTACCAATTGTCAATTAAGATAACTTAGATCTAAATCCTCCTTCTCCAACTCCATCTTGATTCTCCCAGGAATCTCTTTTCTGCCTACTGTCTTTACTTCTGCTGCTCAACATTTCACAGCCTAACTCTCTTGTCCAATCATTTATTGCTTTAACATAAATCGACAGAGTGCTACTCAGCTATTTAAAACAATGACTTCATGAAATTCATAGGCAAATGAATGGAACTAGAAAATATCCCGAGGGATGTAACCTAGTCATAAAAGAATATAGTATGTACTCACTATAAGCAGACACTAACGCAAAGAGCTCGGAATACCCAAGAAACAATTCATAGACCTTATGAAGCTCAGAAGGAAGGAAGACAAGAATGTGAATACTTCAGTCCTTCTTAGAAGGGAGAACAAAATACTTACAGGAGGAAATGCAGGGGAAAAGAGTGAAGCAGGGACTGAAGAAAAAAAATCATCTAGAGACTGCCTCACCTGATTATCCATCTCATATTCAGCTACCAAACCTAGTCACTATTGCTGATACTAAGAAGTGCTTATTGGCAGGAGCCTGATATGGATGTATCCTCAGAGGCTCTGCTAGAGTCATACTAATAAAGAAGAGGAAGCTTCTAACCAATGGACTGAGCACGGAGACCCCAGTGGAAAGGCTAGAGAAATAACTGAGGGAGCTTAAAGGGTTTCCAACCACATGAAAAGAATAATTTCAATGAACCAACCTACCCCAGAGCTCCCAGGAACTAAAACATCAACCAATGTGTACACCTGAAGAGATTCATGAATACAGAAGCATATGTAGCAGAGGATGGAATTGTCTTGCATCAATGGGAGGAGAGGCCTTTAGTTCAGTTAGGGCTCATTTTCCCAGTGTAGGGGAATGCCAATGTAATGAGTTGAGAGTTGGTGGATGGGAGTTAGAGTATCTTCATGGAAACAAAGGGGCAGGTGATGAGGGGGAGAAGGAGATAACATTTGAAATGAAAATATATAGAAAATCCAATAAAAATAGATAAATAAAAAAGAAAAAAATAAGATAATGAACTCTCTTGCTATTCAGCTGATTGATTGCTAATAGGTCCATAACTAGAATTTGAACCCATAAATGGTACCAATATCTAGGGTACAGATCTGTGGTCAGAAAAGTTATAGGCCTTAATGTAGAAGTTAATACTATTATTCTCCTAAAGTATGTAGTATTAAAATGACTTCAAAGAATTCTTGTTATACAAATTAATACACCTCCAAATCTTTTTCCTCTGAGAAACATTGTTGGTAGATGACACTAACACAGCAACCCACAATTGATTAATTTGAAAAACAATAATAATAATAATAACAACAACAACAACAACCAAAACAACAACAAATTATAAAAGAAGTTTTAGGAAATATTGTTATGTCTTGGAAATTTTAAGTACCCTAAGCTTTATTACTTAAACTCACATTTAAATTTAAAGCAATGATTACAAATGTATTTAGGTATGGATAATCAGATGACCACACAATTGTTTCATTAATCACATTGATTCACATTTATTTTTATTGTTTTGATTCATCTTTTTCTATTGATGTATATTCCTTGCATTTTGTACTCCTCTAACTATATCATATGTATGGAATATTGTCTCCATATTCCTATATTCTTTGTTCTGTCTTCTCTCATATTTCATTGGTCTCCACTATTACTCCAGTTATTTTTTGCTCTTACATTCATATGTATACATTTTTTATTATTCTCCTCAATACAGGAACCATGAATGAAAGAAACATGTGATATTGGTCCTTCTGAGTCTGACTTAATTTATTGAAAAGCACTACATCCAGTTTAAATAGATCTTAATGAAATTTTTATATCTACATTTCAAGTTAAAGCTCACTAAATTTATATTAGAAATGTGTCAAAATACATACTTTGATATTTCTGTGATGAAATCTGGATTTTGCTGCTGAATGAAAATTTGAAAAACAACATACTGGCATATTATGCCATTCAACTATGCTATGTTAAGGAATATGTATATGATATCCTTTGTGAAAGAAAGATTAACAATCAAATAAAAAGTATATTACCATTCATTTATATAATTAAAAGTATGACAGCTGTTTTAACCTGTATATATAGCATAAAGTATGTTAGCTGCATTTTTTTTAAAAAATTCATTTATGATTATGCTTATATCTCAGTGAGTCCTGTACCTAGGATGTACACTTGAGAGAAAAATAGGTGAAATATCATTTCTGCAGCTCAAATTACAAGTACTTGTGAGCCTCACAATGTGGGTGTTAAAATATTGTAGAAGCCTTTGCTCCAACTTAGCATCCTGCTGGGGAGCTTAGACACAGGGCAGTAGGTCTGCATCTCTCTGGATTAGAAATAAAACTGTAAAGACCTATCATGAAATTCCATAAGGTTATCCAAAAACCTGTATTCTTATGAACAATAAAGCCTTTTTTGGAATATTCCATGTACCAAAGCTTCTTTAAATCAGACAGAGGTTCCTGATTCATTTTATACTCACCAAGACTGGAAGTGTTTGATTTGCTCATCTAGGAAATTATTTCTTTTGTTTAGAAGCTTCATAGATACACCAGCTTTCATATTATTGATGTGATTTACAAAAATAAAGATATAGTATTTTAATTATTTGTTATTAATGACAACATAATATTAGCACAATTAAATTGATGTGAATTGATTCATTTTGCTTTTATTAGCTAAATAAAACTGTATTAAATGTTATATGTGTTGTAAAATTACTACTGACATTGGCACATGGACTAATTAATGTGCAAAAACATGGCTTTAAGTAACATCTTTGCAAAGTAAAATGAATTTCTTATGCAATATTTAAATATATCTATCATAGCTAAATCGTTTTTTAAATTGAACAACTTTAATTTAAAAAACAAATATAAATGTACAGATTTTAAGCATTTTTGCATAAAAGTATATGAATACATGTCAGTACTTGGTTTTTTTAAAGGTTTGATAGTGTGCATTAAGATCTTACTAGTTACAATGAGCATAAAGTACATTTAAAACAAGATGTAACCTGGAATTAGTCAAAGTTTTCTTGGTGTGTAAAGATTAAGCATAATGGTTAAGTTTTATTTATTGCTTGGTTTATATAGCATTATAATATTCTATCTGCTATTTTGTCATACTATAAGTATTTTAAATTGTCCTATTTCAATAAAATTTTTGTTTTTTATTTTCATTGCTTTAGAGCAATGATGAAATTATATTGATTTCTATTTATTACCTTCTTATAATTAGGTGATTTCTACTGTATACCTTACATCCCTATATCTTCTAGTTACACTTAAAATTTTGGTTTTCCTGTGATTGTACAATGTGTTCACATTGCTACAAACTCTTCAATTTTTTCCATTTTATATTTTAAAATATTAGTTCAAATATAAATTAATTCCTAACTTTCAGACAGTTTGTCCAGTCTATCATCTATGTCTGCCTTTCCTAGAATCCTATATGTAAATCCTAAAGAAAGAGGAAAGTTGATTCTTCTTTCTTTATTTCCATATATTTAGTCTCAATATGCTTTGTGTTGTGTTGTCTAAGGTTGCAGTAAGGTTCTATTAATTCTCTAGAAAGGATTTAATTTATGTATCATGATTTTCAGGTAGTTAAGAGTGAGTATCTTCATATGTTTTTATTTGTAATTTGTACTCTTTGGGATGCTTCACTGAAGTACAGGAATTATATCTGAAGTGCCTCCAGCTGTCCCTGACCTAAAGGAAGCCAGAGAGCTACAGGTTCTTTACATTAACTGGTAGAACAGTGTTAATGTTTTGTTTCCTTTCTTTAAAGATTAATTGAAGTTTTCTTTGCAGGATATATTAATGTGTGTGTTTTTAATGTATTAAAGTATTTCATTTACATAACATCTTACAAGATTAAAATAATATTTAAATAAATTACTTATACTTACAATATATTAAATTTGAGAAAGGTAGTAAGTCTAAAATACATTTGTTAAGAGACAAAGAAAGAATACTTATTTTTCAGTAAGTGCATATTTTAATTAAGTTTGTAAATCTTACATTTTCAGTTTTATAGTATATCTGACTTTAAATGGAACAATGTATTTGTACATATTAATGGGAAATAACATAGCAAGACAATGTATGCTCCATTTTTTGATTCTCATCCTGTTTGTAGTTGAATATAAATGAAATTCAGCATTGTACTCAACACACCTGCAGGTAAAACAAAAGTTATGCTGTAGGTGTTTGGGTAGACATCAACTCTCATGCTGTTAGATGAAGACAGTAATTTAGTATAAAGACTCTTGTGAAAAGAAATCCCCAAGTGTATAAATATTAAAAATGCACAATATGTTCAATGTTTTTCTCATTATTCCTTTGAGTTCTCAGAGATTTATCTCTCAGTCATATTTATGCAAATGAGGAAATAGTACTGAAGTGATTAATTATTTTACATTTTTAAACAATCTGTCATCACAAAATAGCCTCGCATATAGCATTATATCACAATGCAAATAATCCTAAGTTTTTTCCATTATAGTTAGGTCTGAAACTTGTTTGATTTTCTTATTGTTTTGCTATGTGGAATTCAATGAAAACATTTAGGATGGTCTTACATTTTTAAAAAGGAAGATTTTTTTTAAAGATTGATAAAATGTATATTTTCCGACAATTTATAGTAATTTAATTACTTTCACAATACAATGATGAAGATATTATTTCCATTCCACAAATGAGAAAAATCCATCGAGCTCCAATCTGGAGAACTTAATTATACTGTAAGCCAAAAAGAGAATATCTTAAAATTTGAATTTTTAAGGAACGTTTTAATAAACTGAAATAGTATTTTGTGAGGTATATTTTTATCTTTACTTGTGTGTAAGTGTGTTTGACTGTGAATCCATGCCACCTCGAAAGTCAAAAGGAAGAAGGAAGGCTTTAATATTAATTAAATATGTTCACTTAGAAATAGACACATGTACCATGATGTTCATAGCAACCATATTTATAATAGCCAGTAGCTGGAAAGAACCCAGATGTTCTTCAGTAGATGAATGGATACAAATCTTGTGGTATATTTACACAATGGAGTACTACTAAGCTATCAGAAACAATGACTTTATGAAATTCTTAAGAAAATGGATGCATCTAGAGATTATTATCCTGAGTGAGGTAACCCAGTCACAAAAGAACAGACATAATATGCAGTCACTGATAATTGGATACTAACCCTAGAAAGCTCTGAGCACCCCAGAAACAACTCATAGACTATATGAAGTTCAAGAAAAACAAAGGCCAAAAAAAAAAAAAAAAAGAAAATGAAAAACCATTATGCTTAATCTTTACACACCAAAAAAACTGACTTTTTCCAGGTTACATCTTGTTACATGTAGTTTATGCTCATTGTAACTAGTAAGATTTTAGTGTATACTATCAAACCTTTAAAAATATGTAGTATTGACAAAAATGTATTTATTTACTTTTATGCAAAAATGCTTAAAATCTGTACATTTATCTTTGTTTTTTAAATAAAGTTGTTCAATTAAAATAAAATAAAATAAAATAAAATGATTAGCATGAACAGAAAAAAAAATTGGGTTAACTTGAAAGAATAAAGAACTAGTATTAAGTTATCTCTGATCAACAACAACAAAGATGAAACTAGAAGTCTCTGTTTCTGTAAACCTGCCTTCCCTTCCTCCACTTCTATAAAGTATAATATTTTCTCTTCCTCCTTTTTTAGAGACCAACACATTTGCTTAGACAGCATGTCTTGTTTGCTAAAGATAAAACTGTCTTAATTAGAGACCTGCAAACATTAACTTCTACAGTTTGTTCAGCTTTTGGTAAATCTCTGATGTGTTTGGGATTTAAAAAAATGCTCATAAGATAATGCCTAAACCTATATAAAAATTCCTGACTAAGCCTGGGCTTATATGGAATGGACAGAGGCTAATCTGTACTTTAATTAAGCATGTTTTTTTTTCATACTTTGAAGAACAGATACTTTTTCCTTGAGTTAGGTGGATACTCCAGCCACAACCATCTCTCTGGATGCTGTAAAAGCCAGAAGAGGGTATTGGATCCCCTGAAATTTACGTTATAGGAGGTTTTGAGCTGTCTAATATGAGTCTAGGTGATAAACTTGAGTCCTCTGTGAGGACCAATTCATAGAGCTGGAGAGATGACTCAGCATCAAGAGCAGTGACTGCTCTTCCAGAAAACCTGGGTTCAATTCCCAGTACCCACACGGCAAGTGACAACAGTCTCTAAGACTAGTTCCAGGAGATCAAATACCTCCACATAAACATACATGAAGGCAATAAACCAAAATAAAATAAAATATGAAAGATAAAAGAAGAGTTTATTCTTTTAACAACTGAGCCATATCTCTAGAACCAAAATTTTAAGATTAAAAATAATTATTCTGATTTCCTTGATTAAAAGAATGAAGGTGATGTAGAGAATAGGAGAAGCTCTGGTAGAACCCGTATCTAAGGGCAAGGTTAGTAGGAGTCAATGCCCAACAGGAAAGACCCAGGGCAAATAGCACAGAGTCCTAAAGCCTCAGGCTTCATCCAGAGATGAATCCATGCAATCCACAGGAGACTCTGTATTTTTATTTTAATTTTTCAGTTACTCATCAAAGGAAAGGCTTAAGGTGAGCTTACTTCATTAGCAATACTGGAAGTCTAGGATGAAAATACCTGAAAATAAAAGGTATGCCCTTTAGTATAATTTTTTCTTTATTGTATTTGTTTTGTGCCAGTGGAGAATCTGATAATAATGCACTTATGATTAGATAGATACATAAATGAACAGCCAGACAGAGAGACAGATATGTATTTTTGGCTAAGGAAATGAGAGTGCTGTAAAAGAAGGGAAGAAAGAGTATAAACTGGAGCAGAACGTGGATTGCTTTGAGATTGTGTCTTCCAGTATAGCAAAAAGAACACCCAGAACTCCCAGCAATGTGACCACCTAAACAGACACTGAGCAAATAGAACACAATAGCGATTAAAAACATAACAGGCAAAAAGCCCCAAACCCTACAGGAGTTGCTACAGGCAACTTAAAAATGCTAAGAGCAGCAGAAATAGTCATTTTTTTTTATCATTGTATTGAAATCAGCTATGGGATTTGCATATACATGCACACTGCCTTTGTTGGCCTACTTCTTTTCTGTCTTCAGTGAAGTCCCTTTCTTGATCCTCCCAGGTCCCTTCCTTCTCGTACTAGCCACATTTCTGCTTCTATGTAATATGTTATCGTTTTATTTTTTTTCCTCCTTTGAACATGGCTTTCATAGCCCCATGGTTCCTTCTGTAGTATCATGGAATACCAAACACATATATGCATTTATAAAAATTAATATCTTAATTCTTTGACTTAATTTTATATTCAGCCACTTTGCCTAAATTGTTTATCAGCTGTAGATGGCTAAGTAGAATTTGGAGGGTTGCTTATATTTTCTGTCACATCATCCACAAATAGTGATACTGTGACTTTCCAATTTGTATACCCAAGATCTTTTTTTGTCTTATTGCTCTAGCTAGAATTTTGCATACTATATTGAATAGATATGAACAGAGTGGGCAGCCTTGTCTTGTCCCTAGATTTTAATGGGATTGCTTCAAGTTCCCCTTCATTCAATTTGTTATTAGCTGTTCAAACTTTTCAACTTAGAACCGTCCTGTCTAAAGGAAACGCAAGGACAAAAATAGAGCAGAAACTGAGGGAAAGGCCACATGACTGGTCCAACTTGGGAACCATCCCATGCGTGCATATGAAATTCTAACACAATTACTAAGGCCATATTGTTTCTGCATACAGGAGCCTGACAGGGCTATCCTCTACCAGCACCTGACCAAGACAGACACAGATACTTACAGCCAACCATTGGATTGAGGTCAGGGACCAATATGGAAGAGTTAGAGGATGGACTGAAGGAGGTTAAGGGGATTGCAACCCCATAGGAAGAACAACATTATCAACTAACTGGACCCTTTCGACCTCCCAGAGAATAAGCCAAAACCAAAGAGCATACATGAGCTGGTTCATGGCCCTGGACACATGTGTAGCAAAGGCCCGTTTGATATGACCTCAGTAGGTGAGGATGTGCATAGTCCTATGGAAACTTGATCTCTCAGGAAAGCAAGATGCTGGTGGGTGTGAGGGGTGGGTAGGTGGCCTAGTGGAGAAGCACCTTCTTAGAGGTCAGAGGGTAACAAACTAAATTAAGGGTGACCTGGAAGGGGACAACTTTGTAATGTAAATAAATATAATAGTATTATAAAAATAAAAATTCAGAAACAATTAAAAATTAATATATATGATCTATGAATGAGAAAAATATCACGGTGTTTTTCTAACCATAAGATACAACAATTTTCAGCCTTTTGTTTTTTCTTTTCACTTACCTATTTAACAGAAAGCCATTTCACTGTCTGCATATACTATATTCTCTTTACTCTTTTCATGTAGGGGTTTATTTATGCTAAATCCATTTATCAGCTATTGTGAATATAGTCAGTATTAAACTTACATAGTCAAATATTTCTGTATGGGGACACAGTGTCTCTTGAAAAAAATATGATAGATAGAATATATGATAAATAGAGAGATAGAGAGATAGATAGATAAATAGATAGATAGATAGGTAGATAGATAGATAAATAGATAGATAGATAGATAGATAGATAGACAGACAGACAGACAGGCAGATATGTGCTTCTTGGCCATTCTAGACTCCTCAGTTGAGAAGTCTCTGTTTAGCTCTGTAGCCTATTATTTTAATAGGTTATTTAGTTTTCTGGAGTCTAACTTTTGAGTCCATTGTATACTTTGGATGTTAGGCTCTATAGATATAGGGATAGTGATTTTTTCCCCATTCTGTATGTTACTGATCTGACTAATTGACAGTGTTCTTTGCTTTATGTTTTTTAGTTTCATAAGGTCCCATTTGTCAACTGTTGGTTTTTGAGCTGAGCTATTGGTGATCTCTTCAGGAAATTTTCCCTTGTTTCAATGTGTTCAAGTTTATTTTTCAATTTCTCTTATATTAAATTCAGTATATCTAATTTTATGTGGAAGCCCTTGATTTATTTAAACTTGAGCTTTGTACGAGGTGAATATGGAATGAATATGAATCAATTTACATTCTTCTACATGCAAACTGCCAGTTAAACCAGCACCATTTGCTGAAGATGCTTTCCTATTCCTGTTGTTTGGTTTTGGCTTCTTTATGAAAGATCAAGGGTTCATAGGCATGTGGGCTTATTTATGGGTCTTCAATTCTATTGCATCGACAGACCTTGAAATTGACAAAAGATTCTTCTCTCATACAATACTCCCCAACCACAGTCTCCCCTCCCTTCACTCCTGACTACTTTGTCACCCACTTTCTATTTTCTCTAGATCCACCTTTTTTGTTTAGAAAAAAGCAGGTCTTCAAGAGCTTACAGCTACATGAGACAAAACAAAATACAATAGGATTAGACAAAATCCCTCCTACTGAGGCTGGAAAGAAAATTTAATATTAGGGAAAGTTACAAGAGCCAGCAAAAGAGTCAGAGACACACATTTCTTTCACTGTTAGGAGTCCTAGAAAAACACCAAACTAAGCAAACATATATCACATATGGCCAAAAACCTGGTGAAGAGTCAAGTAGAGTTCTTGCTTGCTTCTTCTGTCTCTCTGAGCAGATATGAAGTCCACTTAATTAATTCAAAGGACCTTATTCTCTTGGTGTCCTCTAGCCCCTCTGACTCTTACAGACTTTTCTCCTTCTCTCACTTATTGGTTGGTATATTTGCAGTTGTGCTGTATAATTTTACAGTTTTCATATATTCTAGATTTTATCCCTTCTGTGAAATAGGCAATAAATTATGGCAAAGATCTGGAATACAAGCACTGGGAAAAGATAGTTTTTGCAACAAATGGTGCTGGTGAAAATAGATATTAGTGTAAATGATGATAAAATTGCACCCTAAGTGAGTAACCTAGTCACAAAAGAACACACATGGTATGCACTCACTGATAAGCATATACTATCCTAAAAGCTTTGAATCCCCAAGAAACAATCCACAGACCATATGAAACTCAAGAATAAAAAAGGCCAAAATGTGGATGCTTCAGTCCTTATTAGAAGGGAGAGCAATGAGTTAACTACTTTAATATAGAATACTTATTTCAGGACCAATCAAAGATCTAAACATAAGCAACAATTTTTCCCCACAGGACTTTAAAATTACAGGGAATGGTCTCAAGAAGGGTCAAAGGGGCTCATATATGAATGCAGAATCTACACAGCAATGGAAATTATTATCAATAGAGGGGTGAGACAGATTGGTAATAGGTCAAATCTTTTGGGGGTATACAAAACAGTGGAAAAATATATAAAATTGAGTCTGTTTGAAAACAGTTCCTGGATTGAAAGAAACACTAACAAATATGAAGAGGACATTAACTGATCAGAGTAGTGGAGAAAGCACTTACATGATATATTTTCTGAAGCAAGTGCTTTTAGAAAAGAGAAGTCAGGGGTCATTGAACGAACTATTCTGAACATCACCAATGCTCAGAGAAACACAGAACAGGCTTATAGTTACCACTGTACACATGTGCACACTATCAACAGGCAGAGGGGAGATGTATTTTAAATGATTCTGAAATATAAAAGTGATTTATGATAACTGGAAATAAAACTATTCTGAAGTCTAAAACATATTATGAAGCTAAGAATAATAAAATATCAAAGAAGAAATCATCTTTACTTATTTGTGGATAATTAATTTTAGATAATCAACCAAGTGATATTTATAGTATTACTGTGCCAAGTTAAAGGTCTTTTTTAAGTGAAAACATATTTCTTATCATAATTACCTTTAAAATTATTTAAAGGGAAAAAAGCTCATGATCAATCTATATCACCTTACTTTTATCATTGAAAAAGAAATGTCACTGATAAGAGATAAATGACTCTGTAGCTAGTATTAAGTATATAAAACAGATACCAAAGTTAAACCAAGGATATTCTTTAACTTTGTTGAGCAGATAAAGTATGCCTTTGAAACATATTTTCCATTTATCTGATAGGCAAATTTTAATGTAATGGTTGCTCAATGTTTATCTAGATGAAGCAATGTGAGGAAATTGCAGTAATGAGCCATCTTAAAGTATTTTAATGACAATATAAGGAACTATGCCAATATATTTAATAGATTTGAAATGATTGAACAGAGAATAATGCCACCTTTAAAGACATCTGAAAATATATGAGGCATGTCCTTACTACTGCAATCTTCACACCAGATTTCTTCAATAGCCAATGACTGAATTTCAAAATAAAAGGTCAAACTATGCTGGAGTTTAAAAAATAAATGCTTATCTTTCACTGGACAACATATATCTTGATGCCAGAAGATGAAACAGAGATCATGAGTTTATTTATAAGAAGATAAACCCATCAATTCAAAATTTGCTGCCTATATATCGATAGATATGTGGCTTTCCACTGAAGTATTATGCACCTACTGTGGAAACACACTTAAAGAAAATCGACACTGCCTATAGTAGAAGCTATCAATTCCTAGAAAACTAAGGGGTGAGGCTTCATCTTCACCTTTATTCTCTACTCTGGAATTTTGTCTGGCTTGGGTTTGCTTGATGATTATACATTATGTCACAACCCCTGTGAATTCATATGCACAGATGCCCTGTTTTGTGTAGATAACATTGTTCTTTATTATCTATGCAATGCCTCTGGTTCTTACAGTCTTTCAGACCACGTTTTTCATAATATGTTTTGTGAGAAGAGGGTGCAGCGTTGATGTGCCACTTAGGGTTGAACATTCTTAAGGTTATTAGTATGTCACAACATCACCTATTATATTAATCTAGGGGTAAAGCAATACATAATTAAGGTTTATTTTTATACTATGTTCATTTAACAGAGTAGTAAAGAAGTCTCCTATAGACCCTAGACAAAACTATGACTTGTCTAGCCACAGGTTCTGAAAATTAATCCATCTATTCTTTTATCTTGTACATCAGGATTTACATGAATTCAGAAATTAGATGATTACACCCATAATATCAATTCCACAATTGTACCACTGAAAATGACTTATAGTAATAAGTGTAGTTCACAGGATTCACACATGGGTTAAAACTGATGATTATTTCCCTGCCCAAATAGCATGCATATAAAAACTATAAAATATAAAATTATGCAGATGCACTATAAAACTAACCAGATTGAAATGAAAATTCCTCCATGTCAGTACCAGTTTGATTTTTCCATGTTCTGTTTCTCACATACATGGCATCTTCGGCAATAGTTGCTTACTGTAAAGCATAGTCAGGAGCATTGACAATAGTTTGAGAGGTTTGAGATCTATAAGATTTCAAAGATCAATAATTCTAAAGGAGGGGAACCATACCAGGCCTTCCCTGGGACTTTTTACTGGTTACTATGTTATCGCTAGTAGGAATATTATGGTTTCTTCATATATAAAACATATTTAAACAAAGCACAGACACACACATACATATATTTTTGTGCATATGTGTATTTGTGAATATATATGTATATATATATATATATATATATATATATATATATATATATATATATATATATATATATATATATTCATATGCCATATGGAAACTTACCTACTGTTGTAGATGCTTTCATAGTAAGTTTCCATATTATTTTTGGAAGGCTTTTATAGTTATTCATCCCTCCTTGTATTTCTTTCTCTACTCTTACACATCCATGCTTCTTTATAATTTATTCCTTCTTATATAGCTTGAGTCCTTCTCCCATTACTTGTTACTGAATTTAAGATCTATATGGGCATTCCCAATGAACAATAAACACCAAAACTCTCAGAGTTGACATACATGAATTAGA
Organism: Micromys minutus; assembly: GCF_963924665.1. Classification (NCBI taxonomy): domain Eukaryota; kingdom Metazoa; phylum Chordata; class Mammalia; order Rodentia; family Muridae; genus Micromys; species Micromys minutus. Next base: position 59,857 of record NW_027667407.1, on the reverse strand, counting down.
CCTTTAGCATTTGGTTTCTGTGCTATCTCTTATTTAAAATAGTAATTCTGTCTATTTTCCTTTGAATTTTATTTGTGTTAATATATGCATGGTTATATATTATACAACATTTTACCTGTTCATCAGCTGATGCGAATCTGGATTGTTTCATTCTCTAGTTATTATAAAAAGAGTAGCTATGAACATAGATGTGCAGATATTTCTCTAGGAGGATATAAAGTTTATTGAGAATGGTATAGTAAGACTTCTTTAGAGATCTAGCTTCAAGTTTCTGAAGAATTTTTATGATTTTTTCTGTTTTTTTTAATTGGATATATTTTATTTACTTTTCAAATGTTATTCCCTTCCCAGGATTTGCCTTATATCCCATTTCCCATCACCCCTCCCCTTGCTTCTATGAGGGTGTTCACCCACTCACCCAGGCTCTCTCACCTCCCCACCCTGATATTTCCCTGCAATGCAGCAGCAAACCTTGGCAGGACCAAGAGCTTCTCCTCCCATTGATACCCAACAGTGCCATCCTTTGCTATATGTGCAGCTCGAGCTGGGGTTCTGTCCATGCATATGCATTGGATAGTGGTTTAATCTCTGGGAGCTCTGATTGGTTGGTATTGTTGCTCTTATGATGTTGCAAACCTCTTCAACTTCTTTAACTCTTTCTCTAATTCCTCCATTGAGGACACATTCTCAGTTTTATGGTTGGCTATAGCATTTACCTATATTTTCATTATGCTCTGGCAGAGCCTCTAAGAAGACAGCTATATCAGGCTCCTGTCAGCATGCCCTTTTTGGATTTGGCGGCTGAATATTGGCTGGATCCCCAGGTGGAGCAGTCTCTGAATTGTCTTTCCTTCAGTTTCTGCTTCATGCTTTGTCTCCATATTTCCTCCTGATAATATTTTTGTTCCCCCTTCTAAGAAGGGCTGAAGCTCTTTGGTCTTCCTTTTCCTTGAGCTTCATGTTATCTTATAAATCTTATCTTGGGTATTCCGAGCTGTTAGGCTAATATCCACTTATCAGTGAGTATATACTATGGGTGTATTTTTGTGATTGAGTTACCTCAGTTAGGATGGTATTTTCTGGATCCATCTATATGCCTAAGAATTTCATGAACTCATCATTTTTAATAGCTGAGTAGTACTCTATTGTGCCATCCCACAGCCAACAAAACTCTGACCTATAATTTTTTTTTGTCTAAAAAAACTACAGGAACAAAAATGGAGAAGAAACTGGGAAAAAGAAGGATCCAGTGACAAGCAAAACTTGGGATCCAGATCCATGGAAGAATCCAAAGCCTGACACTATTATTGATGCTAAGATGTACTTACAGACAGGAGCTTATCATGGCTGCCCTCCAAGAGGCCTAACAAGCAGCTGAAAGAGTCAGATAAAGACTTAAACCAAACCAATGGACAGAATAGGAGAACCCTGTGGTTGATTAGGGAAAACCTGGAAGAAGCTAAAAAGGACACCCCATGAGAAAACCAGCAGTCTCAATTAACCTGGATCTCTGAAATCTCAGATACTGGTCCACCTACCTTGCAGCATACACCAGCTGATATGAGGCCCCTGGACACATATACATCAGAGGACTATCTCATTTGGCCTCTGTGAGAAGATGGAGCTAAGTCTTATGAGAGTTGAAGTCCAATGGAGGGAAGAGGTCTGGTGGGGTGGGGTAAAGAAATTTTGAAATCCTCTTGAAAATGGTGAGGGAAGATGAATGTAATGAGGAACAGTCAGAGAGCAGACTGGGAGGGGGATAAGGACTGAACTATAAAAAAGATTAAAGAATAAATTTTTAAAAAGAGATTAGACTAGTCATGAAAGAAATGTATTTTTTTGTTGACTCAAAGATGAGCTCCCTTTTGATCCAGTGTGAAAAAGAAATACAATACTTGCACTTTTAATAAATATATTTAATGTCATATGTAAATAATATTTTTATATGATAATTACACTTTTTTCTGTTTCAAAATGCTAGTGGCTGAGCACTAGAATACATTTTAAGCATGCCTCTAAACTTATTTATTTGACATCTACTAATTCTTTAAAAAACATCATACTATTTACACTATTTCAATATTTCAAAAACAATCATTTCCACAATCCCACTTCCTAAGAAGAGTAAAACTTCATTTATTTTTTATTTGTTATTTAAAGTTGCCTTCCACAGGTAAAAAAGCAGAAATAGATAAAAACTCTGCCAGATTAATCTTCCTTTCAGTGATGCCTATCTTGAGTACATAGTCAGAAGGTGAATAGTGTTAAAGGACAAAAATTAAACAAAGAATTTTATCCAATTAGAAAACAAAATCTAACACAGCCATGAACTATATTTTATTTTTACATGAATGATTTATTTTTATAACAAGAAGAGGAATACAATGGATTACAAATTTCCAAATAATGAATGCCACACTCATCTTCCAAAGTAGGAAATGCCATTTAAAAATATAATTAGATGTCTGAGCTGAAGCTGGTTATTTTTCTGTTTTCGTGGCTTATTAATCTTTAACTTATGTGCCACACATTTTCAGGATCATTTTCTATGCAAAGAATTGAATTCTACACTTGCTAGTGATAATTGAGAAAAAAATTATTCTCAGCTCCATAACTTGATACATAATATTTAAGTTTTTTTTGCTATAGCAAGTGCTATGACAAAAACTCATTTATGAGATGATATTGATTACAACCCATAATTGAGAGAAATCTTTTAGGAATGAAACCAAGTCAATTCCTTCATGTGTTTTCACATCAAAAGTTATGTCACAGCAAGGAAAGTCCAGTAGGAAACACAGTAGATGTCTCACTTACTAATTAAACCTGACAAACTTATGGGGACCTAACATTCCTATAAAGGCAATGTCAACAGTGCAGTAAGTATGCTATACTAGGTACAATAGACCCACCTACACCAGTTAACAATCAAGACCATTCCTCTCAGGCAGACTTGCTGTAGGAAGTCTCCATTTAGAAGACACTAGGAGGTGTTAAGTTAACAGTGAAAGTTAGCTTCTAAGGTTTTATAAATTATAGAATTATTTCTGGTTAGGAAAAAAAATGATTTTCTTTTTTTCATTTTTTTTCAATTCTTGACCATTTTTATTTGGTGAACAATATCATTTGATTATTACTGAAAACTACAAAAATTGTCACATGAAAGCCAACAACAAATTTAATCTTACAAAAGGTTTGGTAAGAAAGATTGTAAGTCAAAAATGAAAATTTGAAAAGGAAGGTGTGATGAAAAACCCACAACTGCTTAATGAAAATCAAATCACTGTAGTGGAAAACTCCCCACCCCCAAACAAAGTAATAGCAAAGTATCGCAGAAGTCACCTTCAGCATCGGACCTGGGAGACACTCCAATGCCACAGGTCAGCCCTGAAAGCCATGCAAAGACATTGGATGTGCACAGCAGCTGTGGTGTCTGTACACAGTGAGAAGGGAAAAGAGAATGACCTTTCAGAGTAGATTAAGTCACATCAGATATGATTTCTTGTCATCAGACTGCTTCCCTGAAACATCTTTGTTCTATTTTCCTAAAAATAATAATAATAATAAACAGCTGGTGTTAGTAAAAAATGTCAACATGATGTTGAAAGAAGCAAAGTAGAAAGATGTTCTGGCATTGACCTCTGGGCTGCCACAGCTACAAAGGCAATACATGGGGGATCTGGGCTTCGGGTGACAGAAATGTAACTGATTTAAAGATTGCTCCTCTCTGACTTTAAAACCTTAGTACACTTAACACCAAGGAGTGTCATGGGAACTCAGGGGATCCAGGACTGCAGTCATTCTTAACTTGGAAGTGTGGGCCAGTCAAAGCCAACTTGTCTCTAGTGAGAACCCCCCACTCTCCACATGCAGTCAAATCATGCTTCAGGCCCAGTGTGGAGCAGATGCCTGGAAATCTTGCCAGCCATCTGAAGTTTGTACACGCTGTAGTATTAGAAATCACTGTTGATGGCTCATATATGTAATCTTTGAACCTGGGCAATAGAAGCAGGAAAGTCCAAGAACAAGGCTTAAACCATACAAACAGAAAGTAATCATAGTCAAATGTGGTGATACTTCTCTATAATTTTAGACCTTTAGAGGGGAAAAAGAAAAATGGTGAATTCAAGGATGTGGACTGCAGAATGAAGTTAAGGAGAGCCTAGGCTGAAAACATATTTCAAAAGTAAAGAGATTATATAAACTGAAAATGATGCTGAGTAACTAGTTCTACTTTTAACATTTTTTTTTTTTGGCACAGCAAGCTTCATTAGCAAGCCTAGTTCCAAACCTATCACTGTCCACTGAGTCTTATTTATACGCTCCAAACATCATGTGTCCTCCATGGGTCTTGACTCAGCAAATGATTCTGTTTCAGAGGACATCACTCTGTCAATCAGCCTGAGTCCTTATAAGCAGCCAAAACCTGCAGCATGCAACCAGAGGTTTCTATGAGTGCTTCTTTTTATGGAGTCTTAACAAATGCAGCTCAACTACTAAATGTAAGATGGACCAATACATGCATGTCCTCAGCAAAGATTCCTACATCATGTGTCCTATTTTCTTTTATAATATGAAAAAAGATTTTTATAGTATTCTTTTAGTATTGGATATTCTCTGTATTTACATTTCAAATGTTATCCCCTTGGCCCCCACTCCCATCCCCCTACTACATTCATGAAGATGCTTCCTCTCCCAACCACCCTCTCCATCTCAGCACCTTTATATTCCACTACTCCGGGAAAACAAGCCTTCACTGACCAAAGAAAGGCCTTTTCTCCCTTTGATGCGAGACCATAGTGTTTGAGCTTGGTGGTTGCATAAGGAGAGGATCTACAGAGGAGGTGATCCCTGAGTGATATTTCTTCAATCCCTGCTCTTATATTTGCCCATGTATTGTCTCCCATGAGTGTTTCCCTTCCAAGAAGGACTGAGATGTCTGCATTCTGGACTTCCTTCATCTGGGCTCCATAAGTTGTTTCCCAGGTATTCTGAGATTTTTGGGCTAGGATCTGCTTAGCAGTGATTGCATACCATGTGTGTTCTTTTGTGACTGGGTTACCTCAATCAGGATGATATCTTTGAGTTACACCCATTTGCCTAGTAATTTCGTAAAGTCATGGTTTCAAAGAGTTAAGTAGTACTCCACTTTAAAAATGTACCACAATTTTTGCATTCATTCCTCTGTTGAAGGACATCTGGGTTCATTTCAGCTTCTGCTTATTATAAATAAGGCTGCTAGGAACGTGGTATTTCATCTCCTTGTTATATGTTGGAGGATAATTTGGATATATGCTCAAGAGTGGTATACATGTTTCCTTAGGTAGTACCATATTCAATTATCTGACGAATAACCAGACTGATTTTTTCTCTCTTTTTTTTAAAAAATTTTAATAGCAGAAAATATATATGTTTATACATAATGGGTTTCAGAATGTCATTTAAAATTTTAAAAATTCTTTATTGTATTTTATATATCGGAATGATTTGTTTTATGTACATTTATGCCTTGTACATGCTTAGTACTGACCTTTTGAGGTAAGAAGGTGTCAGATTTGGTATTTCTGATCTTTGGTAAGCCACTATGTATGTTTATGCTGGGTACTAAACATGACTCCTCTTCCATAAGAACTGCTCTTAATGGCTGAATTACCTCTCCAACCTTCTGATTTTGACACATTCATAAATGCCTTTCATAAGCAAAAGTGAGGTTAAATTCTTCATGTTTTATGGGCTACTTACATGTGACTATATTACTGAAGCTTGAATCTCCACTCACAGCAAGTATTTACTATCAATAGCTCCTCAGAGAGGTGTGAAGCCTTGGGAAGCTCTCTGAAATTATAACAAAATGTCAGAATACAAACATTGCTCAAGTTTGATGTAGATAATCAAAGTTGCAGGACGTTCATGAGTACAACACTTAGGCCATCCCAGGAACTCAGTGGTCTTCATCATCTGTCTCCTTCCTTCTACCTCTATGTAGTTCTCTCTGCCTCCTGGTTTATGATAACCATTGAGTTCTAGAAGGGGTGATACTGAGATAACATTTATGATTAAGACTCAAATATTTTTACCCATTGTAAAATCTCCAGAGTTATTTTAGCCTATAGCGTGAAGAATCATTGCTGTTCATGACTGAGAGAATTAATAATCTATGGTCAGTATGATGACTTCTTTATGTCCAGCCCAAGGAATAGCACTTTTAAAATATGTGGCCCTGTTGGAGTAGGTGTGGCCTTTTTGGAGAAGGTTTGTCTCTGTGGATGTGGGCTTTAAGACCCTCATCCTAGCTGCCTGGGTGTCAGTCTTCCATTAGCTGCCTTCAGTTCCTCCTAAACCTACCTGTCTGGACACTGCCATGCTCCCACCTTGATAGTTATGAACTGAACCTCTAAACCTGGAAGCAAGCCCCCATTAAATGTTGTCCTTATAAGAGTTGCCTTGGTCATGGTGTCTGTTCACAAAAGTAAAACCCTAACTAAGACACTCAGTATGGTAGGGACAGCTGGTCCATTTAACAAAACAACAGTAGGTTATCTCATAAGACAATGGGCTTTGATCAGACTTACAGTACAAGAAAAAAACTCTTTTCTGTAAAGAAGGCCTCACAGCCAATTAGAATTCTGTTGGCTAATCCCACAGCAATCATAACATTATAGCATTAGAGAATGTCTAAAAATCCTGTAGTGTACCAAGCAAAGGTAGTGATAGCCACTCTCGCACTGAGATTTTCATTTCATAACTTTCTGTGAGTAACTATGAATCATTTCTAATGTCAAGTATTTTAATATTTTCTTCTATTTATTTTTCATAAAGATACTGATTATATGAAAGTTAATACATTTGTATAATTTTAATAGAATATATTAATGTATTAAAAATTTCCAGTGAGCATTATTATAAGCATTACTAACTTTATAATAATTTTAAATATTTAACAAATGTTTACATGTTGTTTCATCTTAAATTTGAAATAAATATGGAATTAGTATGCAAATATGCAAATGAACAAACCAATAATGAGCTGATTTTTACTTTGGACACACATGTGTAGGTCATCTTGATGGGTTACAACTTGTTATACATGGTATTTGGAATATAATTTTATTCTGGCAACAATAGGAGGGGAGGGCCTTGGTATTGTGATGGCTCAATGCCCAAGCATAGCGGGGTGCTAGGACAATGAGCCTGGAGTCAGTGGGTAAGTGAGGGAGCTTTCTCATAGAGGCAGGTAGAGTTTGATAAAATAGTGGCTTTACAGAAAAGAAACCTGGAAGGAGGACAACATTTGAAATATAAATAAATAAAGCAAGCACTAAACAAGGAAGGAGAAAATAAATAAAAAACAGTTACTGTGCATGAAAACTTTTAGGAAACAACATGAGGTTATAGTTTTCTTTAAAACACTTTCTAAAAAAAATATTTTGGGTTACGATTGGTTCTATATGAAAATAAAAGATTTTGTTCTAAGAATAAAAATGAACTTTGAGGACAAAACCATGGAAGCTTAAATTCACAGCAGGTCTGAGAGAGTCATACAATGCACATAGAGTATGTATCTTAAGGATTCTATACTTTTAGTCATTAAAATTTATTACAATTTATAAAATCGTAATGCTTTTTTCATGTTAACAAAAATTATCTTAAGTATATACACCCAATCAAAAAAATTTCGTGATGTTTTGCTAACTTTGTTAAACATAATCACACTAAAAATTTAATTATACAAAATTAAATAAAACAAATTATGTTAAAATGTTTGTGGTTTGTCTAAGCCTTATTTACATGCTATATAATGCTTAAATTTCAATCCTAGTAAAAATTCTTTTCCTGAGTGTGGTCATAAAATCACCAGAAATAGATGCTTACCAACATCTATCCTCTAAGAAAAGGGGTCACTGGGAATACCCAGCTATGTGACATAATGCACAAGTTATAATTATATGAGAATACTCAGCTTTTCTAGATAGATGTGAAAGATATTTGTCAATAAGAAAAAATGGAGAAGATATAAATTTTCTAATAATTTAAATATATAAACTAATAAAAATAGATAATGTCTTTAAAAAGATAGAGACCTCTCTGCTGCTGTTAATGTGATTAATATTATCTTTGAGTAAATCACAATTAAAAATCTCTCTATAACATTGCTTAGAATTAAAGTAACTCATGAAAACTATGGGCTTATCTTCATATAAAAATGTCCTGTAACTTCCTGTATCTTAGGGGTACCGTAGGTATTTCCATAATAGAAACTAAAGTCAGTTATTTTTGTTTTCAATGTTGTCTTTGGCCCCTTAAATTCTCTCTTCCATCTCTTGTAGTCTGTTGGAAATGCTTGCATCTGTGACTCCTGATTTCTTTTTTAGGCTTTCTACCTCTATGGTTGTCTCTTTTAGTGTTTTCTTTATTGTGTCCATTTCAGTTTGAAATTCCTTCTTCTATTCCTTCATCTCTTTGGTTCTGTTTTCCTCTAGTTCTTTGAGTTCTTTGAGTGTTTTTCTTGTTTCTTCTTTAAAAGCTTCTAAATCTTTATGCTTTTCCTCCTGTTTTGTTTAAGGATGTCTATCATCATCTTGAGGTAGGATTTAGGGTCTGAATCTTCTTTTTCTGAAGTGTTTGGCATTCTGCTGTTTGCTGTGATGGGAAAGCTGGGTTCTAGTGTTGCCAGGTTGTCTTGGTTTCCCTGGGGTATGTTTTTTCGCTTTCCTCTTGCCATCTTATTGTCAGTGATTGGTTCTCGCCTTTCCCTTGTTCCTGGCCTGTGTCCCTGGATCTCCGCAGCTTCTGGTGGCAGATGGTCCGAGCCCTCTTAGAGCCTCTACCACATCCTGAATGTCTTAAGAAATGAGGGTGGAGGGTTGCAAATATAAGTCATTGTGCACTTAATGTGTTTGGAGCAGCTATATGATGCCACTCTGGAGAGGGGAGTCTTTTACAAAGCTGACTGGCTTGGGACTTGTGTGTCTGTGCTCTCTGTCTTTGCTCTCCATTCTCATCCTTTTAGTAAACTAATTTGTCAATAGCTGCCCCCTGTGAAGTCTGCACTAACTCTTTACAGAGTCCCCAGGGCAGTTCATAATTAATTTAAGAATAAAAACCATCCAATTACAGGATTAAAATAAATTATATTCTAGCACTTAACAATATATAAGAATGTGAGATAATAAAAACACATTGACCAACCCTCGGTTTAGATCAGTGATGCTATTAAAGGAGTATTGAGCCAGCTGGATGTCACTAGCTGAATGACTTGGAAGAACAGAAAAACTTAATAAGACACTATCAAGAAAAGAAGATGTTTGTATTATGATGAGTAGAAAATGTTACATATTTTCTCCACAACACACTTTCTGAGGAAATAATCTAAATATACTTTAGTCAATTTTATAAATTAAGATGATAGCCCTAACAAAAACATCAGTAAATATTTAATAAATAAAATAATGTGATTTACTGGTTTGTCTGTTTATTTGATTCAGAGAGAGTTGGTATTATTGTCCTGTCATCTTCAACCATCAACTCTTGCAACACTATTGAAAGTATTTGGGGATTGAAAGGAAGTAATTTACCAGTATATTTCTGGTGCATAATGTCACTGAGCTAGTCAGTTTTTTCACAGGCCATTTCTTAGAACATGCATGCCTCTATGTGAAAACTAGATATTATCATTGGCCTTAAATCACTAATTTCTCATTCTTTTAGATAATTATTTATTCTAAAAGCAGGTTGACTATAGACTCATGACTCAATTGTCTCGATATCGGAATTGCAAGAACTGCAGAAATGGACCAACTAATCATAAGAATTTCCAAATTGTTTGAGTTCGTTTTATATTCAACCACTTTGCTAAAGTAGATTATCAACTAAGGAATTCTCTGATGAATTTTTGTGGTCATTTAAGTATAATATATCATTTGCAAATAATGTTATCTTGTGATTTCTTCCTTTCCAAATTGTTTTCCTTTGACTTTCTTTTGTTGTCCAATTTCTCTGAATAAATCTTCAAGAACTATATTGAATGGATAGGGAAAAAGTAACAGCTTGTTTTGTCCCTGATTTTAGAGCTATTTCTTCATGTTTCTCTCCATTTAATTTGATGTTGGCTACTTGTTTACTGTATATAGCTTTTATTATGTTTATATATGGGCCTTGATTTTCTGAGCTTTCCAGGATTTTAACATGAAAGGGTGTTGTATTTTGTTAAGTGATTTTTCAGTATATAATCAGATGAGTATGTATTTTTTTCCTTTGAGTTTGTTCATATAGTGGATTACATTGATGGATTTTCACATAATGAACCATCCCTACATCCCTGAGTAAAGCCTATTTGACTATGGCAAATGATCATTTTGATGTGTTCTTGGATTTGGTTTTCAAGAATTTTAGTAGTTTTTTTTTTATTAAAATTGGGTCTGAAGTTCTTTTTTTTTTTCATTCTTGGGTCTTTGTGTGGTTTAGGTACCTGCATAACTGGATTTATAGAACAAATTAGGTAGTATTCTTTCTGTTTCTCTTAATTGGAAGAGTTTGAAGAGTTTTGATATTAGGCCTTCTTTAAATGTTGATAGAATTCTGCACTGAATCCATCTTGTTCTAGACTCTTTTTTTTTCTTTTTGTTTTTATGTTGGGAGACTTCTAATGAAGAAGAGTTCAGAAGATGTCAAGATCTCCCATGCTCCTGGAGGAACAGTATTAACATAGTAAAAATGGCCATCTTACCAAAAGCAATTTATGGATTCAATGAAATCCCCATCTAAATTACAACTGAATTCTTCACAGAGATAGAAAGAACAGTTCTCAAATTTATCTGAAAAAATAAACACCCATTCTCAAGAATAATAGAACTTCTTGAGAAATTACCATCCTTGACCTCAAGCTGTATAACAGAACAATAGTTAAAGAAAACATATGGTATTGGTAAAAAGACATACAGGTAGATAAACCAAATAATTAAAACCACATAGCTATGGTTACCTGATTTTTTACAAAGAAGCAAAAACTATTCAGTGGAAAAAAGCATATTCAAAAAATGGTGCTGACTCAAGTGGCTGCCCACCTGTTGAAGAATGCGAATTGATCCTGTTGGGATTCTGTAAACCCCACCCCACAGTTACCTGGCAACAGCTAGGTATGCTCTGCCCCAGTTACCTGACACTATAAAGAGGTCTGCTTGACCATTTCTCTTTCTCTTGACCTCTTGATGTCCTGCTCTCTTGGTCTCTTGCCCTTGCTCTTCCCTCCGACCCTGTCCCTCCTCTCTCCATTTTCCCCCCTCTCTCCCCATGCTCATTTTTTTATTTTTCTACTTTTCTACTTTCTTCTCTTTCTCTCTCTCTGCCCCTACTATCCTCTTTTCTCCCCTCCTTCTGCCTTGAATAAACCCTAGTACTATATCTTGTGGCTAGTCCCTCAGTAGAAAGGTATTCCCAACATGGTTTCCCAGAGGCATCCCTCTTGTCCTCATGTCTCACCACAACTCCATGGAGAATATCTCCTCCCCACAAGTTTCTCATATTCTTCCTAACAGATCTATTATTATCTTCTTGTACAAAGTTCAAGTCCAAGTGGATCAAGGACTTCAACATAAAATCAAATACACTGATTCTAATAGAAGACATAGAGGGAAATAGCCTTAAACACATTGCCACGAGGCAAATTTTCTGAAAAAAATTGCCTATGACTCAGCTTCTAAGATCAACAATTGACAGATGGGACCTGATGAAACAGAAAGGTTTTGTAGGGTAAAGGACACTGTCAGTAACAAAAAATGGCAACCTGAAGATTAGAGAAAAAAAAAACCTTCATTAATTGCAGCCAATAGTAACTTGATATATACAAAGAAATCAAGAAGTTAGACTCCAGAGAATCAAAGAGCCCTATTTTAAAATGTGATATAGTGTTAAATAAAGAATTCTCAACTGAGGAATAGTGAAATTTTAAGAAACACCTAAAGGAGTCATCAGAGAAGCCCAAATCACAACGAACATAAGATTCTGCCTCACATCAGTCAGAATGGCTAAGATTAAAATCACAGGTGACAGTAGATGCTGGTGAGGATGTGACCACAAACCCAGCACTACAACGAATTATAGGTGGAAAACCCAATACAAGGAGGGAAAATACAGCCTAGTAAAAACAAGAAAACTCCTAAACAAGAAAATTAAAGAAGAAAACACAGACACAACTCAACCCAAAAAAGCAAAAATGGCAGGAAACAGAAACAATTATTCCTTGATATCTATTAACATAAATGGTCTCAACTCCCCAATAAAGAGACATAGACTATCAGACTGGATACATAAACAAAATCCAGCCTTTTGCTGCATACAGGAAACTCATCTCAGAGACAGAGACAGACACTATCTCAGAGTAAAAGGGTGGGAAAAAAACTTCCAAGCAAACAGCTCCAAGAAGCAAGCTGGAGTGGCTATTCTAATATCGAATAAAGTAAATTTCCAACCAAAAGTTATCAAAAAAGATAAAGAAGGACACTTTTTACTCATTACCGGGGAAATCTGTCAGGAGGAACTCTCAATCCTTAACATATATGCTCCAAATAAAAAATCACCCACATTCATAAAAGAAACTCTACTAAAGCTCAAAAAATACATTTCACCCCACACAATAATAGTGGGAGACTTTAACACCCCACTCTCACCAATGGACAGATCAGGGGAACAGAAACTGAACAAGGACACTGCAAAACTAGCAGAGACTTTGAACCAACTAGAATTAATAGATATATACAGAACATACTATCCTAAAGTAAAAGAATACACCTTCTTCTCACCACCCCATGGCACCTTCTCGAAAATTGACCACATAATTGGACACAGAACGAGCCTTCATCGATATAAGAAGATTGAAATACTCCCATGCATCCTCTCAGATCACCATGGTCTACGGCTGGTCTTTAACAGCAACAAAGACAACAAAATGCCCACATACACATGGAAACTAAACAACACTCTGTTAAAGGATAGCAGAGTCAAAGAAGAAATAAAGAAAGAAATTAAGGATTTTCTAGAATTCAACGAAAATGAAAACACAACATACCCAAACCTATGGGATGCAATGAAAGCAGTATTGAGAGGAAAACTCATTGCCCTAAGTGCTTCCAAGAAGAAACTGGAGAGAGCTCACATCAGCAACCTGACAGCACAGCTAAAAGCACTAGAACAAAAGGAAGCAGATATACCCAAAAAGAGTAGACGGCAAGAAATAATCAAAATTAGGGCAGAAATAGACCAAATAGAAACAAAAAAAAAACCATTGAAAAAATCAACAAAACAAAGAGTTGGTTCTTTGAGAAAATCAACAAGATTGATAAACCCCTAGCCAGACTAACTAAAGGGCAAAGAGAGTATCCAAATTAACAAAATCAGAAAGGAAAGTGGTGACATAACAACTGAAACTAAGGAAATTCAAGAAATCATCAGATCCTACTACAAAAACTTATACTCCACAAAATTGGAAAATCTGGAGGAAATGGACGAATTCCAAGACAGATACAAGGTCCCAAAGTTGAACCAGGACCAAGTAAACCATCTAAATAACCCTATAACACCTAAAGAAATAGAAGAAGTCATCAAAAGCCTCCCAACCAAAAAAAGCCCAGGTCCAGACGGGTTCAGTGCAGAATTTTATCAGACATTTATTGGGGATATAACACCAATATTCGCCAAGCTATTCCAAAAGATAGAATCAGATGGAATATTACCCAACTCATTTTTTGAGGCTACAATAACCCTCGTACCTAAGCCACACAAAGACCCTACAAGGAAAGAGAACTTCAGACCAATCTCACTTATGAACATTGATGCAAAAATACTCAACAAAATCCTTGCAAACCGAATCCAAGAACACATCAAAACCATCATCCATCATGACCAAGTAGGCTTCATCCCTGGGATGCAGGGATGGTTTAACATAAGGAAACTCAATAAATGTAATCCACCATATAAACAAACTTAAAGAATGGCTAAGATTAAAATCACAGGTGACAGTAGATGCTGGTGAGGATGTGGAGAAAGAAGAATACTACTCCGTTGCTAGTGGGATTGCAAACTGGTACAGTCACTCTGAAAATCAGTCTGGTGAGTCTTCAGAAAATTGGAAATAGTACTACCTGAGAACCCAGCTATACCACTCCTGGGCATACATCCAAAAGATGTTTCAAAATTTAGCAAGGATATGTACTCCACTATGTTCTTAGAAGCCTTATTTATAGCAGCCAGAAGCTGGAAAGAACCCAGATGTGCTTCAATAAATGAATGGATACAGAAAATGTGATACAGTTACATAATAAAGTACTACTTAGCTATTAAAAACAATGACTTCATGAAAATTTTAGGCAAATGAATGGAACTAGAAAACATCATCAAAAATGAGATAACCCAGTCACAAAAGAACACTCACAGTATGCACTCACTGATAAGTTTGTATTGGCCCAAAACTCAGAAGAACCAAGATACAGTTCACACAACATACGAAGCACAAGAAGAAGGAAGACCACAGTGTGTATGATTCAGTCCTACTTAGAAGGGGGAAACAAAATAATACTACAAGAAAAGGGAGGGATGGAGGGCCTGAGAGGGATAGAGTAGGAGGGAGAAGAAAGGGGAGCAGGATCAGGTGTGGGAGGACACAGGGAGAAGTGAAAGGAGGAGAGTAGCAGTGGGAGATGGGGAGATGTGGTAGCCACTAGAAAGTCCCAGATGCCAGAAAGCAAGAGGTTCCCAGGACCCAAAGGGGATAACATTAGCTGAAATACTCAATAAAAGGGAGAGAAAACCTGTAGAGACCATATTCAGATGTTAGGCATGAGCCCGATTTGAAGGATGGAACCACCATCACAAAAAGATGAACCCTGAATTAATCCTGTCTAAAGGAAAGGCAGAAACAAAGAGTAGAGACTGAAGGAAAGGCCACCCAGAGACTACCCCACCTAAGCATCCATCCCATCTTCAGACACCAAACTCAGATACTATTGCTGATGCAAAGAAGTGCTTGATGACAGAAGCCTGGCATTTTGTCCATGGATTTCTGCCAGAACCTGACCATTCAGATGTGGGTGCTTGTGCCCAACTACTGGACTGAGCACAGGGACCCCAATTGAGGAGTAAGGAGTAGGACTGGAGGAGCTGAAGAGGTTTGCAACTCCATAGGAAGAACAACAAAATCAAACATCCAGAACCTCTAGAGCTCCCAAGAACCAAACCACCAATCAAGAAGTACACATGACTCCAACTGCCTATGTAGCAGAGCAGGGCCTTATCTGACATCACTGGGAGAGGAGACATTTTGTCCTGTGGAAACTTGATTCCCCAGAGTAGGGGAATGCCAGGGTTGCAAGGTGGGAATATATGGGTGGCAGAGCTCCCTCATAGAAGCAAGGAAGATAAAGAAAATGACAGGGGGTTTGTGGAGGGGAAACAAAGAAATGGGATAATATTTGAAATGTAAATAAATAAAATAACCAACAAAAATGAGGGAAGACCAAAGGCCTCCCCTCTCATTGATGCCAGATAAGGCCTCTTCAGCAGGCTAGATGTCCCAGTATAGAGGAATGCCAAGTTTGTGAGGTGGAAGTGGGAGAGAACCCTCATAGAAGCAGGGGAAGAGGGAAGGGGATAAGGGCCTTGTAGTAGGTAAACAGGAAAGGGGATAACATTTGAAATGTAAATAAATAAACTATCCAATTTTTTTTTAAATTATGAAAGAACACAGTTAAAAAGAAAAAAAAAATCCCTGAATCTGTTGCCTGTCTACCTGTGGATTCTGTCAGCCTAACTGGGCTGCCTTGTCTGGCCTCAGTGTGAGAGGATGTTCCTAGTCCTACAGTAGCCTGGTCTGCAGGGGAAAGCAGAGGGGGCCATTACCTAGAAAGGGTTTGTTCTTCTCCAAGGAGAAGAAGAAGAAGGAAGGGGAAGGAAAAGGTCTGTATGACAAGATACTGGGATGTAAAGTAAATTTTAAAAAAAGATGAACAAAAACAGAAAAAGTGAGAAAGGGTCAATTAATTTAAGAATTGAAATCAATGGCCTAAATGGGAACCATTTCAGAATTGGGAATTTGAGAGTTTAAACATTAGGTATTGCAGAATTTAGAAATTATCTATACTCTTGTTTTCTCGTTGCTTATTATATTGCCAAATGAGTAGCTACCTTGCCACAATATAAGCATCAGAAAACACTATAGTTTGTGAAACCAAGCACAAGCTCGCATGCACACATTTCCATTGTCTGTTTTACTTAAACATTAATATGAGCAGAGTCACCTGGGACTCCATTAAAATAGAGATTGATTCAATATTTAGTACATCAGACTGGGCTGGGCTGAGGCTGATATTTCTAATCAGCACAAACTATACACTGATGTTGCTGAGGGCGAACTTTAAATAAAAGTGATCTGCAATCTTAAGTTAGGTATTCTTTTCTTGACATTCTCTCATAGTTAAATATTCTCATATGAATCAGAATTAACAAGTTCTTCTGGATATTTCTATAAAATATGTTGAAAATATCTCTCAAATTTTTTAAGCCCCAATTGTGGTAATGACTTTTAGCAAAGTAAATCTCAAGAGTACTGTTGGTCACATTCTTTAACTCTAAACAGTGCAATTCCAAATGGCAAGGTCAGGAAAATTAAAATAGTGCAATTAAATTTTTTTTCTTGCCATATAGTGTTCAACAACTTGTGTTATGTCATAATCTTAGGATTTGTTTTAAATTCATTTGGTTTTTAAAAACACATTAGCAGCTGTTTAGTATGTTTATTTCTCTATCTATTTCTTTTTGTTTGTTTGTTTGTTTGAATATGTTTCCAACTCGGGCATGCTTGTCTTCAATGGACACTGTACAAGCAAAGAAACTAGGATACTTCATAGGACAAAAATGTGTGATGACTCCCATTGCAATGGACTACTTTTTGCTTTTTTTGTTCATTTCTTTATTTGAATCAGTGCATTTTGGCTATACTTTAGCTATATTTTTCTTTATATCAATAAAGAAAAAATATCTTTTGGACCCATCTTGAATAGTGAAGGTTCTACGAAGAAACATGATGATTGGCTCCATCAAAATATAGAAATAGTAGTATGTATTTGCTGACTGTAGTGGCAATTTACTTGATAAAGTATTAAACAATATTTTGGCTTATTGCTTCTAGGCATTACGTTTCTGTTGCTGTGATAAGACTTATAGAGGAAGGGGTATTTTTGGGTTTATAGGTTCCATCTGATAATAAGATTTTTGCAACAACAAAAGTAAAAGAGAGACCAGATCATTAAAGGAAAAGACAAAGCTGAGAGCCAGGTTTTAAGATTTGTTCTACACTCACAGGGAGGACCACAGCACAGCAGCACTAGGACTAGTATTAAGTAGACTTCATATAATGATAACCTCTGGTTCAAGTATCACTTAAAAATAATGAAATTGGAATATTGAATCAAAAAAAAAAAAAGAAAATGTTCTAAGATGTGTCCTAATCTAATTAGCAAAATAATGGAAAATTATGGTTTGAAATGCTAAACTATTGTTTTGAAATCATCTACACAATTAAATGTGAACGAACATGCATCTTTACTCGTCCCAGGAGGTATGGAAGCAGAACAAACTCTGAAGAAGGAAAATGAAGCTTCTCACATCCCTCTTCCTGAGATTGGAGCAGTTGTCAGCCCGTGAAAGTGTAAATGTTTTTTTTTTTTTGCACATTTGAAATAAATTTCTGGAACATAAATATATCTTTGCAGGAAACTATTAAACATACACTCCTCACCTGCCCTTTACATCAAAGAATTAATGTTTTAAGCACAAACTAGATCAAAATCTTTGAACTGTCCAAAAGATACATTAAACCTTTATAATTTATATTAAAACATTCATTAAAATCTTCAGAATGAAGATTCAAAAAAATACTCTCTAAATTATATCCAGTCCCTGGTCCCTGTGGATCATAAACCTGACATGAATATTAATAGACTTTTAGGATTTGTGATGGTATGTTGTGAATAATTTTCATGTTAAAGTTTCAGATAAAACTCAGGCCTTATTTTTCTGAACAATGATTATTAGGTCATATAAAAAACAGTTGAGAGAAGCTAAGGGCTTGATTTTAACACTAGAGATGGGGTTGCATTTCCAAGACAATCTCACCTATTTACCCATTTTACCATATGTCTCAATATTTTAAGTGTTTTCGTTCTCTGTTGAAATATAGCAAGACATCAATTGTTGACTATACTTAGTTTGAGCTTTACTCTATTTTCTCATTTAGTGTATTACTTAGTTTGACATACATCAAAGAATCCTGCTGAGAAATAATGCTTTAGAATCTCTCCTAAACAAACCACTCAATATATAATAGGCAATTCCATGACAGTTTAAAAACCTCATATTGACCCAAATATGATTGCAGCTTCCACCACCATGTCTCATGTATATTTAAACTGGAAAATCTCTAAGGACACAAAGTTATAACACAAGATTCTCTCTATCCTCAGGAACCCCTAAAACACCTAGCTAGTTTTCTCTGGGAAAACAAGAAAATCATTCAACAATGAATAAAGGCCTTGCAATTAATGCCAAGGGAAAAACAAGCAGTGCTTAAGATACAATTTATACTTTAGCTGCACTATAACTACCTAGAAAGGCTTTATTTTTATCTTATTTTACTTTTTGATTGTTATTGTATTTGTAGAGTGGATGTAGTGGTATATATGTGGAAGCTATAGGACAGTTTCAGAGAGTTGATTCTCTCTGTGGTGGCTTGTAGGTTTCAAATTCAGGTCATCGGGATTCCACAGAAAACTCCTTTACCCACTAACCCATCTTGCTGGCCTTGAAGGAGTTTCATAACTCCACCATATAGAGTCAGCCTATGATAACAAATAAAACTGACACGATACTTGAAGTTTCCCAGATGATCTTACTACAAAGATTATGTTGATATTCAAGCATATCGTATAGATTGAGGTCAGTAACACTAAAATTTTGAGTGAAGAGATGAATGAGTACAATAGTAAATGCAAATTTTGTTTTATTTCTAAACTTACTTTTATTCATACATATTATGCGGGCGTTAATGGTTGCATGTGCACCATACATGTGCAGCTGCCCACACAGGCAGAAGATGATATTGCATTCCCTAAGCATTTATAGGCTGTGTTTAACTATCATGTGGGTGCTAGGGATGGAGCCCAAATCCTTTGTAAAAGCAAATTTGACCTTGACTGCTGAGCCATTTAATCAGCTTCAATTTTATATTTGATTAAAATGTATCAGTTATAAAATAATAAGCAATAAAACATTGAATAAATTCCCTTTTATGCATTACACATGACTTAAGACTAAAAAGTTTTATATTATGAGAAAATTTCATGATTTTAACATAATTCTTAAGTTTATTTTAAAAACATATTTAGAAAAATAATATTGATTAATATTAAGCTATAAAAAGTAATACTAGTCATGAGGTCATCTGGATAAATAATTAACACTGAACATGACATAGTGTCAATGGCCCTATGACAGTTATATGAGAAAGGAAGAACTGGGCTGTGATGTAACTGTTGGCTTGAGAAGGTTGAGGTAAGGGTGCTAAGTTTGTTCTGGCTTCTCTTTGAAAATGTGGCACATTTGCTAAGGCACTTTGGAATCGGTGGGGGATTATAGAAAGAATATGAATAACATCATTTTAGGCCTTGTTTCTCAATGTTAAAAGAATTTGTGGTCAATGATGTTTCCATTCCCCCAACTCCAACTTGTGATGGGTCCCTTGTCAGGCTACAATTATTATGAATAAAAAATAGGAAAGTATTTAGGAAAAAATAGATGATAGATATGTAGATAGGTAGACAGGCAGGTAGATGCTCTGACTTTATCTACAAGTACAGTGTTAATCTGTACTATGTGCAATGTCAACATGAGATTTCCTAGGCATATTGGTACATTACAACATGTATTTTAACCTTGTGAAAAATAATTACTTTCACTATGCCTTTGGCTTTAACTGTAAAGACATGGGCTATGAAATATATCACTGTTTTGTATGATAGTTGTGTATGTGATTTTACAAAACATGCCAAATCTAGAAAAACTTAAAAAATAACCAACTACTCAAATTATGTTTAAATATCCTTTTGTGGGCTACAGGAAATTATTCATATTCAGTTTGTGTATAGGTTTAATATTTATTAATTTCTATTTAATTGTTTATGTCATGAGTACTTTATAAGATTTTACATTCATTCACTTACTTTATATCCTTGACTGCCTGTGTAAAATTTGCAACTATTACCTTCTCCTTAACTAGTAACCAGAAACAGTATAGCAGAATCTGTGAGAATTTTTATCTTTAGAGTGCATTTAATGGTTGAACATTTTAATCATTAGCCTTAAGGAAAATCTGTGTGACCCATAGTTAAGGAAGAATCAATAATATATTATATTTCATCCTAGGTGCTAGACACTTAAAAGATAATAATGAACAAGAAAAGTGTGTGGTCACTGTCTTCATGGAGCCAAGCAGTAAAGCCTGCATAGATCCTCTTCAACAAGGAGCTTTGGGGAAAATTGGACATAACAAAGGTGCAGAACATAATTTTAAAGCAAGTAAGAAAATCTTAAGATGTGTGACAATTGGCCTTAAAATTTAATTTAATTGCCATAAAGTAATAACAAAATATACTTTTTTACAGACATGCTTGTAATGATACTCAAGTGGCAAAAAGATAATAAAGCATTGTGGAAAATAAAATACAGCTTCCAAATAGACAAGTTTAAATTTTTTAATTGGATATTTTATTTATTTACATTTCAAATGTGATCCCTTTCCAAGTTTCCCCTCCGGAAACTCCCTTTTCCATGACCTTCTCAATAGTTCTAAGAGGGTACCTCTCCCACCCAACCACCTACTCCCAGCTTACCGCCCTAGAATTCCATATACTGGGTCATCAAGCCTTCACAGAACCAAAGGCTTTCTCTCCCACTGATGACCCAACAAGGCCATACTCTACTACATATGGAGCAGAAGCCATGGGACCCCCCCATGTGTTACTCTTTGCATGGTGGTTTAGTCCTTGGGAGCTCTGATTGGTTGGTATTGTTTTTACTGTGAGGTTGCAAAACAGTTTCTTCACTCCTTTCTCTAACTCCTGATGTCTTAGTCTTCTGGATCTTACAGTCTTTTAAACCCCACGTTTACAATATTTCCTGAGCTTTAGGTTAAGGATTGCATTGTAGACATATCAAGAAAGGTGGACACTGGAACCAAGTAGCAATCTGGGAGAGGATTTTTGCAGGTTCTGCATGTGCCCAGAGCTGACCCTGTGCTACGGCTCTCTAAGCACAGACCCAGCTGGGAGAAAGCACATCAGCAAGGAGTGCAAACACATCTAAGAAGACAGTAAGACCATCACTTCTGCTCAAATTTCAGGCTCAAGAGGAAACTTCCAGAAAGCTTCAGGACACAGGAACCAAGGAGCAGTCTGGAACAGAATCCATCCAGTTTCCTCCAGTGCATGTAGTTCACCCTATGCCACATCTCTTTTTACCCAGATCCTGATGAGAAAGAACTGGTCTCCAAGAAGTGCTGATATACTTGAGACACAGGTAGGACTGCCGCTTCTACTATGGGGACCCACCCAGAGCCTTCAGGAGACAGCAATCAAGAAGCAGTTTTGGACAAGATACTTTGTTTTTCTGTCTGAGTCCTGTGCTGATCCTATGCCACAGTTCTCTATACCCAGACACTGCTGGGAGAGAGATGTTCCCATTCTAGCACTGATAAACAGGCTTAGAGTTGGGTCAAGACACTGACAGGATAAGCAAGACCAGCTAACACCAGAGATAAGTGGATGTCATGAAACAAGTCCAAGAAATTAAGTAACAGAAACCAAGGTCACTTGGCATCATCAGAATCCATTTACCCCACCACAGTATATAATGGATACAACACATACACACAGACACAGACACACAGACACACACACACACACACACACACACACACACACACACACACACACACAAAAGAAAAAAAACCAAGATTTCGACTTAAAATCACAACTCATGATATTATTAGAGGATATTAAGAAAGTCGTATATAAACCACTTAAAGAAATACAGGGCAACACAAGTAAACAGGTAGAAGCCCTTTAAGATGATACACAAAAATCAACCAAATAAGTGAAAGAATTGAACAAAATCAACCAGGATCTAAAAATGGAAATAAAAACAATAAAAGCATCACAAAGGAAGGCAACACCTTGAGATAGAAAACCTATGAAAGAGTCATAGACTCAAGGATCATGAACAGAATACAAGAGATAAAAAACAGAGTCTCAGGGGTAGAAGATACCACATAAACATTGACATATAGTCAAAGAAAATGCAAAACACAAAAAGCTCCTAACCCAAATTATCCAGGAAGTTGGAGATACAATGAGAAGATCAAACCCGAGCATAATAGGTATAGAAGAGAGTGAAGATTTATAACTTAAAGGACCAGTAATATCGTTAAAAATTATAGAAAACTTCCTTAACCTAAAGAAATAGATTCCAATAATCATACAAGAAGTCTACTGAACTACAAATAGACTGGACCAGAAAATAAATTCATACCATCACATAATAGTCAAAACACCAAATGCAAAAACAAAGAAAGAATATTAAGTACAGTAAGGGGAATAGGTCAAGTAGCATTATAAAGGAAGACCCAATAAAATGCCACCATACTTCTCAACTGAGACAATAAAAGCTAAAAGACCCTTGGTGTCATACAGATCCTAAGAGAACACAAATGACATTACATGCTACTGTAACTAGCAAAACTCTCAATTTACATAGATGGAGAAACCAAGCCATTCCATGACAAAACCAAATTTACACAATATCTTTCTACAAATTTCCCTACAAAGGATGATAGAAAACTCTGTGACAAGGTGAGAAACTCGACCCTAGAAAAGCAAGAAATTAATCTTCTTTCAACTAATACAAAAGAAGATAGCTCCACAAACAAAAAAAAAAATAACAAGAAATAAAAACCATTGGTCCCTAATATCTCACAACAACAATCTAATCAAACCCCAATAAAAAACATAGACTAACAGACCGGATACATAAAGAGGACCCAGCATTTTGCTGCATACAGAAAACATACCTCAGTGACAAAGAGAGACACTACCTCAAAATAAAAGGTGGGCAAACAAATTTCTAAGCAAATGATCCCAGGAACTAAGCTGGAGTAGCCATTCTAATATCAAATAAAATTGACTTTCAACCAAAAGTTATCAAAAAACACAAGGAAAGACACTTTACACTCATCAAAGTAAAAATATACAAGGATGAAATATCAATTTTGAATATCTATGCTCCAAATACAAGGACATCACATTCATAAAAGAAACCCCATTAAAGCTCAAAGCACATATTGCACCTCAAACAATAGTAGTGGGAGACTTCAACACCCCACTCTCAGCAATGGACAGATCATGAAAGCCGGAAATAATCAGAGACACAATAAACCCAACAGATGTTATGAACCAAATGTATTTAACAGATATCTATAGAACACTTCATCTTAAAACAAAATAATATACCTTATTCTCAGCACCTCATGGTACTTTCTCCAAAACAGAAAATATAATGAGTCACAAAATATATGCCACATATACAAGAAGATTGACATAATCCCATGCATCATATCAGATCACCATGGACTAAGACTGGTCTTCAATAACAACAAAAATGGCAGAAAGCCCATATACACATGGAAGCTGAACAATGCTCTATTCAACGATAACTTGGTCAAAGAATAAATGAAGAAAAAAAAATCAAAGACTTGTAGAATTTAATAAAAAGTCAAGACACATCATACCCAAACTTATGGGACACTAAAAAACAGTGCTAAGGGGAAAACTCTGAAAGCTTCTGAAATTAAACTGGAGAGAGAATAAACTAGCACCTTGCCTGCAAACCTCAAAGCTCTAAGACAAAAAGAACTCCATGAGGAGTCAATGGCAAGAAATAATCAAGCTTAGTACTGAAACCAACCAAGTTGAAACAAAATGAACTATACAAAGAATCAATAACACCAGGAGCTGTGTTTTGAGAAAATCAACAAGACAGATAAACTACTGGATGAAGTTTGATGTCACGGCAATACATGATCGGACAGTAGAGTGTGAGGCAGGGACAAATTTGGTGAAGCAGAAGAGGAGGAGAAGAAAGAAGAATACTGAATAGAGACAGCAGAGGAAGATGGTTCAGACCTAGGTGAATCAGATCAATTTTATCTTATTTAGTTGGGTGCTTTATATTATTTAGATGTATTGTGGATTAAGAATTTAACACATAAATCTGTTTGATAAGTTATTGATTGTTGAGTCATGTTCTTTCTGGGCTGTGGAGGACAGTGTGAAAAACAACACAATGGGATGGTTGTGGACCACCTGGAACAGAAGCAGCCAGGATGGGTGGAGTGGACCTCACCTAGAAAAAAACAAGCTGGAGTCCGTGAGTACAAACATGGAGCCACCACTAGTAAAGAATAAAAGGTTATCCACATTTTTATTTTTATCAAAAAAGCCAGACTATCCAGAGGACACAGAAACAGTACACAAATTAACAATCAAAAATGAAAAGGGAAACATAACAAAAGAAACTGAAGGAATTAAAGAAAAAATTTCAGGTCCTACTATAAAAGCTAAACTTAACAAATCTGGAAAGTCTGGATGAAATGAACAATTTTCTACACATATACTAGGTACCAAAGTTAAATGATGTTCAGATAAACCATCTAAACAGTCCCATAATGGCTAAGAAAATAAAAGCAGTCGTAAAAGACCAGAACCTGATGAGTTTAGTGCAGAATGCTATTAGACTTTCAAAAAAGACCTACTACAAATACTCTCGAAACTAATCCACAAAAGAAATGAAATGAAAGGAACACTAACATTCCTTCTATGAAGTCACAATTATGCTTATAACAAAGCCACACAAAGACCAGAAGAAAAAAATACTTCAGACCAATTTTTCTTATGAATATTTATGCAAAAATACTCAATAAAATTCTTGAAAACCAAATCCAAGAACACACACACAAGAAAATAATCCATCATAATCAAGTAGGCTTCATCCCAGGGATTTATGGAAGGTTCAATATACAAAATCGATCAATGTATTTTTCTATATAAACAAACTTAATAAAAAAATACTCACATGAATATGTTATTCAATGCTGAGAAAGCGTTTGACAGAATTAAGCATGCCTTAATGTTCAAAGACTTGGAAAATTCAGGAATTTAAGACCCGTGCTGGATCATAGCAAAAACAATACAGCAACTGGTAGCCAACATCAAACTAAAAAGAGAGAAACTTGAAGCAATCTAATGAAAATCAGGTACTAGAAAATAATGCCCACTCTCTTCCTACCTATTTAATATAGTACTCAAAGACCTAGCTAGAGCAATTTTACAATAAAAGGTCAAGAAGATGCAAATTTGAAAGAAAAAATTAAAATATCACAGATTTTATTTATAAAATTTACAGATGATATGGTAGTATACTTAAATGATCCAAGAATATCCACAAGAGAACTCCTAGAGCAGATAAACAACTTCTGCAACATGACTGAATATAAAATTAATTCAAACAAATCAGTAGCCTTCCTCTATTTAAAGAATAAACAGGCTGAGAAAGAAATTAAATTAGTGACACCATTCACAATACTCACAAATAATAAAAAACATTTCAGTGTGGCTTTAACTAAGCAAGGGAATGATCTGTATGACAAGAACTTCAACTCTCTGAAGAAAGAAACAAAAGATGTCAGAAGATAGATCACCTATATAGCTTGAGGTCAGGGATAGTGATTCCTGCAGATGTTTTCTTGTTGTTGAGGATGGATTTTTCTATTCTAGGTCTTTTTTTATTCCATATGAAATTGCACATTGATCTTACCAACTCAATGAAGAACTGGGTTGGGATTTTGATGGGGATTGCATTGAATCTGTAGATTGCTTTTGGTAGGATGGCCATTTTTAAAATGTTGATCTTTCCAATCCATGAGCATGGGAGATCTTTCCATTATCTGAGATCTTCCTCGATTTCCTCCTTTAGAGGTTTGAAGTTCTGGTTGTACAGGTCCTTCACTTGCTGAGTTAGAGTCACACCAAGGTATTTCATAGATTATGTGACTATTGTGAAGGGTATCTTTTCCCTAATTTCTTTCTCCACAAGTATGTCCTTAGAGTATAGGAAGGCTACTGATTTGTTTGAGTTAATTTTGTATCTAGCCACTTTGCTGAACATGTTTATCAGCTATAGGAGTTCTCCAGTGAAATTTTTGGGTCACTTAAGTACACTATCATATCATCTGCAAAGAGTGATGTTTTTACCTTTTCCTTTCCGATTTGTATCCCCTTGATCTCCTTCTGCTATCTAATTGCCCCAGCCAGGACTTCCAGTACTATGTTGAATAGGTAGGGGGAAATTGGGCACCCTTGTCGAGTCCCTGGTTTTAGTGGGATTGCTTCAAATTTCCCACCATTAAGTTTGATGTTGGCTGTTGGTTTGCTGTATATTGCTTTTATTATGTTTAAGTATGGACCTTGGATTACTGTTCTTTCCAGGACTTTTAACATGATGGGGTGTTGAATTTTGTCAAATGCTTTCTCAGCATCTAGTGAGATGACCATGTGATTTTGTTCTTTGAGTTTATTTATATGGTAGATTACATTGATGGATTTCCTTATATTAAACCATCCCTGCATCCCAGGGATGAAGCCTACTTGGTCATGATGAATGATGGTTTTGATGTGTTCTTGGATTCGGTTTGCAAGGATTTTTTTGAGTATTTTTGCATCAATGTTCATAAGTGAGATTGGTCTGAAGTTCTCTTTCCTTGTAGGGTCTTTGTGTGGTTTAGCAACGAGGGTTATTGTAGCCTCAAAAAATGAGTTAGGTAGTATACTATCTGATTCTATCTTGTGGAATAGTTTGGAGAGTATTGGTGTTATGTCCACAATAAATGTCTGATAAAATACTGCACTGAACCTGTCTGGACCTGGGCTTATTTTGGTTGGGAGGCTTTGATGACTTCTTCTATTTTTTTAGGTGTTATGGGATTGTTTAGATGGTTTATTTGGTCCTGGTTTAACTTTAGGATCTTGTATCTGTCTAGTAATTCATCCATTTCCTCCAGATTTTCCAACTT
Source organism: Micromys minutus (assembly GCF_963924665.1). Lineage (NCBI taxonomy): Eukaryota > Metazoa > Chordata > Mammalia > Rodentia > Muridae > Micromys > Micromys minutus. The sequence goes on along the minus strand of NW_027667407.1, from coordinate 32,631 downwards.
TGTGGAGTATAGTCTTTTTTAGTAGGATCTGATTATTTCTTAAATTTCCTCAGTTTCATTTGTTATGTCTCCACTTTCCTTTCTGATTTTGTTAATTTGTATAATCTCTCTTTGCCCTCTAGTTAGTCTGGCTAGGGGTTTATTAATCTTGTTGATTTCTCAAAGAACATGCTCTTGGTTTTGTTGATGCTTTTGATAGTTCTTTTTGTTTCTATTTGGTCTATTTCTGCCCTAATTTTGATTATTTCTTGCTGTCTAATCCTCTTGGGTGTATCTGCTTCCTTTTGTTCTAGAGCTTTTAGCTGTGCTGTCAAGTTGCTAATGTATGCTCTCTCCAGGTTTTTTTTGGAAGCACTCAGGGCTATGAGTTTTCCTCTCAGTACTGCTTTCATTGCATCCCATAGGTTTGGGTATGTTGTGTTTTCATTTTCATTGAATTTTAGAAAATCCTTAATTTCTTTCTTTATTTCTTCTTTGACCCTGCTATTGTTTAACAGAGCGTTGTTTAGTTTCCATGTGTATGTGGGCTTTTTGTTGTCTTTGTTGTTGTTAAACTTTTATAAGACCCCTTTTTAGGACTTTCTCATGCCCTAGAGCCACTGCTCTGAAGTTTGATAGTTATGGAAGGGTAATGTTCCCATTCTAACTTTTATAAGGAGATCTGAGTCTGACTCTGGTGTTCCAGGTGGTAAACTACTCCCACTTTAGAAAGCAATAGGATGAAATCTTAATTTTTCCTTTGCTTAAAAATAATTAGTGGACACAATCAGCTTAAGATTTATGCAGTCCATTTTTAAATAACTCTATAGCTTTTTCTGGGGTGTGGTTAAATGTCTGCATTTAGCTTTTAATCATATTTTATATGTTTTTTAAATAAAATGTATACCTGTTTATTTATCTCACCCAGTATGATTTTTGTAAAGCTCTTTTGTGCATTTTTTTCTGATTTTATGATGTCCTTGCATTTATGGTCTTCTTTCTCCCCAAAGAAAAGTCCACCACCGTGATTGGCATTACCCTGATGGCAGTTAACTTTCAGTGAGTTCAGCTAGTGATTTCAAGGTCCAAATATCCCGTCCATAATGGGAATCAATGGTACTTTTCTGAGAGATTAAATCTGGGCCAGAGTTTTTTGGTGAATACAGTTCTTATGTATATTAGAACATGAAATAGAAAATAAGATCAGGGAAAATTCAAAACAAAAGTTTTCAATCAGTTAAGATTTTTTTTCGACCTAATATCCCTGCTGAAACCATTTTGGAGAAGATTTAAATACTTCTTTTCCTAAAGATATCATTTTAGAAAGGTGTTTAATGTCCTGGCAAGAAAAGGACATTTCTTTTAACTGACTCAGTGAATACCTCTCATGTCTCAGCTTCTCTGCCTTTCTGCCACAACTTCACATCTTTCAACTTTGCCTTCAGTGCCCTGGCGATCTATTGACTGCCCCATCCTTCTCCTTACCAGCATATATTGAATACCAGCGTTTTCCAAAGTTCCCCACCCTTGATGTCTTCAAGACCCTAGCGAATATCTTGCATCTCAGAAACAGCTCCTTGATGCTGAGAGAACTAATTGATAGTGATAGGCTATTTGAAATGTGCAGCTGAGCTTAGAGACGCCAACCATCTATGCAATGTCTCATCAGACCTTCAGGACTCTTAACTCATCACTCTCATGAGACTAGCAGGAGTGCAAATGCCAGTATTATCTTCCGTTGGTATTAGTGAGAAGCTTTCATATTGAAGCAGTAGCCTTTGTTTTATTCTAGTATCTGAAAAAAAGAATGTTCCTGGCTGATGATGATTATCTAGCATATGAAAAGTCCTAATTTTTATCTTTAGCAGAAAAAAAAAAAATAAAATAGTGACAATCATGTACAATGACTCAGATACAAGGTTTAAATTATTTTTATATAAAAATTTATTAAAATCTTGCAAACCATATTCATATTGATCCAGCGATAACAAAAAAATACATATATGTGTGCACATCTGTGCACATTCATACATCACTTGAGGGACGTTTGTATTCTTTCTTCAACACTTGCCATCTATGCCTCTTGCTCTCTGGTGGTCTAGAACTGAATTGTCCTCTACTTTCACTAGCTCGACAAATACCTTAATACCACTAACTCATCACAGCGGCTCATGTGGCTGCTTTCAATTTGATCATAAAAGGCATCAACATTGCATACACTATTAAAGGGGACACAGCTTGGACACTTTTGTTCTGCTTTTGACATTGGGTAAACTAAATCCTAGTGATATAAAAAGTGATTTGGCCAAGGCAAGAATGAGGCAGAGACAGAAGGCTAAGTAGTACGTAATTGATTATGTAAGGCTGGAACCCTTGCTCATCTCCTACACAAGCCTGGAAACCCTATCTGCCCTCTGTCCCCAACCCCACCAGAAGTGAGAAAACTCCACCACCTGCTTGGAGAACCAAGTGTACCTCCATCTGTGGTATCCATGTACGCACCTTAGAGATGCCTCTTAGCAAACCTGCCTTTACCTAATTATTTTAAATTATTTTACTTACATTCCACCCATTGCCTGCCATGGTTCCCCCTCTCTGGACCCTTCTCAGAATTCCTTATCCCATTTATTCAGTACGCCTCCTTATTCCATGGGGCCTCAAGTCTCTCAAAGATCTAGGTGCACCATTTTCTACTGAGGCCAGACCAGAACAGTTCTCTGCTATGTGTGTGTGTGTGTGTGTGTGTGTGTGTGTGTGTGTGTATCCGCATCTGTCTCAGTAAGATGCTGCTAGGGCCTCTCAGAGGACAGCCATACCAGGCTCCTAATCTTAAGCACATCATAGCATCACTAATAGTGCCAGACATTTGTGCCCCCCACCCCCATGAGATAGAATTTAAGTTGGGCAGGTCACTGGCATGTCATTCCCTCAGTCTCTTCTCCATTTTTTGTCTCTGCAGTTCTTTTAAACAGGAATAATTCTAAGTCAGAAATTTTGACTTTGGGTTAGTAGTACCATTTCTCCATTTGAGGCCCTGTCTATCTTCTGGAGGTAGACACTTTGAGTACCTTCTCCCCCTTACTGGGCATTTTAGCAAAGGTCATTTCCAATGAGTGTTGCAAGTCACCACCCAGGTCTCTAATACACTCTAGAAGTCCCCTCACCTTTCACTTCCAGAGGCTGTATATTTCTATTTATTCCCCTGGACCTCTGGTTGTCTCTCCTGTATGCCAATATATCTAACCCTGTCCCCCCTTTTCCCTCTCCCTCCTCTCTCCCTCCCCTCTACCACCCAAGTTCTTCTCTCCCATTGCCTTCTATGATTATTTTCTTTCCCCTTCTAAATGGGATTGAAGCATCCTCAATTGGGGTTTCTGCTTCTTAAACTTCTTCTGATCTGTGGATTGTACCCTGGGTATTCTGTACTATTTGGCTAATATCCACTTATCAATGAGTACATACCACAAGTAGCCTTTTGGGTCTGGGTTGCCTCACTAAAAATAATATTTTCTATTTTCATCCATTTGCCTGAAAAACTCATAATGACCACTTTTTTAATAGATAGTGTTCTATTGTGTACATGAACAACAATTTCTGTATTCATTCCTCTGTTGAAGGACATCTGGGTTGTTTCCAACATCTGAGTATTACAAATAAGGCTGCTATGAACATAGAGAAGCATGTGTCAGTGTTATAAAATTATCAGTCCAAGTTGCTGCTGAACATGTTGGAGGTCTCTATCGTGTTTGTCTTTGAAATCATCTTCCACATCTTTTGATGTCAATGAGGCTACTACTGGTATATACTCGTTCTCCAGCCTTAATGATTGTTTGTGGTGAACAGGCAGATGGAAGAAACTCAGATGAATTTTCCTTTCATCCATTGCTCCTTGCTAATTTCCGTCTTGGAATGCAGCTTCCATTTTGATAGCACTGTGTGCAGTTCCCTTACTACACTGTACTTTATTTATCCTTTTATTCTCTTTCCTTTGATAACCTAACAGTTAAAAATATAAAAAATACCACTTTTATTATTTTTTTCTTCTTTTTAGACTGAAAGAAGATAAATTAACATGTTGGTGAAAATTGCATGTGTAGAACATAACTGCATATGTGGAAACTGAAATCAGAGCAAAGTTGTGCTAAGCATTAAGCTTTGTAATAAGGGCAGACACACAAATTTTTATTTAGTTTGCATTTATATTTCTATCATAGTACAAGCAAAAGATAGTGGGGCAAAATTCCACCCAATATTTCTATCTTTTAGGTAAGTACAGATCGTGGGTTTGAGTTTCCAGATTTTATAGAAGACACGGTTTTCACATGTTCAATTATAACTTACTAAGTAAACTAGAGAGTTGACTCAGTTTTTAAGAGCTTTAACTGTTTTTTAAAGGACCTGGGTTAGAGTCCAATACCCAAATAACATCTGACAACTACCTCCACTGTCAGGCAAGCTGATGTTCTCTTCTATTCTTCATGTACAACAGGCATCAACCTGCATATATGCTAGCAAATTACCAATAGCCATAAAATGAATAATAATTCTCAAACATTAAAATTTTTGTTTAATAAAACCCTTTGAAATGTCACTTTCATTACCTCAGATGAAGTGATGAGATGAGAGCCATACCCAAGCTGTGCAAGTACAGAGCTCGGTGTGACCCCTGAGCATTTCTTTCACTGTTCTATCCTTAGCCCTAGGCCTGGAAGCTTCTAGCTTCTGTACAATCTAATCTTCCAAGCTGACTGATTCTATCTGGATACTCCCAGCTTCTGACTGAATTGCTCTGCTTGGCTTCATACTAACTTTTGCAATATGTTCTAATCTTCTGTGTTTTTCTTACTCTCTAGCTTTTTACTTTTTCACATGCGTTTAGATTAACTCTCTGCCAAATCATCCTACCAACTACCATACACACACCATTACCACTTTTCTCTCTCTAGTTGCTCTTAAATAGTCTCTATTTCCTGTGTTGTTTATGTGTAAATTAAGTATATGCTATCTCTAACTCATTCTATCAAATCACTTTGATTTATATGCTTTATCACTTTGTCTCTCCCTCAATTAGATGTCCTATTCAAGCATGTCTTATTCCTTCTACAAATCAAATTTATAATTATTGTTAAGCATTTATAATAATAAATAATTTATAATTATTTATAATTATAATAATTTATAATTATTGTTAAGCATAAGTACAAAGGGGGTGTCTATATTCCAGCCAGATCATACAAAGCATGCCTGCATTCCAGTTGAATCATAAAGATCTAGAAGGTCTTTGGATGTGATTCCCTTGCCAGAGCAGCATTGTTGATAGATTAAACTTTTTCTTCAAATCCTCATCAATCAACCAAGGGGCAAGATCCTAAATAACAGAGTAGAGTAGAGCAGATATAACATATACTGGCATTAACAAAGGAGGACATAAAACCACTTTGATTTAAAACATTTATGTAGATTGTACTATTACAAATATGCAAATAAAAAAACCTCTCAGTTCACCAAAATGATGTCTAAAATATGCATAATTTTTTTTTCATAAACTCAAATGGAAGATAACAAAACCTGCTACTTGCAAAAGCAATTTTCCATTAAGACATATCATTAAAATAGTGAAACAAACGTAGTAGAAACAAACAACATTTTAAAATAGTGTTTAAGACCTACAGGGTTATTTAGATTGTTTACTTGGTCCTGGTTAAACTTTAGGACCTTGTATCTGTCTAGGAATTCATCCATTTCCTCCAGATTTTCCAATTTTGTGGAGTATAAGTTTTTGTAGTAGGATCTGATGATTTCTTGAATTTCCTTATTTTCAGTTGTTATGTCACCACTTTCCTTTCTGATTTTGTTAATTTGGATACTCTCTCTTTGCCCTTTAGTTAGTCTGGCTAGGGGTTTATCAATCTTGTTGATTTTCTCAAAGAACCAACTCTTGGTTTTGTTGATTTTTTCAATGGTTCTTTTTGTTTCTATTTGGTCTATTTCTGCCCTAATTTTGATTATTTCTTGCCGTCTACTCTTTTTGGGTATATCTGCTTCCTTTTGTTCTAGGGCTTTTAGCTGTGCTGTCAGGTTGCTGATGTGAGCTCTCTCCAGTTTCTTTTTGGAAGCACTTAGGGCTATAAGTTTTCCTCTCAATACTGCTTTCATTGCATCCCATAGGTTTGGGTAGGTTGTGTTTTCGTTTTCGTTGAATTCTAGAAAGTCCTTAATTTCTTTCTTTATTTCTTCTTTGACCCTGCTATCCTTTAACAGAGCATTGTTTAGTTTCCATGTGTATGTGGGCATTTTGTTGTCTTTGTTGTTGTTAAAGACCAGCCGTAGACCATGGTGATCTGAGAGTATTTCAATCTTCTTATATCAATGAAGGCTCATTCTGTGTCCAATTATATGGTCAATTTTCGAGAAGGTGCCATGGGGTGGTGAGAAGAAGGTGTATTCTTTTACTTTAGGATAGTATGTTTTGTATATATTTATTAATTCTAGTTGGTTCAAAGTCTCTGCTAGTTTTGCAGTGTCCTTGTTCAGTTTCTGTTTCCCTGATCTGTCCATTGGTGAGAGTGGGGTATTAAAGTCTCTCACTATTATTGTGTGGGGTGAAATGTATTTTTTGAGTTTAGTAGAGTTTCTTTTATGAATGTGGGTGATTTTTTATTTGGAGCATATATGTTAAGGATTGAGAGTTTCTCCTGACAGATTTTCCCGGTAATGAGTAAAAAGTGTCCTTCTTTATCTTTTTTGATAACTTTTGGTTGGAAATTTACTTTATTCGATATTAGAATAGCCACTCCAGCTTGCTTCTTGGAGCTGTTTGCTTGGAAGTTTTTTTCCCACCCTTTTACTCTGAGATTGTGTCTGTCTCTGTCTCTGAGATGAGTTTCCTGTATGCAGCAAAAGGCTGGATTTTGTTTATGTATCCAGTCTGATAGTCTATGTCTCTTTATTGGGGAGTTGAGACCATTTATGTTAATAGATATCAAGGAATAATTGCTTCTGTTTCCTGCCATTTTTGCTTTTTTGGGTTGAGTTGTGTCTGTGTTTTTTTTTTTTTTTCTTTTAGTTTTCTTGTTTAGGAGTTTTCTTGTTTATACTAGGCTGTATTTTCCCTTTTTGTATTGGGTTTTCCACCTATAATTCGTTGAGGTGCTGGGTTTGTGGTCAGATATTGTGTGAATTTTGATTTGTCTTGAAATATCTTTGTCTCTCCATCGATGGTGATTGATAGTTTTGCTGTGTATAGCAGCTTGGACTGGCACTGTGCTCTCTTAAAAAGTGCATGATGTCTGTCCAGGCTCTTCTAGCTTTCATAGTCTCTGTTGAGAAACCGGTGTGAGTCTGATTGGTCTGCCTTTATATGTTACCTTACCTTTTTCCCTTACTGCTTTTAGTATTCTTTCTTTACTTTGGGCACTTGATGTTTTTACTATTATGTGTCGGGGGGTATTTCTTTTCTGGTCCAACCTATTTGGAGTTCTGAAGGCTTCTTTTATGCTCGTGGTCATCTCATTCTTGAGGGTAGGGAAGTTTTCTTCTATGATTTTGTTGAAGATATTTACTGTGCCTCTTAGTTGATACTCTTCTCCCTCTTCTATTCCTATTATCCTTAGGTTCGGTCTTCTCATTGTGTCTTGTATTTCCTGGACATTTTGGGTTAGGAGCTTTTTGTTTTTTGCATCTTCTCTGGCTGTTTTGTCTATGTTTGCAATGTTGTCTTCTGCCCCCGAGATTCTCTCCTTGATCTCTTGTAATCTGTTGGAAATGCTTGCTTCTGTGACTCCAGATTTCTTTTTTTTTTTTGGTGTTCTGACTCTAGGGTTATCCCTTTTAGCATTTTCATTATTGTGTCAATTTCTGTTTTAATTTCCCTCTTTCATTTTTTTATTTCTTTGGTTCTGTTTTCCTCTCGTTCTTTGAGTTCTCTGAGTGTTTTTCTTGTTTCTTCTTTAAAAGCTTCTGAATCTTTTTGCTTTTTCTCTCTTTCTTCTTTAAGTAACTCTATCAGCGTCTTGAGGCATGATTTCAGGTCTGTATCTTCTTTTTCTGAAGTGTTTGGAATTCCAATGTTTGCTACTATGGGAGAGCTGGGTTCTGGTGTTGCTAGATTGTCTTGGTTTCCTTGGGATATACCCTTTCTCTTTCCCCTTGCCATTTTGTTGTCAGTGATATGTTCTTGCCTTTCCCTTGTATCTGGTCTCTGTCCCTGGTACACTTTCCGTGTGCACTCTGCAGAGATCTCTCTACTCCCCGGCAGCCCAGGTTCTGGGTGGCAGCTGGGCCAGGCTCCGCTCTGCGTCCTGAAGTCGCCTCCGGGTGGAAACAGACGTTCCTAAGATCTGTTCCTGGTCACAGATGCTCAGCCTCTACGAGCTGCCTTTCTGGCTAGCAGGTGGGCCAGGCTCGGCTCTGCGTCCTGAAGTCGTCTCCGGGTGGGAACAGGAGTTCCTAAAATTTGTTCCCGGTCACTGGATCCGGGAGGACAGGGCAGGTCAGGGCAGGGGGTGCCCTTTCCGTGTGCACTCCGCAGAGATCCCTCTGCTCCCCAGCAGCCTAGGTCTCCCACTCACCAGTTGCTCAGCCTGTACCAATTTTTGTCATTTTAACTGGCCTTTTGTTGCGCGCACACACACACACACACACACACACACACACACACACACACACACATCCTTGTCCCTTGACTTAGGAGCAGAGAGGAAAGAGAGACTTGTGTCCTCTGCTGCAAGTCCATACTGTGAGTAGTCATGTGACTTCGACTTCACCATCCAGGGGGACAAAGGACTTATTTCAGTGTAACAGTGTTTGTCTTTAAACTAAACTATTTTAATTTCTTTTTTTTTGCTCTGATTCTTTACTACAAACTTGTATTTTTTATTTAATTTTAATTCCTTTGGCCTTTAGATTGTCATACACAGTGGACTCTGCTGAGGATTCAGTGTGTAATTAGAGACATTGTATCTGGCATGTGGGTTATAGTAAAGTCAGAGGGACATTGACCTATCTTGTTTAAACATGATTTAGGAAAGAGAATCGTTGTCAAGTAGACGCAGGCAGATTAATTCCTAAGTAAACCAGGAAAGAGTTTTGCTGTTTTATTGCAGTTTTTTGATTTAGGACAGAAAAGATGCCTTTAATTGACACCCACAAGTACAAGTCATAATTGTAAATATTTAAAATTCCTTCTCTGGCTGGGAGGCTGTAATGCTTGGCATTGAGCCCTTGTTACATGCTTCTTCATAGCCCCAACTCCTGTCCTCTCTCTTCACAAGATAGTGTTATCCTTTCTTATGTGACTACCACAGTTAACCCTTTTGCTAAAGGGTTAATGAACATTAAGCAAGTTTGTGGTATCTGCATGTTAACACAGTACAGATAGAGCTATGAACAGCTGTTGGCATGTGTTTGGGAGGAACTCTAACTACACAGGACATGCATGTGCGCGGATTGAAGCCATCAATTATTCTTTCTCAAAATTTATTTGGTGTTTTGACAGGCATGTGTGGGTGCGTACATGCATTAGTGTGTGTTGCCTAAGGAGGCTAGAATGGAGAACCAGGAGCTAGAAGCCCCTGGAACTGGAGTTATAGATGCTCTGAGCACGAAGAATAGAGCCAGTGCTTCATCTCTTCTGCAGGTCAGACCCCAGCCTTACAAGTAGTAACTGGCTTTAAAAACAAGCAAAGCTGTGTGTGGTGCCTTTAATTCCAGCACTAGAAAAATAGCCCCGAAAGGGTCTCTGAATTCAAGGCCTGCCTGGTTTACATATAGGGTGTTTCAGGAGAGCCAGGGCTACATAGTGAGACCCTGTCTCAAAGAAAGCAAAACAAAAAAACTTATTTGATGTCAGATTTGAGTAGTAAGTTTTGTTATAGGTTTGGATGGTGGTGGTAGTCTTGTTCTCCACATGTGAGTCTTTGCCTTTTCATCTATCACTTAGTAGCAGTAGAGTAGTTCTATATACTTTATGTTTTGCCAGAATTATATCAAGTTTGGTAGCACTGGCATGTATTGGATATCACCTATAGCTCTTTGATGAGCTATAAGCCTGTGCAGTTTCCTCTACCTTCTACCTCAGCACTGAAAAAGTGAGATCTCAGGCCAGCATGCTGGGGTCAAGACTCATACACCACGCAGGGGTAGAGGAGTTTGACCCCGGCCTGAACTTGTAACAGGCTTATAAAGGCAAAAATCACAAAGGAATGGGAGGACAGGGGAATGAGGAAATTCATAAGGGGAAGAATCATACATTTTTTATCAGTACACCCCCAGGCACACCTAGGGCGTTGGAACATTCCACAGAGGTCATCCGGACCTTCTGTGGTATTTTGGGAACTCAAATCTCAAGAAAGTGGGATTTCCTGGTTGGGATTTCCTGGGAGCGGCAGAGGAAATTCCTAGGGCAAAAAATCAGTGTCATTTGACAACCTTTTACACTTCATTTCCCCGTTTTTCTTTTTGTAAAAAGCTCTAATCTTAGAGCAATCCCTCAGCTTCTTGTAATATCTGGTATTGTTGTCATAGGACCATTACCTGTACAGCACTCACCCTTTCTTTTATAAAAGTCACCAGTCTATTGCAGATGCATGGCCCAAAGTTTAGGATTAGCATTAAAATGAGCAAAGGCCCCACCAAAGCAGAGACTATCTTAGAGAACCAGGGTGACCGGTTAAACCAATTTTCATACCATCCTTGGTATGTTTCTCTTTCTTTCTTTTTTTTTTTTTTTTCTGTTTTCTAGTCTTTCTCTAAGCTTTGCCATAGAATCTCTTATGACACCAGAATGATCTACGTAAAAGCAACATTCTTCTTTTAGGGCAGCACAGAGCCCTCCTTCCTTTAGAAAAAGCAGATCTAATCCCCTCCTGTTCTGTAGCACTACCTCTGATAATGAAGTCAATGACTCTTCTAGTTTGTTTATGGACTGTTCTAATGCTCCCAGGTCCGCGTCCATAGCTGCTCTGAGTTCATTATAGTAGTAAGGTTGTTGGATGAGGGCAGCTGCCCCTGTTCCAATTCCTGCTGCCACTCCAAGTCCTAACAAGACAGCTAAGGTCAAAGTAGCGGCGGTTTAAAACAACAAATGCACTATCAAGCAGATTGAACAGGCGGTCCTCAGTTCTCATAGGGAGATAGGAGGGTGTGGTCAAAAGGGGATACGAGTCCTCCTTTGGTGACAGAGTGAGACACGGAGGTCTCTCAGGCCTGGGTGCAGGGTTATCAAGCACCAAATTGGGGCCTACAGGTCATGTGGGCTGACTCTCTATCTTTATCTTAATAAGAAAAATGAATCTAGGGTCCCCTCTGCCAGTATACTCTCCATCCCCAACGGTTTCCTTTTACCCACTGACGATCTTGTTTTCCCTATGGGGTAAAGCTGATATTTAGAGGGTTACAATAATTGTCTTTGCACGGTCCCCGAGGACTACAGGAGCTTTAAGAGGCACACCTGTGGGGCGCCGCCCACACATTCCAACGCTTTCGTCATTACAAGATGGCGCTGATATCCGGCTGTGGGGCACCGCCCACACATTCCCACGCATTCGCCATTACAAGATGGCGCTGATATCCGGCTGGAGTTAGCAGTAAACAAGCCATGTGCGCACACGCTGGGTAACTTTTCCGCCTCATGAGTTCTGCCTCTTCCGTGGCGTCATAGGGCCTGCTGAGTTTCAACCAATCAGGGGGCTCTGTGTCCAAGGCAAGGACTGATCCCTTTATAGGGGACGGGCTGGATAGCTCCTCTCTCTTCCCTTCTTCTTCCCCTCTCTTCCCCGCTCTCTGGTCCCGCTCCCGTGTGTTTCCGTTTCCTGGTCTGGTTCGTGGGCTCGTCCGTCTTGTTCATCGTGTTCGTCTTTTGGTTTTCTCCGCCTTCTTCGTCTTTTCATCAGGTGAAGCAAGTACCGGTTTTCCAGAGCAATAAAGTTTACCGCAGATGGATTCTATTTCGTATGCCGCGTCATTCTTGCAGGCGAGACGGTTGCGCGGGACATCTGGTGCCTCAAACCCGGAAAATTCGACCACTCCATCATCTGCACCACAGAAGACTCTTGGTCTTTGGGCAGAGGGAATCCAGAACTGCGGGGAAATCAGTTCGGCATGGTATGTCTGATCCTGGATCTTTCTTTAATTTGGTTTAAATCTTCCACGGCCGTGTGAAGGGCCCATAGAGGCTCCGGTCTTCGTCAGTGCAGTTTTTATTCTCTTCCTCTTAATTTCCTCTTGTGTCCAACGGGGCTGGTGTTAATTTTGTGCTTAAGTCGGACGTAGATAAGCAGAGGCACCCCTGCGTTCCATAAGTCTTTGTAGATAAAAAAGCGGGAACGCGCTGAGACTTGCCTTTCAGGTACACCTTGTGCCGCCACGCAAATAAGCCGCGGGCATTACATCGCTGTGATGGGCTCTTCACACTCGACCATTACAGCCCTGCAGTCAATTCTTAAGCAGAGAGATTTAGAATTGCCCACCCGCATCTTGCAGTGTTTTGTAAGAGAGGTTGAGCGAACAGCCCCTTGGTTTGCAGTTTCTGGGTCTCTCTCACCAGCCTCATGGAACAGAGTGGGTAGAGAATTAAACTGTGCGCTGAATGCGGGAGACCTCGGGCTCGGAACCATGGCCATTTGGATGATGGTACAAAATTGTTTAAGAGATGAGAGTTGTAGGCCCGCCGTCGCTGCGGGGCAAGAGGTATTGACTGAAGCCCAGGATAGATTATCAGAAGCTGAACAGAGTGAGAGGATGCGCGTGCACATGAACCCCCCCCTAAGAAAAAAGGACCTCCAGGTACGCTGTACAGCGGGACAGTTGTTACCCACAAACCTTCAGATTTTCATTCTTTTATGCCCTCGAATGTTAAGAAAAGGGGAGTCAGCTTGTACCCTGTAGAAGACTTTGAGGCTCTTAACATTGATAGCCTCAAGACTTCAGATAATGATGATTATGAGCGAAAAGGCTTAGACCCAGAAGAGGAGGCAGGGGTAAATGAAGAAGCAGCTAGTTATGAGGAAAAAAGATGTTATCCTGATGAGCAGTACAGGCCCATGCGTTTGTCCCCAGCCGTTCCAACAGCACCTCCTTTACCAACAGCCCCTCCTCCTTATGAGACACGCGCACCTTTAAAAGCCTTCTCATTTCTCCCAGAGAGAGTAAAGAAACAGGTGCGTCTTGCATTATGCCACAAAAATTTGATGATTTTAAAAGAGGCATTTCCTATATTGTTACAGGCCCTAAAAAGTAAGGGCCTATATATTGCCACAGAAAAGCTCCAGATTTTTGATACTGGTCAATTCCTAGGGTCTGTGGTATTTATTCACTGATAAGATTGTCCCTCAAAAGCTCGAGATAAGAAGGGATCACCTCCACACTCTTAATGATTTTCAAAAATTACTGAGAGACATTAATTGGCTTAGACCTTTTTTTAAGATTCCTTCTGCTGAACTTAAACCCTTATTTGATACTCTAGAAAGAGATCTGCATGTCTCCTCACATAGAAGTTTGACCCCGCAAGCAGAAAGAGCGTTACAGTTGGTAGAAGAAGCTATACAGGATGCACAATTGGTTCGCATAGATTATGATAAACCTTTTTCATTATGTGTTTTTAAAACGAACAGGCTCCCTACTGCTGTGCTTTGGCAACAAGGACCCTTATTGTGGGTACATCCTAATGCCTCGCCAGCTAAAATAATTGACTGGTATCCAGATGCTGTGGCACAATTAGCGCTGAGGGGGCTAAAATCTGCCATCACGCATTTTGGCATTGAACCACAGCTGTTAATAGTTCCCTATAATGCCATGCAGGTTTCCACTCTTGCTGCCACTTCGAATGATTGGGCCATCTTAGTCACTTCCTTTTCGGGCAAAATAGATAATCATTACCCAAAACATCCAATTTTACAGTTTGCTTTAACTCAACCTGTAGTTTTTCCCAAAGTAACGTCCTGTAGTCCCCTAAAAGAAGGGTTAGTTATTTTTACTGACGGTTCCAAGACCGGGCTGGGGGCTTTTGTGGTTAACGGGCAGGTCTATTCGAGGCAGTATACAGAAACCTCTCCACAGGTGGTAGAATGTCTAGTGGTTCTTGAGGTTTTACAAAGTTTTTCAGAGCCTATAAATATAGTGTCTGATTCATCTTATGTTGTTAATGCTGTCAATTTGCTTGAGGCGGCTGGCATTATTAAACTGTCTAGCAGAGTTGCCTCAATTTTTGCGCAAATTCAAAACTGCCTTCTAGCCAGAAGATCACCCTTTATATTACTCACATTAGAGCTCATTCTGGATTGCCAGGACCTATGGCTCAAGGCAATGATTTGGCAGACAGGGCTACAAAAATAATTGCTATAGCCATGTCTTCGCCTCTAGAGGCTGCTAAAAGTTTTCACAAAAACTTTCATGTAACTTCTGAAACTTTGCGGCACCGCTTTTCCATTTCCAGAAAACAGGCTCGCGATATTGTTGTCAATTGCCAAAATTGCAGTCAGTTTCTGCCTGCGCCCCACTCGGGGGTTAATCCTCGGGGCATCTAGCCTCTTCAAATATGGCAAATGGATGTTACCCATGTGTCCTCTTTTGGTAAGCTGCAATATGTACATGTATCCATTGATACCTGCTCGAGAATAATTGCAGCCACTCCCTTATCTGGAGAGAAGGCCTCACATGCCATCCAACATTGCTTGGAGGCTTGGAGTGCCTGGAGTAAGCCAAAGTTCTTAAAGACAGATAATGGGCCGGCTTTTACCTCACAAAAATTTCAACAATTTTGTAGCCAGATGGCTGGACTCATCTTACAGGTTTGCCGTATAATCCACAAGGACAAGGTATTGTAGAACGTGCTCACCGCACCCTTAAATCATATCTAATAAAACAAAAAGGGGGCATTATGCAGGCTCTACCCCCTGTGCCTAGGACCGCAGTATCCATGGTGCTATTGACCTTAAATTTTTTAAATCTTGATGACCATGGCCATACGGCAGCTGAAAGGCATTGCCTACCTATGGACAAACCAAGAGAGATGGTAAAATGGAAAGATGTCATAACTAATAAATGGAAAGGACCGGATCTTGTGTTGATAAGATCCAGGGGAGCTGTTTGTGTTTTTCCTCAAGATGAAAATAATCCTTTCTGGGTTCCCGAGAGGCTCACGCGAAAAATGGCAGAGACTCCTGATGACAGCCCTGCTCCTGATGCTGTGGAACCAGAGAGTCAGAGAAGAGACGATATGGGGGATTCTGTCGGCATTCCTGAAACCAATTCCAGCGGAACTTGATGCTACAGTCTTCCCTAACCTTTTCACCCCCGATATTAACTTGGGTGGGGGTGGGACTTTTGGGAGCAATCCTTTGCTGCGGACTTGCGTTGCTTCTCTGGCTGGTTTGTAAGCTCAAGGCCCAAACAAAAAAGAGACAAGGTGGTTACTGCCCAAGCACCTGTCGCTCTAGAACATGCAGCATCAGCTGATATCTAGTTGTCTATGCTTAAGCAGTAGGTCGCCGGCCAGACAGCTCTTGCACTCCTAGAACTTCGGTTCATTGCACAGGATTAGAGTGTCTGGTTTGAGCAGCCCAAGAGGGATGCAGAGCTAAGCATCGCACTGAGAGCCTCTTGTCGTGGAGTCATCTCTGGGAGGTATGTCATTTTGTATGAGGGTTCCCTGCCCCAGTGTCCCTCCCTCGAAAAAACGGCAGAGTGACAGGTCAAGAGTACTGCGGGCTACAAAAAAAGCCTAGCGGTTACTCCTGTACATGGTCTTTATACACCTTAATGAGGATTTGACCTATATCTCCGCCCTCCTAATATGGGTGTCCTACTTTGCTCAAAGAATAAAAGATAGGGGGAGATGTGGGGCGCCGCCCACACATTCCCACGCTTTCGTCATTACAAGATGGCGCTGATATCCGGCTGTGGGGCACCGCCCACACATTCCCACGCATTCGCCATTACAAGATGGCGCTGATATCCGGCTGGAGTTAGCAGTAAACAAGCCATGTGTGCACACGCTGGGTAACTTTTCCGCCTCATGAGTTCTGCCTCTTCCGTGGCGTCATAGGGCCTTCTGAGTTTCAACCAATCAGGGGGCTCCGCGTCCAAGGCAAGGACTGATCCCTTTATAGGGGACGGGCTGGATAGCTCCTCTCTCTCTTCCCTTCTTCTTCCTCTCTCTTCCCCGCTCTCTGGTCCCGCTCCCATGTGTTTCCGTTTCGTGGTCTGGTTCGTGGGCTCGTCCGTCTTGTTCATCGTGTTCGTCTTTTGGTTTTCTCCGCCTTCTTCGTCTTTTCATCAGGTGAAGCAAGTACCGGTTTTTCAGAGCAATAAAGTTTACCGCAGATGGATTCTATTTCGTGTGCCGCGTCGTTCTTGCAGGCGAGACGGTTGCGCGGGACATCTGGTGCCTCAAACCCGGGAAATTCGACCACTTTATCGTCTGCACCACAGAAGACTCTTGGTCTTTGGGCAGAGGGAATCCAGGACTGCGGGGAAATCAGTTCGGCAAGGTATGTCTGATCCTGGATCTTTCTTTAATTTGGTTTAAATCTTCCACGGCCGTGTGAAGGGCCCATAGAGGCTCCGGTCTTCGTCAGTGCAGTTTTTATTCTCTTCCTCTTAATTTCCTCTTGTGTCCAACGGGGCTGGTGTTAATTTTGTGCTTAAGTCGGACGTAGATAAGCAGAGGCACCCCTGCGTTCCATAAGTCTTTGTAGATAAAAAAGCGGGAACGCGCTGAGACTTGCCTTTCAGGTACACCTTGTGCCGCCACGCAAATAAGCCACGGGCATTACATCGCTGTGATGGGCTCTTCACACTCGACCATTACAGCCCTGCAGTCAATTCTTAAGCAGAGAGATTTAGAATTGCCCACCCGCATCTTGCAGCGTTTTGTAAGAGAGGTTGAGCGAACAGCCCCTTGGTTTGCAGTTTCTGGGTCTCTCTCACCAGCCTCATGGAACAGAGTGGGTAGAGAATTAAACTGTGCGCTGAATGCCGGAGACCTCGGGCCCGGAACCATGGCCATTTGGATGATGGTACAAAATTGTTTAAGAGATGAGAGTTGTAGGCCCGCCGTCGCTGCGGGGCAAGAGGTATTGACTGAAGCCCAGGATAGATTATCAGAAGCCGAACAGAGTGAGAGGATGCGCGCGCACATGAACCCCCCCCTAAGAAAAAAGGACCTCCAGGTACGCTGTACAGCGGGAGAGTTGTTACCCACAAACCTTCAGATTTTCATTCTTTTATGCCCTCGAATGTTAAGAAAAGGGGAGTCAGCTTGTACCCTGTAGAAGACTTTGAGGCTCTTAACATTGATAGCCTCGAGACTTCAGATAATGATGATTATGAGCGAAAAGGCTTAGACCCAGAAGAGGAGGCAGGGGTAAATGAAGAAGCAGCTAGTTATGAGGAAAAAAGATGTTATCCTGATGAGCAGTACAGGCCCACGCGTTTGTCCTCAGCCGTTCCAACAGCACCTCCTTTACCAACAGCCCCTCCTCCTTATGAGACACGCGCACCTTTAAAAGCCTTCTCATTTCTCCCAGAGAGAGTAAAGAAACAGGTGCGTCTTGCATTATGCCACAAAAATTTGATGATTTTAAAAGAGGCATTTCCTATATTGTTACAGGCCCTAAAAAGTAAGGGCCTATATATTGCCACAGAAAAGCTCCAGATTTTTGATACTGGTCAATTTCTAGGGTCTGTGTTATTTATTCACTGATAAGATTGTCCCTCAAAAGCTCGAGATAAGAAGGGATCACCTCCACACTCTTAATGATTTTCAAAAATTACTGAGAGACATTAATTGGCTTAGACCTTTTTTTAAGATTCCTTCTGCTGAACTTAAACCCTTATTTGATACTCTAGAAAGAGATCTGCATGTCTCCTCACATAGAAGTTTGACCCCGCAAGCAGAAAGAGCGTTACAGTTGGTAGAAGAAGCTATACAGGATGCACAATTGGTTCGCATAGATTATGATAAACCTTTTTCATTATGTGTTTTTAAAATGAACAGGCTCCCTACTGCTGTGCTTTGGCAACAAGGACCCTTATTGTGGGTACATCCTAATGCCTCGCCAGCTAAAATAATTGACTGGTATCCAGATGCTGTGGCACAATTAGCGCTGAGGGGGCTAAAATCTGCCATCACGCATTTTGGCATTGAACCACAGCTGTTAATAGTTCCCTATAATGCCATGCAGGTTTCCACTCTTGCTGCCACTTCGAATGATTGGGCCATCTTAGTCACTTCCTTTTCGGGCAAAATAGATAATCATTACCCAAAACATCCAATTTTACAGTTTGCTTTAACTCAACCTGTAGTTTTTCCCAAAGTAACGTCCTGTAGTCCCCTAAAAGAAGGGTTAGTTATTTTTACTGACGGTTCCAAGACCGGGCTGGGGGCTTTTGTGGTTAACGGGCAGGTCTATTCGAGGCAGTATACAGAAACCTCTCCACAGGTGGTAGAATGTCTAGTGGTTCTTGAGGTTTTACAAAGTTTTTCAGAGCCTATAAATATAGTGTCTGATTCATCTTATGTTGTTAATGCTGTCAATTTGCTTGAGGCGGCTGGCATTATTAAACCGTCTAGCAGAGTTGCCTCAATTTTTGCGCAAATTCAAAACTGCCTTCTAGCCAGAAGATCACCCTTTATATTACTCACATTAGAGCTCATTCTGGATTGCCAGGACCTATGGCTCAAGGCAATGATTTGGCAGACAGGGCTACAAAAATAATTGCTATAGCCATGTCTTCGCCTCGAGAGGCTGCTAAAAGTTTTCACAAAAACTTTCATGTAACTTCTGAAACTTTGCGGCGCCGCTTTTCCATTTCCAGAAAACAGGCTCGCGATATTGTTGTCAATTGCCAAAATTGCAGTCAGTTTCTGCCTGCGCCCCACTCGGGGGTTAATCCTCGGGGCATCTAGCCTCTTCAAATATGGCAAATGGATGTTACCCATGTGTCCTCTTTTGGTAAGCTGCAATATGTACATGTATCCATTGATACCTGCTCGAGAATAATTGCAGCCACTCCCTTATCTGGAGAGAAGGCCTCACATGCCATCCAACATTGCTTGGAGGCTTGGAGTGCCTGGAGTAAGCCAAAGTTCTTAAAGACAGATAATGGGCCGGCTTTTACCTCACAAAAATTTCAACAATTTTGTAGCCAGATGGCTGTGACTCATCTTACAGGTTTGCCGTATAATCCACAAGGACAAGGTATTGTAGAACGTGCTCACCGCACCCTTAAATCATATCTAATAAAACAAAAAGGGGGCATTATGCAGGCTCTACCCCCTGTGCCTAGGACCGCAGTATCCATGGTGCTATTGACCTTAAATTTTTTAAATCTTGATGACCATGGCCATACGGCAGCTGAAAGGCATTGCCTACCTATGGACAAACCAAGAGAGATGGTAAAATGGAAAGATGTCATAACTAATAAATGGAAAGGACCGGATCTTGTGTTGATAAGATCCAGGGGAGCTGTTTGTGTTTTTCCTCAAGATGAAAATAATCCTTTCTGGGTTCCCGAGAGGCTCACGCGAAAAATGGCAGAGACTCCTGATGACAGCCCTGCTCCTGATGCTGTGGAACCAGAGAGTCAGAGAGAGACGATATGGGGGATTCTGTCGGCATTCCTGAAACCAATTCCAGCGGAACTTGATGCTACAGTCTTCCCTAACCTTTTCACCCCCGATATTAACTTGGGTGGGGGTGGGACTTTTGGGAGCAATCCTTTGCTGCGGACTTGCGTTGCTTCTCTGGCTGGTTTGTAAGCTCAAGGCCCAAACAAAAAAGAGACAAGGTGGTTACTGCCCAAGCACCTGTCGCTCTAGAACATGCAGCATCAGCTGATATCTAGTTGTCTATGCTTAAGCAGTAGGTCGCCGGCCAGACAGCTCTTGCACTCCTAGAACTTCGGTTCATTGCACAGGATTAGAGTGTCTGGTTTGAGCAGCCCATGAGGGATGCCGAGCTAAGCATCGCACTGAGAGCCTCTTGTCGTGGAGTCATCTCTGGGAGGTATGTCATTTTGTATGAGGGTTCCCTGCCCCAGTGTCCCTCCCTCGAAAAAACGGCAGAGTGACAGGTCAAGAGTACTGCGGGCTACAAAAAAAGCCTAGCGGTTACTCCTGTACATGGTCTTTATACACCTTAATGAGGATTTGACCTATATCTCCGCCCTCCTAATATGGGTGTCCTACTTTGCTCAAAGAATAAAAGATAGGGGGAGATGTGGGGCGCCGCCCACACATTCCCACGCTTTCGTCATTACAAGATGGCGCTGATATCCGGCTGTGGGGCACCGCCCACACATTCCCACGCATTCGCCATTACAAGATGGCGCTGATATCCGGCTGGAGTTAGCAGTAAACAAGCCATGTGTGCACACGCTGGGTAACTTTTCCGCCTCATGAGTTCCGCCTCTTCCGTGGCGTCATAGGGCCTGCTGAGTTTCAACCAATCAGGGGGCTCCGCGTCCAAGGCAAGGACTGATCCCTTTATAGGGGACGGGCTGGATAGCTCCTCTCTCTCTTTCCTTCTTCTTCCCCTCTCTTCCCCGCTCTCTGGTCCCGCTCCCATGTGTTTCCGTTTTGTGGTCTGGTTTGTGGGCTCGTCCGTCTTGTTCATCGTGTTCGTCTTTTGGTTTTCTCCGCCTTCTTCGTCTTTTCGTCAGGTGAAGCAAGTACCGGTTTTTCAGAGCAATAAAGTTTACCGCAGAAGGATTCTATTTCGTGTGCCGCGTCGTTCTTGCAGGCGAGACGGTTGCGCGGGACACACACCCAGTCCTATAAGCCAGGTATTTGGATGGAGCTCGTTCCCCCTTTTCTGACTCCCCTGGCCTACGACCCTTTTTAACTATAATTAGATCCCAAGCAGAGAAAGGGTTCCAGTAGGCTTCTCATGTGGTCTCACATCCCCATTTACTACAAAAATAGTCTGAGGCCCCTCCACACCGTCTCTTTATTTCCCTGGTGTGTCCCTGTCTGGGGCAGACATAGAAGTCTGCTGCCTGAAGGTTGGCTCGGAAAAACTGTCCTGAACATCCCAATGTGCTCCCTATGCCATGAGGGACACACTGTTTCTCTGGGGGTGGCTTTTCTAAATTTGTATAACTGGAAAGATCCCAGGCCATAGAGCTGGCTGCTAACTTACAGACATCGGGTGCAAAATCAGGCCACCAATTCCAAGGGGGGTGCACTGCGGTTGTTGACCACACGACGTCGCCCACTTCATTAAGCACTTCCCAGGTTAATTTTTGAGGGGCATGGGGGTTATTACCCAAGGTTGGGGCTACGACGAAGGTGCAGCTTAAGAGAATTGTCACCAGCTGCCACTGTACCCAAGCAGCAATCCCGTTGACCTTGACTGCCGAGAGGGTAGTCAACAGCACCAGGTAGTGTCCCTTCCACCGGGGCTCAAGCATGCCAGCGTGATGTCATCTGACCAGGACTGAGTCTCTGACCTGGAACCTGTGGGGCACCGCGGTGGTTCCTGGAGTGTAGGCTGGAAAGTAAGTCTTAACTAAATACTAGAACCAGTGAGTGAAGAGATCTGTGTCATTCATGCACTTACCTTTTCCACATGTTCTGAGTTCTATCAAGGATGGTCACATCCATATACCCGGAAAATGTGTTTCTTGTTCTGTTTTTGTTTGGGGGATTGGTTAAGTAGGAGAAAAAGGAACATGCCTATCTCTTTACAAGCTAATGAGTAGTGTTCAACAGGATCTAGCAAGAACAAAGGTATATTGGCTTAACTTTGGATATTTTAAAAGAAAATACATGTTTTTTGTTTATTGCTATTTTTCTTGTACTGATTGACCTCAGGTTTTGTGCATGCAATGTAAGTGCTCTGTCACTAACTTACAGTCCCTTGTCACGCCTACCCCTCTCCCTCTCTTACTTTTTAAGTTTTAAAAACTAATTTTAAATGTATGCACATTTTACATATGTGTATATTTGTATACTATGTGTGTACCCAAGATCCTTTAGAGGAAAGAAAAAGGGTCAGATCCTCTGGGGCTGGAGTTAGATGTTGCAAGCCATGATTTGAGCATTGAATGTTTCCTCTGGCTCCTGCCAGAACAGCAAGTGTCTTTATCTACTGAGCAGTTCTCTTTTATTAAGATTTAGTTTTGCTTATGTGTGTGTGTGTGTTTGTGTGTGTGTGTGTGTGTGTGTGTGTGTGTGCATGTATGGAAAGGCATAGGTATGTGTACATGAGGCTCAAGGCTGACTCCAGGAGAATCTTTCTCTTTCTCTTGCTGTCTGAGGAAAACTCTTTCTCATCCAGCTAGTCTGACAGGCCAGCTTGCTCTTGGACCTACTATCTCAGATAGAGAATTCTCAGGTACAGAATGTAATACATATGTATACACACATATTTACATAATTCCTCCACACTGTTAGAAATCTCTGCAATTATACTCAGCTTCATGGCTAAGTTTTAGGAGAGTCTCTACACGCAACTCTATATATTTGACTCTTCTTTGTTTTGTATTTTTTTATATTACCAGTTTCCACCTAGTTATCCCAAGAGGAGTATAAAGCATAAATTTTAGATCTGTTATTTATTTTGACTCCCCATACCTTCAGCAGAATTATCTACAAAATAATTTCCTGGAGAACACTGAATGCAATCTTTAGCAGTCTGTTCATGCTAGAAACCCTGGGCCTGTCTTGAGTCCAATGATTGAACAATTCACTACTGGATCTGTGAGGACATGGCTCAATATAATACCATCCTTTCAACATGCTTCTATCCTGGGTGGCTGCTTCATTTGTTTATCTTAAGCCATTTATATCAAGTTCCTCTTTAGTGTCTTTGAGCCTAACAGTAACAAAATGAAAGTCAGGCATAAGTGTGATGTATTTAATCTAGCAATCTCTGAGAGTTGAGGCCATTGAGTTTCCATCAAGCCAGAGATACTTAGTGAGACGGTGTCTTAAATATGAAATAACATATACACTAATCCAAAAGAAAAAAAAAAAACAAGCTATGTATGGTGGGTGGCCCATGCCTTAAATTCTAGCACTAAGAAGGCAGAGACAGGTGGATTGATGAATTCAAGGCTAACCAGGTCTGAATAATGAGTTCCAGGCCAGCAAAGGGGATATCTCCAAGACTGAGTCTTAAAAAAAAAAAAAAAAAAAAAAACAAAAAAAAAAAAAAAACAAAACAACAACAATAAATAAAGGTTGGTGGCAAATGCCTTTAACTGAAGCACTAAGAAGCAAAGACAGGCAGGTCTCTGTGAGTTCAAGGCCAGACACATCTGGAGAGTAGATTTTAGGCCAGATAGAAGCTAAATAGTGAGATTCAAAGCAAACAAACAAAAATAAATTCTCTAATATAATATATGCATCAAGAACACCCGCTTGTGACTCTATTATATTTAGTGTTGGTTTCTCAGCTTATGGAATTTCAAGTTTAATCTAGCTTTGTTTAGCCCAGGCTGCTGTAGACCTCACCATATAGCTCGCTCACATTGCCCAGATCCTTCTGCCTCTACCTTCTAAGTTGTACACCATGAGTAGTCTTCAAATAGCTTTGCTAGACCAAGAACTGAATTCAGGTAGGCAAGGGCTCTACCACTGGGCTCCTTCCCCCCACATCCACTTGATTTAACTATCTTGAAATTTCTCAAAAATCAAATTATAAGTTAATGTTTCTAACTGTAATTTAAAACTTGGTAAATATTCTCTCTTGACATTTCTCTCTATGAATAGGCGCTATCACCAACAGCCTAGCTTTATAAGTAAGGAAACCGAGGGAAATAAGAAATAAGCAAGCACCTGCCTAAAGTCAGATAGTTGGCTAATAGCAGAGCCTAGATTCAGATGCGGTGAATCTGACTCCAAACTTCCTTTTCCTGTTGTTTCATAAGAATTATGATGACATGTCATCATTTATCTTTTTTTCATTAACAATGATATTGGAGAACTGAAGAAGGTAGTGGATACTTTGTTTACTACTTTATTATGGGAATCCAGTGTTTCAATACAGCAGAACTGTTTTTTACCATACCACACTGTTGGTTGGTAAAAACCTGTTTTGAGAAGATGCATGATCTCGTTACAGAAAACAGACTTTATGAAACTGTTTTCAACCAAGGCAAAGGGTTTCCAAAATCAAAGGCCTAAAAACACTTTGAAAGAATATTTCTAAATTATAAATAAGGTGTTTTCTGTTTGTTTTCTTTTTAAAGAAAACACTTAATGAATTATCGAGAAAGCATTATCATGTTCTCAACAATATATTAATTTATCACTTACAACTACAATGGTTGAGGATATACTAAAATTTACACCCATGATCTTCCCTGGCCACAGCTGTCCAATTAGTGCTGACTCAGTATACATCTCACATGACCAACTACCAAATGGAGATGAAGGAGTCAGAGCAGCTATCCCACTGCCCCTGTTCTGGCAGAGCTTACAGCCTCAGGGGAGGCACACATGTGAACAGAACTCTGTGAGGTCAGTGCTGGGGCTGTCACAGTCTGTACACAGGAAGAGAAATCGGAACATGGTGGAAACGAGTCTTCCAAGTCTTCCTGGAAGGAGATGCTAGACTCTGAAAAAACTCGGAGATTTTTTTTTCTGGGGTTTTATTGTTTACAGAACGTTTGTTGTATTGAGAGAAAAATAGCCAAAGCATCTTTGACAGAAAGTTCTGCAGCAGACAACACCACCTGCAACCTAAATGTGGGGTCCACTTCTCAAAGTGAGCCTCTGGGAGCATGGCTTTCCATTGCATTCTCCCCCACTCCCATTCTGGACCACGATGACCTTAAAGCCAGCCCCTCTTCTCCCTCATAAGGAAACTTACACTCATTTATTTTGAGCATCTCCACATTTGAATGACCTACATAAAGACTCAGAAGAAGCCATGAACCTCATTCTCCCCTTGTTCACTAACTCAGCAAAGAGTTTTAGTGGGTGCTTTTGAGACAGGGTAGGCTTAGATTCCTGGCTATCCTCCTGCCTTCGACTCCTCTCTGCAGAGACTGCAGGTGAGCCACGTCTCCCTGGCAAGACCATTGCATGTTATGATTCACCTTTGGATGGATCAAACCAACATAATCTTGTCACCCTTAGGTAGAGAGAAGCAAGTGTGGGGCTGTCTGTGTAGGAAGTGGAATCTGACCAGAAAAGGGACTATGAATGTACAGTCCAGTCACTCAGGAACTTAATGCAGGTACAAGAAACTTATGTCAAAGTGGCCACAAGATTCTTACCAGGAGATGGACGAATATATCTCCATGTTTACCGCTAAAAAACAAAGCTTTGTGAGAAATCTTGAATTTATGGGGACGGTGGGAAAGGGTGTACCTGCTTGTTCTTTTCAGACCTCTCTCCTGAAATGCAGAAGAATAAGCCCCCTGGGGCTTTGGTGATCCTACTCCTGAGGTGTTTTATTTCAAATTATTTTTTAATACATGATGACTTTACCTTCCCTTCTCTTCCTTAAGAAAAAAAGACTTGTTGGTACTCCAAAAAAAAAAAAAATCAAAACAAAACAAAACAAAACAAAAAAAAAAAAAAAAACAAAAAAACAGGTGTTTCTAGAACTAGTGGTTTGCAAATAAATGGGAGTTTAACAACTACTCCTAAACTCTGCCCAGTGATTATCCTAGTATTTCACACAGAAAATCTGGAACACCATATTCAAGCTATCTGGCACCTATGCCAGCAATTTAATCTTTCCCTCAAAATACCCACTTAAGTTAGGTTTATCTGAGAAACCCAATGATACTATTCCTCATCATCTTCCCCATTTGCTGATGGCAAACCTTTCTGTGCTCAACTACCTTATGAGGACACTCATGACATCCGCAACTTATATGGTATTTACACATCACATGTGTTGGATGTGGGCGTGTGCGCACGTTGTGCCACAGCACATATGTGGAGTAATTTCTCTGTTTCTACCATGTGGGGCCCAGAGATCAGACTCAGGCCACTGAGCCTGGCAGCAAGCACTGTTATCCTCTAAGCCATTTTGCTAACCCCAACTAGCCTTTTTTATGTATTGACTATTCATATGCATTCACTTATTTTCTATTACATATAGACTACTAGTTCCTGTAATTTCTTTATATTCAGATTAACGACCTGTTATAAATGCTTTTAATGGCTATGTTTTTATTTATGATGTTTGATACAAAGGATTTTTAGTTAGACTCATCATCATCCTGAATTTCTTCCTTAGAATCACATCCTACACTTGAAGGGTTTTTGATGTGGTTATGGTGGACTGCCACGATACTGGTGATGTAAACTACTCTAAGATACATTAAGAAAACCTAACTTCCCCAAAACTTGTCTTCACAATTCCAACAGTGATCAATATAAAACATAAATTGAAAACTAAGGCCTTAGTTCTTTTTTTTTTTTTTTTTTTTTTTTTTTTTTTTGCTTCAATTTGGTTGTTAAGACAACTTAAGAAAACAGTTTTGAATTTAGAAAATCTATTCAAAATTCCCTTTAACCCACAGGAAGCACAGATCTCTTGCTAGTTATCACCCACCTCTCAAGAACATGTTAGGGATCCTTATGATGGGAAGGACTGAAAGAAGTGCCTCCTAACTGGGTCCCATCGTATTTTCTTCTTATCTGTCATCACAATTATCAGCAGTAAGTCAGACACAACACATGGCAAATAATACATAGTTACTGAATTATAAAGACAGAAAAACAGAAAACAAAACAATACTTGAATACAGAAGGAAAGTGATATAAAGTATCATTTAACTCTGGAAGTTAAAATGACATAATACATAAACAGTGATGAAAGTCTTCAAGTCTTACCCCAACAACACAGTCATGTGCACCTTTTTAAAGCTACTTATAGCTGACTCAACAGTGTGTGCACTCAAATAATCACAATTGCCATCTTGTGGCAAAAATTTGCTGGGAATTTAAGAATCGATTACAAAGAACAGTCTTTTAAAGCACATGAAGCACTTACAGGGAGATTCACTACCTCCTCAGACACCAGACATGCATGTGGAGCACAGACATACACATAGGCAAAATGCTCAGTAACACAAAACAGTAAATCAGGGAAAAAAAGCAGAAGAGAGGGGGAGGAGAACCATCAGATTAGTAAAGCACACATATGAGTGCTTTTGTGAGGGCATTCACATGACATTAACTAGGCAGGATAGGGAGAATAATTAATTAGAGGGATAGCAAGGACCTGCCCTGAATGGGATGGCCCATTTTCTAGGACGGGGCAGCTGCTAAAATAAAAAGAGTAATAAAAATCTAACATGCTAACATTCCACTCAAAGTTCCCAGAGGTGTTCAGGTGTCCACCCGAAAAGGTATCATTCGAAAACTTCACAATAGCAAATTTTGCTTTAATATTGATCACTTTTAAAATAAATGTCTTTTATTTCAATTTAGGAGAGTGAGCACTTGAGTATCTATTTTTGCACTTATATATCATTAGTTTTAAATCTCTGCCTTTTGCTCTTAAAAATTAAATGATAAGAGAGGCATGTCAAGGTATTCCTGTAACCAAGAAATAGGAACTCAAGACCAGACACAGTAGCATGGTTTAAATTCCTGCACTTAAGAAGCAGAAGCAGGCAGATCACTGGGAGTTCAATGCCAGCCTGGTCTATAATATTAAGGTCCAGTACAGCCAAGGTTACATACTGAAGGAACACTACCCTCATCTCCTGCAAAATAAGGAGACAAGAGATAGATCTAAACCCACATCTTAGCTCTTCCTTCCCGAAGGCCTCTTTGGAGGCTTTATTTTGAAAGACCCCTGGAGGGTATCTTCTGTCTGAAGAGACCCCTCCCAAGGAGCAGCGAGACCACTCACTTCGGATGCAAGTAGCAAGAGGTTTATTTAGATACACAGGTACCTGTGGGCACACAATCTCTGAAAGGACTTGCGCGCCGAACAAAGGGGCAGTCCCCTTTTTATAGGGCTTGTGGGGCAGAAGCAAGGTACAGAAGCAGAAGCATAGCAACAGGGTTTTAATTGGTTAGTTTAAATGTGGCCAGGGAGTGAGCCCAAGGATATGGCTCTAAGGAAACAGCTCTTGGTAACAGCTGGGGCTGCAGCTCCTGAGAAAAGTTGCCTTGGGCTTATCTAAGTGTGGGAACTATGGCAGACATATGGCTGCAAGGACACAACTCTTGGTTCCAGTTGGGCGCTGCAGCTTATCCGAAAGCTGGGCTTGTCTGAATGTCTTCCGTTCTTTGTCTATTGCTAGCTGGCCACCCACCGGTATCCTGCTTGGCCACCTGGGACCCTGACCTAGCCTGCACAGCCTTACAGACCCAAGTTCTCAGAAGAGGAGGGCGGCCTTAGCCCCCCCCCTTTGGGACAGGGAGTTGTTTTTCATCCTTGCCTCAACATGTGTGGCAGGATGTCCTTGCCTCAACATGTGTGGCAGGATGTCCTTGCCTCAACATGTGTGGCAGGATGTCCTTACCCTGGTCCAGGTGGTCAACTGCAGATAGTTTTGTTCTGACAGCGACTGGGCCATCCTCTGGCTCACTTTGGTTTCAGTATTTTTTTATCCCTGCCTGTTCTGGGCCTAGCAAGAAATGGAGTTACTGCAGCTAAAGCAGGAGAGTGTCTTTCAAATTCTATTTTAAATCCCTTTTGAAATAAAGTACTATATAAACAAAGAGCAAATTAAACTGTGACTCATAAAGTCATGCTGTATTACGTGGTCTAGTCTGCTTAGCTGCATCACTGTACATGTGCAGAACAACCGCACATGTTACTAGCATGTACCAGAACTTCAGCAGAGCCACTGTATCTGGAATGGATTCCAGAGAGCTGGCAAGTGGGCTTACGTCAGTGATTGTTATCGGAGATTTACAGAGTTGTTCCATTGAAGGATTCTCAGCCCCTCTGCACAGCTTTGAAAC
This sequence comes from Micromys minutus, assembly GCF_963924665.1. Taxonomy (NCBI): domain Eukaryota; kingdom Metazoa; phylum Chordata; class Mammalia; order Rodentia; family Muridae; genus Micromys; species Micromys minutus. The sequence continues at coordinate 3,761 of NW_027667407.1, read as the reverse complement.
ACAACTGGCAAACTAGGATGTCTTATATAGCTGAGGGTTGTTTAAGGTGATACTTCTCTCAAGAAAACTCTTAGATCAGATAAAAGGTTTTGGTACATGGAAATTGACTTGCTAAAATGCCTTCTGTGTAACAATAAAGATGCTCTGATAAAAGGGTTTGTGTTCTGTCCTTGAGAAGTTGATTATCTGGCTGCTGAGAAGCCTAAATTCATCCTTGCTTGCTTGGTTCAGACAGAAAGACCTGCACATGAAGCTGCTATGGTTTATCGGGAATCACTTTTATACAGCACAGGCTGACCTTGAGCTCTTTCTGCCTCATTCTCACAAATTCTAGATTACAGGAATTAAGCATCACCAAGCCCAGCTAAATCACAGCATGTGAATATAAATTTCTCTTAATTACTATTACAATCATGCTCTTGATTACAGTTCAGTTTGGCACCTAAAGCAGGTATGTCTAATAAAGGCATTTAACTAATGCTTGCTGAATGAAGTCTAAGACACTGATTCTCAGTAAAAGCAGTCGTCTAGCCCTTCAAAGGAATTACTCTTCTATGATTTTATATTATCTCCATTATACTGCGGATTGCTAAATCTCATTAAAAGTCAAAACCAGATTAGGCAGGTCATGTTGACTAATAGAATACGGTAATGTTTTCTTTCACACCAAAATTTCTGAAGTTAAAGAAAACACAACCTTTTAATTAAGAGCATGTGTGATGATCCTATAGTAGTGACACAGACCTGTAATTCCAGTACCTGGTAAATAAAAGCAGGACAGTTTCCAATTCATTATGAGTTTGAGGCCCACCTAGACTGCCCAAGACCCTGTCACAAACAATCAAAACACTGATAGCCTCAGCATGTACTCGGATGATGCTCTTATAACCCTAGCTACAGAGTAAGGAGCTGTGGACCACTTACTCACCTCTACTGCACCTCCCTAACCTTAACAGCAGCAAGCAGGTCTTTAAGCAGTACACTGAGGCAACAGCAACTTTCTGCCTATGGTGCTTTGAGTGAAATGGCCCCCAAAGCTGCATAGGGAGTGGCAGTTTTAGGAGCTATGACATGCTGAATTAGGCATGGCCTTCTTTTATGAAGTAAATCACAGGAGGTGGGCTTTGAGGTCTCAGGTTATCAATCCAGGTCAGTGCTAGAGATCCAGATGTACAACTCTCAGCTTCTAAAGCATCATTTCTTCCTATAAGCTTCCATGATGATAAAGGACTAAACCTCTGAAACCGATAGCCAACCCTAATTAATTGTTTACCTTTATAAGAGTTGCTGTGGTTGTGGTGTCTCTTTGCAGCAATGGAAACGCTAATTATGAAACTGTCTTTACACGTTGGACAAAGCGTTGGCGGGAATGTAAAATTCCATTTGCTCTGCAAAACTGTCTTGCAATTCATCAAATGGATAAAAATATTCCACAGAGTTACTACACGATTCAGCAATTGTACTCTAAGAGTTTACCTAACGGAAACACATATCCAGACATCTGTACACAGGTATATATTCACATCAGCACTACACTTAACAGTCAAAAACTAAAAACAACCTGTGTACATATCAACAGATGGTTTGGTGAATTATTATGGGAAAGATAGAAGCATAACAGGAGGAGTGGGATGGCTCAGCTGGTAAAGGTGTTTGTTATGATGACCTCAGTGTGATCCCTGGAACCCAGTGAAAGAAAAGGGACTAACCCACAAAAGAGTTGTTCTTTGACCTCTACATGTACACCTTCGCTCTTGTGTGCCAGATAAACCACATGCATACACACAAACAAAGACATGTCAATAAATCAATAAATAAAGTCAGGGTCAGAAAGATGACTCATGGATAAGAACACATGCTTCATAATCATGAAGACTGACCAGCAAGGAAAGATGACCACCACCAGAGGATACTCCTCAGATCATGCTTTATTGTGGGAGTCTCTTGATTGAAGAGGAGAGCAGGAAGGGAGGGGCCCCGAACTACCCTAGCTGTCCGCTTATATATGGAGAAGTGCATATGGGGCTTGCCATGATTGGTTGTCACCAGTCTGCTGACACCAGAGGCCTCGGGATTGGCCGGAGATAGGTTATGTACTGCGCATGCGCAGGGTGCAGTGCCTTAGCTGACAAGAGCATTGCTATATATGGAGTTGTTTACCTCAAATTGTGAGGGAGCCAGCGCCATCTTGTAATGGCATCTGCATTTGGCTCCCCTTAAGGAAATGAATCATTACTAAGAAGAAAAAACAATAGTCACAAAGACAGAAAGAAAACTTGTCTTCTCCATGTTTTGTTTTATTGTTTTCTGAGACAAGGCTTCGTGCAGCTATGACTTTGAGGAGATCCAGCTTTCCCGCCTCTCCTCCTCAGGCTGAGATCAGACACTTACTACCATGTGTGGCTAACACACCTTCTTCTCTACCACTTCAATTTTACAGTTATTTAAAGCTTTTAAATTAAGAACTCATGATTGTTTTTCACCCAGCTTACTGTTAAGTATGTCTTCCTTTTTGTGATTTTCTGTGTTAGCAACAATGTTTAACCATTTTTCCTACTAACACATTTACTTACTTAAACTCACATATTAAAATGTAATACTAACTTGTATTCTGTCCCACAATTCCCTTGCTCTCTGAGCTCTATCTCTAAAATTTTAATTTATAAAACAGCAACACCATTCCTTATTTTTTCCCTACATACATAAAGATTATTAATTACTAAACTAAAAACCAAAGGATATTCTTAGGCTGTGGGGTAAACATAGCATCATATCATAGAAAATAGCAGAAAAGGGTTTAAAGATGGCTAAGCAGGTAAGTGAGCTTGCTGCCAAATCTAATGACCCAAGTTCTAGTTGTAGGACCCACGTGGTAAAATGTGTAGAGGAAACCTGACTCCCAAAAGCTGCTCTCAGACACCCATATGCACACTGTGGCACATGCATAAAGGAATGAGTGCACACACACACAGACACACACACACACACACACACACACACACACACACATACACACACACACACACTATGTAATTCTGTTCTAAAGGAAAACGTATTTTAGAAATAAAAAAGATAGCAGAGCAGCAAGGCAATATTCAACATGTCAAGAACACTGCGCTGACACAATGTCTGATTTAGCACCTGATACTTCTAAGGACTCAATATTTTCTATTTGTCCAGAGCCAGTGGGGCTGTGAAGGACTTAACTATAGCAATTAAATCATTGTACATTAGTATCTTACATGTAATGCCAATGCAGTAATTTAATCTTTTTAAAATCAAGAGAGAGAATAGTTTCAAGACAAGGTTTCTCCATGTATCTCTGGCTGTCCCAGAACTCACTTCATAGATGAGCTGGCCTGAAACTCATAGAGATCTACCTGCCTCTGACTAAGAAGTGCTGGGATTAACAATAGGGGCACCACTGCTCAGCCTAAAAAAAAAAAATCTTAATTCATCCATTCAGCTATCTTGCCTGCCTAGATGCCTGCACACCACCTATGCCTGGACCCTGGAAGTGGAGTTACAGATGACTGGTCGTAAGCCACTAGAATGCTTGGAATGAAAACCTGCTTCTCTGAATGTGCAGTCCCTTAACTCCTGGGCCCTCTACAGTCTCCAGTTAAAATTGTTAGTACATTACATTGTGGTACATGCATACAGATAATAATTTATACATATGCATATGTATGTATGAACACACACAGAGATATGGTATGTCTTTCTCAATAATAATCACACACACACAAAGACTACGTACA